>NC_136073.1:467182603-467524658 GCF_964261635.1 Lissotriton helveticus | reverse complement strand
GGGGAGAGGGGGAGAGGGGAGAGAGAGAGAGAGAGAGAGAGAGAAGTCTTTACAACAAGCGCATTGTAACTATGCATTCCATTACCCTGCAAGTCATAACAAAGACATGCAGAGGGGACGCTGGATGTGGGAATAGTATAATTTACTATTCCAACTCCAGTCTGTGCGGAATGTATGGAAGGTGTTGGATTTTATATCCAATACCTTCTCCCCCTCTGTAAGTCATTAAGACTTGCGGGGTAATGGCATGCTTTGTTACAACGCGGTCATTGTAAAGACCGGGTTGTAACAACATGCCGGGTGACAGATTCGTAGTAAGGTCTGTTTACCGTTTAAACGTATACTTTACTACCACTACTATCATAGGCGCTGGAGATATGGTTGTGGAGGGGCTGCGGCAAACCCAGAAATAACTATGCTGGAGTTCAGAAAGTGAATGAGCACATAGCACCACATTACCCTCTTGACAATGTTTTAATGCAATTTTGTACAACTAATATCCTTGTGTATATTTTCTTAAATGTTAAACCTTAATAAAAAAATACAGAACAACCCTTCTATAGAAGTCCCATTCTCTTCTCTCTAGCTGGACACATTAGCCTGGCCACTGACATACCAAACTGAACTCATTGAACTTTATTTAAATGACTGCCCAAATTAAGTGCTGTTATTGAAGAATACATAAACCACTGCACGGTCACATCCCAGACTCCAAACCACACAGCAGCGATAACTTGCAGTCTACACACATCAACCTTCCTCGATCAACAAGATGACCTAAAAACACCTGACAAAACACAACATGCACAAAAGTACAATTTGCTCGAACTCCCATCTGCTGAACCTAAGACTGGAGGAAAAGTTAATGAGAGTTCAAAAGAAAATGAAGGCTTCTGATATGCCTCACTTATGGGATTCCTATGAAAAACCCACCTAGGTCCTCAAGCATCTAAAATATACGTCTAACCCTTCATTTACCCATCACTACTTAAAACTGGTGTTCCCTCTATCTAGTAATATCCCAAGGGCGCAAATGATTACATCATTTTCTTTCATCTCCAATCTTTTTTCCCCAATTACATCAATTTCTTCTTTAGAAAGGCCTTGACTAGGATAGTTATCTGTTATGATGGAAACCCGGGGTTGCGGACCATCAGCCAGGCCGGCCTAACACCAACTGTCACTAAACTCCCAACACGTTTCAACCACTCAAGGATCCAGGAGACAAAGGAAGAGACGTGCCATGCACGAGACATGCATGGCATGAGCTATACATAACACATCCCCTTCTGCTCACTGGAGAACACTCCAAGTGCAAACCAGACAGGTTAAGAAACTGCAAAAGGGTAAAGCAGGAATAGAGAAGAATAATGGAGAGGCACAGGGAGAGGAAGGAAAGCTTAAAAGGAAGGATGAAAAGTGAATGTGAGACCAAAGAAAAAGCAAGCTACACATTATCCATTACAAGATTGTTGTATGTTAATAATGTTGTAGCACGCAACTGTTATACCGTGCATTCAGCATGTTATTTTTATTTGTATCCCTGCATCCTCTAGACGCCGTTCTGTGGGACTCGTTGCTGAATCAGTCCTTAGTAACGCCATTTAACAATTGAGCTGCGGGCATAGAGGTTGTTGAATGATGGGCTCGATGTAGATGCTTCATTTCGATGAATAAAATACTTCGACAACGCACCAGTTTTCCTGGATTCCTTCCATACAACATCTTTTTGGGAACGAGATTTGTGAATCGGACCCATTCTGCCAATTTCTCGAACCGAATCGAGCCACCTTTGCTGCCGGAGCCCACCTCACTCGATGTGTTGCCACCAGTGCCGGACTGGGAACCAAAACCGGCCCTGACAAAGTGCTCAGCCCGCCCCCCCAGCCCCGGGGGTTGCGGGTGCCGCCGAGCTGCAAAAAATGGCCCTGTAACAAAAACGGCCCCCAGGGGCCCAAAACCGGCCTCCAGTCTTGCGCGCACCGGGGGATTGCCCGGTGCCCGCTACAGCCAGTCCGTGCCTGTTTATATAGCACAACAACTCACCCGTGAACGTCTCAAGACTTCTTAATTTGTGTAAATGAGGCCTCTGAAAAATACCCATGGATGGATTACATATATTTAGTAGGCGTCCTTTTGCACCTGCATTTTAGGATTACACAGATTTCAGTGGCACATATAGTAACTTGGGAAATGTTGCCAGTAGTTGAAGTTAGTGTATGAACTGCAGACAGCACATCTCAGGATTGTAACAAGACAAGCATAGTGCTGTATCTCCAAGGGGCGCAGACTGCTGCCCATCTACGTACTATTACGGTTACGACATGCCGTAAGGACATCGCAATTTGCTCCAAAAGAGATGCTCGGCTCCTCCTGAACTTCCTCAAGAATGAGTTTTGTTACTTGCAGAATGCTTTGCTACTTTACTCCTGATATGGCCTCTTGCACTGAAGTATGGACTGACAGGCCCAAAACTGATCAGTCGGTGTAAATCTTCTCTTTTTTTGTGCTAAATATTTGTGCAAAACAAAATTCCTTTGCCTCCTATGTAACTGCTGTACACAGGGCCGGTCCTAGGCCTCCTGAGGCCCCGGGCGAAAGGGAAGATGCGAGGCCCCCCTAGTTGCATATTGCGTCACAAGAAGTGACATCACAGAAAGCGACATCGCAGTACTATTGATCTTATTTGGCATCACTGAAGCTAACTAATGTGGATATCAGTAACATGGACAAAAAGTAGAGGGGATTGAAAACAGGTGAGCAAATATCAATTTATTATAAAAAGTAGATAAAATTAAATATTACAATCAAACAAGGTTGAGAGAATGAACACAATGCTTGTTGCAAAATGCAGTGAGGTCACAAACTCCAAACCAGATCGCTTGTAACCACAAAAATGTTTGAACATCTGGCCCATGGCTTTTCTAGCTGACAAGTTAAAACTTTTTGATTCTGCTGGTTTTAGTTTGAAAGTGAAAATTACATAGATTGGTCCAAAGATCGCCGACCTTGCACCAGGAAGCTCAGCACCTACAACAGTGATTACTCAGGATCAGGCACGTTGCCCATTGGGCTCAAAGGGCTTCAGCATCTTTTTAATTGAGATTTTTCAAACAAAAAGTACAGGCACAGTATAGAAGAAAGAGGAGCAATCGCATAGTGGGGTATGAGGACTGTGAGACGGAACAGCATGCTTTGCTATCAAGTTGTAGAGTCAAGGTACCATCATGACGTAACATAACGTAGTAACATTTAATCTTAGTATCCTAGGTCATAGGTGCTTGAGATGAGTAAGGAGCTATAAGAGGACTGGCGAGTGTTGAAGCGCAGAGAATTCTAGAGGAGGCCACCTCACCTACCGGTAGTGAACAGCAATGTAGAGCAGACTTTTTGTGCAGTGGCGAGCGTTACTATTACGTAATCTTTAAGGGTGTGTAATATACCAACCTTGGAAGGTTAAAAGTGTTAGCTTGCCTAGGCACGATTTACGTGTAGGAACTGCAGGTCAGGAGTGAGCATCTGATTTACTGACACATCTTGCCAGTAACGCATAAAGAGCATCTTCTGGTCTATGCCGTACTTCAGGACTAGAGGATAAAATGCGTTTTGAAGCAATATGGTTGAGATGTGATAGCATGGCCATCGAAATTATCACTGCAAGAAGTCACTCAGCACCACCACAGCACCACTCAGCACCACCACAGCATCACTCAGCACCACCTCTTTATCACTCAGCACCACTCAGCACCACCCAGCACCACCACAGCACCACTCAGCACCACTCAGCACCACCACATTATCACTCAGCACCACCACAGCACCACCACAGCACCACTCAGCACCACCACAGCATCACTCAGCACCACCACAGCATCACTCAGCACCACCACAGAACCACTCAGCACCACCACAGAACCACTCAGCACCACTCAGCACCACCACAGCATCACTCACGGCCTCCACAGCATCACTCAGGGCCACCACAGCATCACTCAGGGGCACCACAACATCACTATGCGCTACCATAGCATCACTGAAAGCCACAGCATCACTTGTCGCCACCACAACATCACTCCACGCCATCACAGCATCAATCTATGCAACCATTCAACAACAACTGGTTCAAATATATTCTCTCAATATTTCAAGCTTTATTACAAATGTCACAAAACTATGTTAATATTTCACTTCTGTTCTTGGATTTTCTTCACAATAAAATACACTGAATATAATCTTCACAAAAGTTATTTACAAAAGTTTAAGCTATTGCCATTATAAATTACAATCACTTTTATTTAAGTATTAATTAAAAAATTAAAAGCCATTGTTATTTGTAATATCAATACATCTAAGTCACGTAAATACAAAACATGTTGCTTTACAAATGCTATAGTTGTCACATTTGCGAAAGTTATAACTATTGGCTTTGTAAATGACAAAGCTATTAATTTAGCTATTTTCAAAACCAACACATAAATAATAAAATTGTCATTTACAAGACCAATAGCTCAAATTTTCCTAATGCGAGACCTATTGCATTGCAAATGCTTGTTTGAAAGGTCCACTATACTTAAACAGCACGGTGCTGTTCTACTAGTAATTTATGAACGTGGTTTCCACTGCAACTGATTTTGCTTCACTTACTTTTTCACGTCTCTGCTTCCTGCCCAATAGCCACCGATGGCTACAATGCCCACATTACAAAGATGATAACAATTTTGTAGTACAGGACAGGCTCATTGGAGGCATACATTGCCACCTTCACTGACTTGCCGAATGTATCACCAATATATAAATGAGTCCTGCTTAAAACCTACACTCTTTCTGCGCTTTCTGAAACAGACACCGAAGGCTACAAGGCCCAGGGAAGGGGGCCCCCACACCATGACCTTCCAGCTCGACACAGTGCTATGAGGCCCTGGGAGGGGGCCCCCCTCCCCTGGGCCTTCAAACCGTAACAAGGCACTTCCCAAGACACTGCAGAGAGCTCATCAGAGAGCAAAAAAAAAAACGTCAGCTGAAGGGGTGTGCTTCAATTGTAGCTGTACCTAGCTTAGATGGCAACAGTAAATATATTTTCGATTTGTATGTAATACTCCCCCCCTGTGTCAGATCAGTACAAGTCAAATATTGCTTCTGCATAAATGAAATGTGTTTAATTTATCGAGCTGTTCAATTAAGATACGAGACACTGCCCTACCAAGATTCGAAGTATAACAAAAGCCAGTTGATCTGGCTGCTCCCTCCTCCCCTCACCCACCTTCTCTTACCTGTGTCCGGCTGGTGCTCGAAAGAAACAAAGGGGCCTCTGTTGCTTGGATACAAAATGCCCAAACAGAGCCGAGAATGGTCGGTACTTAACCGAGGCGCTGCGGGGGCCCTGTAGTGAGCTGTGAAAGTGTGACCTTTCACAGGGGCGCGAGGCCCCCTGTGTTTTGCTCAGCGCGAGGCCCTGGGCGGCTGCCCACACTGCCCATGCCTAGCGCCGGCCCTGGCTGTACAGGCAATGTGATTTAATCGGATATACTGAACTTGTCTCAGATCATATGCTGCCATTTAACTCCACTAAATGTGTCAATGTGTGTTTGAGGGGTTGAACTGCTGGGGCCTTTTTGAACCTATGATGCGCTTTCCCTGTTTGCGCCATGGCACCCCTTAAAAACAGGTAAGCCGGGGGCAAACCGGGATAGTGCGCCCTATTCGAATGAATGATCTGTCCCCAGGGCAGCCATGAAATCATGTTGTCCCGGGGGCATCGCGTGCAAGTAAAAAAGTGACTGCACCTGCCCGCAAGGGGATGTCTGAGGGGGCGGGGGGGGTCCATAGGACCCCCTTTTCTTCTCTCCAGAGGGCTGCCATGAGGAGGTGCACTGAAAGTGCAACATCTTTTGGGTGGCACACTGTACGACTCCTGACCGCTTCTTTGCCTCTGTGCCCACATCTATAATACAGCGCTGGTGCAGAGGCAAAAGGGATTCCCTCATTTGCATGGGCCATGCCCCAATGCAAAGGAGGGAACGCCCTCTGGTGAACGTGCTAGTGCTATATGTGCGCTATCACTATTGTGTTACAAAAGGGGCTGCACAGGGATCTGCAGCCCCTTCTGTAATGCCAAAATGCCCCGGGGGTGCGCAAAGCGGATCCGAACACCTGTTGCACCCCCAGTGCACTTCCGTAATATGGCCCCTAAATTCTAATTTCACGCTCTCAGGTGAAGATGTGGGCAAGGAGTCACAATGACAGCTGTTTGTTCTTATAATCCTTTCCTGCCAGGCCTGTTGCTGACATAGTGTAATGTAGCAGAAAACGAATTTGTGCTGCCTGTTTACATTTACATCAGTTACTTCTTCCTCCTGGAAATGGAAACATGTTTACTGTGTACCTGTATAGAGAATATCACATACATTTAATGACCCTAAAATGTATATCGTAAAAGAAAAGCATATTCTTATTCAACTGGAATCTAAACCATTTCCAAAACAACCCCACAAAGTGCTTCAAATTATCAGGCAATTTGTGAACCCAGAATCTTTCTGGAAAAGCGTGTTCTCTGTAGAGCTATGAAATGGTTTTGCTCCCTTTTTCATAATAAAGTGTCTATGTACTTGGAACACGCGGGAAAGAACCTAGCAGTTCCATACAATTCTTAGGGAATAAAGTAACACCCTGTGCTATCCTCACACCACTATTTATGGGGTGGCGAACATTCGTCTCTATAGCATGAAATTACTTTAAATTCTGCATCAGGTTATTGATATACTCTTCTTCACTATTTGGAAACCTTCACTTAATCTCATTAGCTTCCAGATCGCTTCATAAATGTCCCTGCATATATCTTTCAAAAATTCTCCTTCATATGGTCAAGTACAAGCCAAGACGACAAGACTCCTCAAATTGCAGAAATGTATAGTTCAATCAAGAAACTATCTGATGGACAGACTGGGAACAGACGTGCTTGAAGTAAGCCATCACTTGCTGTAGTTTCTGGTTTAGATTAAGATCTCATTACTTGTGCTTCCTAGTATGTTAGCACTCTGTAATACTAGTCATCATTGACTGCTCCCTGAGAGTCGGCCATGATGCCAATCCATGACACAATCCCACTCCCACACTTTCCCCTTCCATGAGTGGAAATTCCAATGGCATAAAAAAAACAGGAGGCTTGTGAAGGCCATTTTCCCGCTTAGGAGTACTTGAGATGTACTTTGGGATCATGTTTGCCACTCCGTTAGAATCAATCGGCTTCAGAGTTCAGGACTTCATTATGATACATGACAAAAGATGCATGTGAACAGGCAGTGGCGGAGGAGGGGCAAATATTGCATTGTAAGAACAGACCAAAAAACTGGTGGATGACCTAAGACATTGGCAGCAATTTGTTTCCAGATTACAAGGCAACAGAGGTGATCAGGAGCAGTCGCAAGATTCCAGTGAAGAAGAGCGTAAATTGGGCATTATATTCTGGGAGTGAGGGGGATTCCCCAATGCCTTGTGGTTCCAGTGTCTGCATGTCTTTTTATATAGAGGTTTTGTTTCAGCACTGTTGGTATTCTGACCGTATATCAGATGCCTACTCCATACTTGTATGTCTTTCAAATATAGAAACATTAACAAACTTTTTTTTTTAAAGGGTTGAAACCCCTTCACTTTTTCATATCCATAGATCTATGGGAGACCCAATAGCCAAGCAAAATATTTCCTTGTCTTAGTGGCAAGCTGATATCCATGTTAATCTTGGGCTAAAAACAATCCAATGCAATTAACACCTAGAAACCTGCGATTTTATCTCTTTACTTTCCAACCACATCAATGCTCTTTGGCAGGATGAGATGATGAAGAAAAAGACTATTAATTAGTAAGGATGATGTCCCACCACAATCCCGTGAGTTGGTCAGAGGCACAATTTTATGTATAGCTAGTGCCATGTATGTATTGTGATTGACACATCTCTTCCTTTGTCACCTTGATTCTTGGGTGGTTGGAACATGTTGTAAGTTTAGTGACAGTTGGTGTTAGGTTTGCCTGGCTGATGGTCCGCTCCTATCTGTGCTGCTGAATAAACGGACTTACCGTCAAAGCGACCCTGTGTTTCCTTCATAATAATTTGGCGACATTTCGCCAAGCCGATTGGGGAACACTACCACATCATTTCAAATCGGTGAGGAGTGGAGGGGAAGAACCTGTTGCAGAGCACCCCATGCATGTGTGGCTACAGAGATGTACGGCGCTGTGGCTCGTAGCGGGTATCATTGTATCTGCGGGGATTACCCTTGATGGCATTAAGTCATCATATGAGAGTCCTGAGGTGACCGCAGGAGGGCCTAAGAGGATGTGAATCGTACGGGCAACTTCGAGGTGATGTACAATGCGGAGTGCACTAGACATGTAGAACGTGACACAAGCCATGTTGCGTGTGTCTTCAGAGGCCATCTTGGATAACGAATTTCATCCAGAAGGGAGAACACTAATAGACGCGGTCCAGTATTTTCGGGAAAGTGACATATTGTATTTGTCTCCTCGAGTCAGCGTTGTCTTTAATTGCCATCCGCAAAGGAGACCCTGCATCGGCGTGTATTGGTGACTGCCATAGGACTGCACTTCAGTTAGTCCAAGTATCTGGAGGAAAAAAACACGCATTGGTGTGCATTGTTCCATATTCTCTGCCACATTGCATCCTTCGGGAACAAAATTGTGTACATAGTGTTTTGACATTGAAGTGCACACATGGACAGTTTCTTAATCCAAGGAACATTCATCTGCGCGTGGAGAGTTACAGCCCAGTCCTATTATTGCATCAGGGTTGACCTCATTGAGAGTGTTAGAAAGTCACGGAGAGATATATTACTTTGGGTTCGTTTGTGGTTTTTTATCGTTCTTGTTTTACGTTCAGTAGTAATTGTACTTATGGAAGCATCCAGTGATAATCATTCTGAAATACTTTCAACTCCTGCCAGCCTTCATGTGTCATTTATTCCTCCACCTTGTTTTTTTGCAACAGTCTGGCACACCACCTATGGCTTAGGATGACTGGATTTTAATGTTCGACAATTACTTAGAGGCACTAAATAGGGAGGAGTTCAAACCTACGTGAAAGAAGACATTGTTGAGTGCTCTGGGCAAAGTGGGTCAAAGAGTGTTTAGGTATTTCCTTGCAGTAGTGGAAGCGATTGGTCAAATTATACATGATGTGTATAAGAAAGCTAGACTTAGACTAGAAATTTGTTATGTTAAGGAAAAAAAGCTAGTCATGACCAGGTATAAACTTTACACTCAACATCAAAAAACAGAGGCGAGAATAGATTAAATGTAGATAGGCTACGTGAATTGGTTACCAAGTGTTGTTTTGGGGCAATGATTGAGGAAGCTATAAGGGATCAACTTCTAGTTCAGGGTCACAGCAAGAAAATTCAGGAGCGGTTAGGGGCATCCAAAACCCTACTTTAACTTATGCCATAGGAATTGCCAAATTTCTTGAACAGTCTGATTTGTACATGAAAGATTAGAGATAAAGGAACATAAAACTAAAGTTTCTGAAGTCGCAGCTGTAAGCAAGTTAACTCGTGATACTTAACAACCAGTATAATCTGCAGCTCTCAAGGGAAGAGATTTTCCTTCATCTACACAAGAAAGGGGTTGCAATCTTTGTAGAAGTTCTGGTCATGCGTCTTATTCAAAAGTTTGTTTTGCCAACAACCGAGAAGGCCGAAGGTGTGGTCATACAAGTCATTTTGCAAATGTGTGCAGGATTGCGCATAAAGGGAGAGTAGCTTATGTTAATGAGGAATCTAATGATGTAGTTGAATCTACTGACAGAAGTTTGAGTATAGACAATGAGGAGGATGTAGTTACTTAGGGCCATAGGAGAAATAGACACAAGGTGGAATTTAGGATCAATGGGTGTGAAGTACTACTCCTGGTAGATGCAGGATCTAAATACACTATTGTGCCCAAAACCTTATTTACAGAGTCATGACTTATTGAAACACAAAGACATTTCTCTGACTAAGTACCAAGGGGAAACAATTGACATTGTGGGGTTCATGTATTCCAAGATAGTTTGGGGGTAGAACGGTCAAAGGGAAGGTTTGTGTCTGAGGAGGGTCCAGTGATACTTGGATGGGAGCATCAATATGAGCTACATATAATTGCATGCAAGTAATGGTTGTGGATGACTAGTCCGTTACTGGCAATATAAATTCCATGCAACAAGTTTTTGATGAGAAATTGGGCATGCTGAAAGGTTATGCTGACAACATAGTTCTTAAGGGGGCTGTTACAGTTCAACATAAACTAGGGAGAGTTTCTATAATTGTCAGGGATGGTGTAAAAGAGTTGTTAAAGGAAATGTCACATAAAGGGATCATTGAATCTGTGGAGGCTTACAATTGGGTTTCTCCAGTGGTCATCACACAGAAACCGAACGGTCATCTGAGATTCTGTGTAGACTTGAGAACATTAAACCAGAACATAGTGGCAGACACCTTGTCCTTACCTAATATCAATAAATTGGTTTTGATGCTGAAGGTATTTTTTGAAGTTGGAACTCAAAAGTGCATACAATCAGATGAAACTGCACTAAGATTCTAAGCCATTCACTGCATTTATCACACTTTAAGGAACTTTTTAGTTCACACAGATGCTGTTTGGGCAATCTTCAGTGTTAAGCATTTTTCAACGCATGATATCTGAAGTGTTTAAAGGAATGATAACATACTTTACTTCCAAGATGATATTTAGATTTTTGAGAAAACAGTGCAGGAACATAACTTTTTTTAAATTGCCATTGCAGAGAAATGTGAATGTTGGCATTGCTCTGCGTAAAGAAAAATGTTCTTCCTCGTAGAGCAAGTGAAATATTTTGGGGTATACGGTCAGCTGATGGGGTCAAGCCGAAGGAAAACTTGCTAAAAGCAATTGAACTCACTCCAAGACCCAAAGACCAAGACCAATTGAGATCCTTGATGGGGCTAATAGAATATTATTCCAAGTTTGTGCAGATGTTTGCGGATAACAATCTGCCAGCATTGGTTAGGAAAGGCCATATTTTTGCATGGGGGCCTGATGAAGAGAAGTGTTTTAATGTTAAGAATGAAATTTGTTGTGCAGATATACTGATTCCATTTGATATTATGCTGAAAGCTATTATACTATGGCTGCGAGTGCTATTGGAACTGGGGGCTGTGCTAGCTCAAACATGCGGGAGGTGAGAAAACTGTTGCTTTTGCTTCTAGGCCTTTGACTAGTTCTAAAAGGAACAAGTCGGTCATCGAGAGGGATGCCCTGGCAACTGCATGGGGAGTGGAGCCCTCCCAAACATGTGTGGGGCACCAAATTTATATTACGCTCTAATCACAAACCCCTGGTGAAAATTTTAGTACCAGGTGGGGCCGGCAAAGGATCAGTGCGATTAGTCAGATTGGCTGCCAGGCTTCAGGAATATTGCTATGATCTAGGGTACACTCCGGGTTGGTGCAATTCTCAGGCAGATTGCTGGTCTCTGTTGTCTGTCAGTTGGGAATCAATGGGCGGTACTGAGGAAGGAGATGAGGGAGTGGTGGCTTCTATGCAGATGTTGTAAGGGAGGCAGCTGGTACCTTTACCATTGAAGAATGATCCGGTCTGACATTTTATCAAGATTGTAAATAAACTGTCGACGTGTGATGAGAAAGTTTAGATGAGAGGTGATGAGTCTGTTCATCTGGTGGGCTTAAGAGAAAAGCCCATTGGTATGGCACATGAGGATATTGGGTTTGTGTGGCACTCCGAAGGTGGTCCTTTTAAAAAAAAAAAAAAGTATTCTGTGATCTTTGATTAGTGTATGACACGTATGTGCTGGTGGGTTTGCTCCCTCTGACCTGCAGGGAGTTATGAAATGATGCTTGGTATTTACGCTGTTGAACCTAACAGGAGGACCCAGCTGCACTCCTTTGGGAGATTTAAACATCTTCAAATGTTATTGTCTTTTTTACAATGGGTACTTCATCCTTGAAAAAAATTAAAAAGATGGTATCAATGACCTTATCTTAGATTTCAATCTCTCACTAACCGCATACCGTTGATTAGATCATGAGAGAATTCAACCACGTATATTATTGTTTTATTTACTTTCATCAGAGATGAGTATTTTAACCGACACACGTCCATTCACCAACCATTTATGCAGGTTTATAAACACACGCATATACTCAGTTACCCTCCAACTTACACCAAAGAACTACTTCCTGGTCATTGATATCCTCTTTTTACTTTTTTATCACAGAGTATACATATTTCCCCTGATGAAGTACCTCAGGCACGAAATGCATTGGGTTTTCGTGTATTTCTGAATAATTGTTTGGATTTTACATACTGCAACAAGGATGAAGTA
Organism: Lissotriton helveticus; assembly: GCF_964261635.1. Lineage (NCBI taxonomy): Eukaryota > Metazoa > Chordata > Amphibia > Caudata > Salamandridae > Lissotriton > Lissotriton helveticus. The sequence continues at coordinate 467,512,291 of NC_136073.1, read as the reverse complement.
CCCATTGTAAAAAAGACAACATTTGGAAACATTAAGCTGTGATGTAACAGCGAAACAGATGAAAGATTTGAGAAGATTGAATAAATAGAGTTTGACTCAATCATTCGGATTCACTTTTGTTTATATTGAACCAACAACATTGAAGATATTTAAATCTCCCAAAGGAGTGCAGTTGGGTCCTCTGTTAAGTTTAACAGCGTAAATACCAAGCATCATTTCATAACTCCCTGCAGGCCAGAGGGAGCAAACCCACCAGCACCTAAGTGTCATACACTAATCAACGATCACAGAATAAACATTTTTTGAAAAGGACCACCTTTGGAGTGCCACACAAACCCAATATTTTGATTGTATCTACACTGACTTGCCCAGTGTGAGCACCCAACATATTAAAGAATGGAATACGAGGATATTTCAAATATCACAGAGAACAGGGCAAATACTTTCGGATTTTCAACTGAAGAAACCAGTCGTATATATGCTTTGATACAGGAAGTAGATCCGTCATCAACCAGTACTTTTTCAACCCAAAGTCTGTTATACACCTCTAAAAGGATCATCAATCAAAAACTTCACGCTGGTACACTCATAGGATACCACAAGGACCAAAGAATCCCAAGGGGATTGCGGATAGCCTTAAAGCCAACGCTTTGCAGGAACAATCCCAAGTTCACGGAACGCTGGTACGAGATTTTAAACAAATGCTTGTTGGATTTAATTTTACTTATTGTGGAGGAACTCTCTAAAGTGATCGAGGATCTTGACATCAATAGAATTCAGACTAATTTGGATAATAACTTAACAGAACACGAACTTGACCATGCATTGAGTGACATCAACATCCAACTAGATAAATATACAAGAGAAATAAATGATAGAAAAATCAGGAAATACAAACATGACACCATTGACTACAAGTTAGGAGAGGTGTACAATTGGGCGGAGGTCTACGCTCAACGTAGACAAAGACCTTACAACAACCCCTCTTCAGATGAGGTAAGTTCATCATAGTTTGATTCCACTCAAAAGGGAGGCCAGAGATATGAGAAACGCGGAATAACATCTGATAACAGGGACAACACCGCAAATGCATCTAGCACAACAACAACAGCGAATCCTTTTTTAGGAAGAGGCCAGAGCCCCAACGTCGAACCAGGAGGGGCAGGGGCTCCAAGAGAACAAAGCTCCTCAATAGCCCAATCAACACGCAACAAAAAGAACTAGTAATTAACATTTCCAAGGAATCTTTATCAAACAATCAGCTTGCCACTCTACAACAAGGGACATCATTTGTTCCTACATATAGCTCTAACGAATTGGAAACAGAAGTTAGCATCTTTAAATTTATGAGAACTCTCCGGTTAAGAAATTTTTTTACCAACATCATCTCTGAACCTATACAAGAGACGGACGACACCTTATTAGGTTTAAGGAGTAAAAGCACTTTTTTGGCACAAGTTAGCCATAAGATTTTTGACTCGTACGAGACCATAATCATGAATGAGATTAGGGATTTATTTAAAACACAGATACCCAAAAGATCCAACTTTACCATCCAGGAATCACGAGCTATTACCAAATAATCAACAATCGGAACATCACTTGCTGTAGAGCGGATAAAGGAGGGGCACTAGTAGTAATGGATTCAGATTACTATCTACAAAGTATGAACGAGCACATGTATGACAACAACATCTACATGAAGTTACATAACGATCCTACTATACCATTTACCAACATAATGAATACCATTGTTATTAAAGCAGTAGAGACGGGCACCATCATTGAAAAGGACAGAACGTTTCTACTTCAAGATCACCCTAAAAGTCTGAGTATACACATGCTACCTAAAATTCATAAGGATGAAACCACCATTTCGACCCATAGTCTCAACAAGATGTTCAATCCATGAACCTACAGGTAAATACCTGGATAGACATCTGCAACCACTTGTAAAACAAATGTCCACTTATCTACGTGACAACTGATTTTTTTCAACTAAACTGAATGACACCCATTTGGATGGAACGATGGAAATCACCCTCTGCACTATCGACGTATGCTCACTTTACAATTCCACACAACAGGGGCCTTGAAGCCACAGAATAATTTCTAATCAATCACGATATCAAACAAGACCTCAAAGTGTTCCTTCTGGAACGTCTACACTTCACACAATATCACAGCTATTTTTCGTGGAACGAAGAATGTTTTCAACAACTAGCGGGAACATCGATGGGGAATTGTGCGGCCCCCAGCTACGCTAACCTTTTTATGCACCGGTTGGAGCTTGACAACATTCTCAACAATCCCCGACGGCAGGACAAGATTCACAGGTTTTGGCGATACATGGATGATATTTTCCTCATATGGAAAGGACTAGCAGTGGAAATTGCGGACTTCATCACATACATCAATGGTATTGACGATCACATACAATTCACACACACAATCAATACTGGAGCAATTCCATATTTGGATGTTCTAAGAACATATGAAAATAACCAATTTCCTACTGATGTGTACACTAAAAGCACAGACAGGAATAATTCCTTGATATTTGACAGCTGTCATCCCATGTCTCTTAAACGCCATCTACCATATTCACAATTATTGAGACTCAAAAGAATATCATCAGCTGATAGTACATACAAGATCAATGAGACAAAAATGATGAACAAATTTCGAGAACAGAAATAGCCGGAGAACATTCTAAATGAAGCCATGGAAAGAACACGAGTTGTCAACAGGTCAGAGTTACTTAAAACACACAAAGAATACCAACTCCAATAGACCTGCATTTGTATCCCAATTTTGAATTAGGAGCCGACAAATCAAAAAGATAATTCTCAAAAACTGGCAGATGGTCGAAAACGAACTAGACTTCAAAGGAATTTTCACAAAACCTCTCTTTGCCTATCAAAGATCAAGGAATTTAAAGGATCTACTAGAATTGAAACCACGGGATTCAGACAAAATGTACACAGGTACTATCCCTTGCATGAACTGCGGTCATTGTAATAATTTCATTCGTGGTACCACCCTCAACCACTGGTAGACCCATTAAACTTTTCACCAATGCCACCTGTGACACTAAGAATTTGGTATACCTATTGAAATGCCCCTGTGGTCTTCCATACGTTGGGAAAACTGAAAGAAAAATCAAAACACGTATGACAGAGCACAAAAGCACCATCAGGAATAGCACATGAAAGCTCCCGTGGCAGCCCACTTTGTTACCAACAAACACAACATCAGCCAGATCAGGTTCATGGTCTTGGAGGTTGTTTCTGTGAACCAAGGCATCGACAACCGGAAAAAACTCCTTCAACGTGAAATGTTTTGGATTAAGAGACTGAATTCTTGCAACCCCACGGGGTTAAATGATCGACTGGAATACAGTTGCTTCCTATGACTTGGGTTCTTATAATTTTGTAAAATTTTGTATTAAGGATTGCCTCAATTTACCAACATGGTTGTTACACATCTTACATAAGTACTGGAGATACTGGGAAATATATGCAAACATGCATACTTGATCAACGATGACAAATCCTTTTTTTGGTTCACTTCACACCTTTTTTCACCTCATATTTATGCTTTCATACACCAATGTTTTTTCCACCTACAATTGCATTCACCCATTTGACTTCATGAGAGTAGAGATCCCACTCAGGCAGTTTACCTTAGGCATTGTACCATTTCAAGATGGCCGCCATGATTTACTGATTTTACACCATCGTGTATTTTAGGACTATCGATATTTTGGAATTAGTGAGATAATGTTTAAACATATAACCTTACTCATTGTATTATATTAAGGACACTATTTTTGTACACGTGTCAACCATGATAAACTTTCAACACGGAAGCAGCACCTAATTCACACTAATCTACTTCTGGGTAATCACCACAGAAATCCATGACAGAACTGTGCGCATGCGTCGCGTTTTGGGAAAACTCTTGTCGGGAACTTTCACTACGAACACCGGCAAGACGATTAAACTCGGACTTAACATCTTTTGCCGAGAGCACTTTCAGCTTTATAATGCATGCATCCCGCACTAGGTATCCACCAGTTTACACAAGTGCCGATTAGGAGTCATTTACTCGGATTAAACGCACACGATATGGATACACATTCTACTCCCCAGACTATCCCAGCCACATATTCGCTCTTTTTTTGCACTATAAGTCACCTTGTGGAAATCATTGCAGGCACAATGGATTTTTGGGACTTATTTCATCACGTCATGCACTTTATCTTAGATTTGAATCTATCTCACTAACCGCATACCGTTGATTAGATCATGAGAGAATTCAACCACGTATATTATTGTTTTATTCACTTTCACCAGAGATGAGTATCTTAACCGACACACGTCCATTCACCAACCATTTATGCATGTTTATCACACACGCATGTACTCAGTTACCCTCCAACTTACACCAAAGACCTACTTCCTTGTCATTGATACCATCTTTTTACTTTTTATCACAGAGTATACATATTTCCCCTGATGAAGGGCCTCAGGCACGAAATGCATTGGGTTTTCGAATTGTATTTCTGAATAATTGTTTGGATTTTACATACTGCAACAAGGATGAAGTACCCATTGTAAAAAAGACAATAACATTTGGAAACATTGAGCTGTGATGTAACAGCGAAACAGATGAAAGATTTGAGAAGATTGAATAAATAGAGTTTGACTCAATCATTCGGATTCACTTTTGTTTATATTGAACTAACAACATTGAAGATGTTTAAATCTCCCAAAGGAGTGCAGTTGGGTCCTCTGTTAAGTTTAACAGCGTAAATACCGAGTATGGCACATGAGGGACACCTAGGGCAAGGTTTAACCCAGCCCCGCCTTCAAAGCATTATTCTGGTGGGGGAATGGATGACCAAGTCTCAGCGTGGGTGGTGAAATGTAGTGTTTGTAAGGAAGGTGATAAAAGGCTTAAGGTGGGTAAGCAATCCGTAATGGGTCATATCTCTAATCCTGGATACCCATGTCAATGTGTGTATTGATTTCACTGGACCCATGTCTGATTTTTAGTTAGCGAGTGCAAATTTGCATTTGTGACTTGACAAATTCTCCAGGTGGTTGTCTAACTTTCATAAAAGAGATTAATACTGAAGCAACCGTTGTAGCGCAACAAATGTTTTTAGGGGGAGGGAACCCACTGGTACTCCTTACAGACAATTGTACCCAATTAGTTAACGTGACCTGGGAAGTTCTCTCAAATCTAATGGTATCACTCAGCGTTGCACTGCCTTTTACAACCCACAAGGCATTGGCATTGTGGAAAGAGCTAACAGAATGGTTAAGGGAGTGATTCAGATGTCTGTGGTTGCAGGTCAAGATGTCAGGACTGTGCATGATTTAGTCTGGGCATATTGCACTACAGAACAAGAAACTATGCACAAGACTCCCTTTGTGCTCATGAGAGGTAGAGCTCCAGGAACCAAGACGGTACCTTCTTGGATGAAAGAGTGGGTGGCTAGAGGTCGTACCTAATCCTGTAAGTCATTTAGGACTATTGAACCCTTATAGTTATGTTATTAAGGTGACTGGGTGAAAATTCAAACTGGGTGCGTGGTGAGAGGGTTATTGAAATTCGAAGGTCCTTTCAGAGTGGTGTGTGCCTTCAAGTGTTATGTTGTGTTGGAGAATGGTGAACGATGGAATCAACATAGGGTGGCTCTGTATCGGAGAGGAGGAGATTGCATGGTGGCAAGAGAGGAGAGGGTGGAAAAGTGCCGTGGTTATATGCCAATGAAAGATGGTGAGTTTGGGTCTTGTTCTCCAAGAGTTGGGAGTGGAGCCTGTGACAATATTGTGGCGCCTTTGGGAAACCCATTACAGAAGAACAAAATAGTTCTGTTCGGGAGAGAGGGGTAAGAGATCGCAAACCTCCGGGGTATTTAAAGGCCTTTGTGTGTTAGGTATTTATCATGTTGTGTTGCATTACTGTTTTTTATTTTTATTTTGCGGATGTTAAATACGAACCGCATGGGTACTAAAATTGTATTATCTTGTTATGGACATACTTTGTTATCAAAGATGTTGTATAGAAGGACAGAATCCAGGAGAACAGGTGCATTGTCAAGAGAAGCATTTTATTCATCAAAATGAAGCATATACATGGAACCCATCCTTCAATGACCTCTGTGCTCGCAGCTCCATGGCTGAATGGCGTTCCAAACAACTGCTTCCTCAACAAGACCTGCAGAACGGCATTTATAGGATGCAGGACTAGAAAGAAATATACCACGAGGTTTGCACGCTTTAACAGTCGCATGCACTTTCATCGCTCATAGGTAACTTGCTGACGGACATCAGGCACGCAATTCACTCTAACCGCATTGGAAGCAGAACTCCTGCATATTTTCATGAAATTACCTAATTTCCTACATTTCTTGCAGTGCTGCCCCATGGCAGGACAACTTGAATTCTTACCTAAGTGGTTAAAAGAGCCACATCTCTAACCGGCATTGGTTTTGTTGATCTTATTACTCCGAATATTCTTTACTGCATTCACCTCTGTACTGTTGGCATGGTGAATGCACTGGATGCTTGTGTTAAGGCTTTAACAGAGGAAACAGAACGTTCAAGGCCTTAAGCAATTTTCACGGTTTGTTCTAGGGTAGGAGTAGTACAGCACAAAAGATGTTCCTGTTCTTTCTTTGAATGACCATGTTAAGGCAGTCAAAGAGTAGAATCATTTTAATAGTTAAGGTAAGTAAGTGGAGTGACCACACTTTACAAATGAAAGGCAGGGGCAAAGTACTGTGGGCTCCCACGATCATGTGTTAGTTGTGTGTTCTACTTCACCCAATGAGGCATCCATCGGTTCAGTAAGTGAGGAGAGAGAATCAGCAGTTTGCTGCGTGTGTACCACAAGGTAATGACCTTAAAATGTGGCATGCACGTGAACACCCCGGTGCTCTGCAGCCCGACAGACAGAAGCGTCTGAAAAGCTGTTCAGTGCACAGACCGGGAGATGAGCAGTAGAGGAGGAGGATGAGAAGAAGCCAGAAGTCGAGCAATGAGTCAAACGGAAGGAACAGCCGGTTCGCTTTGACTCAAATGAGAATGGCGGACAAAGAAGTGCCTCTGTACAGTAACAGCCCTGATGAAATGGTCAGCAGGCTATGGCCAATCCGTGGCAGAGAAGCTAGGTGGCCACATATACGAAGCGGTTACCACCCCGTAAGCTGATCTGCTCTCCTTGCAGACACTGTGATCCAGTGGTAACTTAGCAGTAGACAGAGTGGTCACCTCGTTCTAGTGCCTAAGTATCTGATATAGCACTATCTTCAAGTGCAAATAATGTTTCTTCCTAAGCTCTTGCATCCATAAATTGCATAATATTAAAATATTTTTTGTAATCCTTTATAGGTCTAAAATCCAGCATGAAAACTGTTTTTTACTTAAAACCTCGGCTGTCAGCCCTCCTTTCAAACGGTTCTCCTTCCTTTCCATCCACTGTATGCTTCTTCTTTCTCAGCACAACCATCTCGACATATACCTTACCTTTTGCCTTAATCGCTATTAATGTATTTCTGCAAATTGCTCTCAATTCACATATCCACCTTCCCTCAGGAATGTTCGCCCATAAATCGTGTTACTTTAAATCGACCACAAAGAAACTTAAATGAATGGAATGATTTGTACGAGTGAACACAACTAATCCCCATAACCAAAAATAATCAATAATTCTGGACTAACCACCAACTTTGGGCTCCGGCGCAGTGTGCTGACAGAACCTGCTTCAACACCTCGCCAGAGGTAGTTAGTGCTATATAAATGCAAATACAATACTGTGAGGCTTTTTTTGAGACTCCTGTTACAAACTTCTATTGGTGCTCACTGGTTTGTTTTTTCCTCTCTAAATGTCTGGGTAAAGCAGAATCAATCAATCCAATCAGAGTTCTTGTAAAGCGCGCTACTTACCCGTGAGGGTCTCAAGGCGCTATGGGAAGGGGGGAGGAGGAGGGGGGGGGGGGGGGAGTGCTGCTACTGCTCGAAGAGCCAAGTCTTGAGGAGTCTTCTGAAGGCGAGTAGGTCTTGGGTCTGCCGTATGTGGGTAGGGAGGGTGTTCCAGATCTTGGCGGCGAGGTAGGAGAAGGATCTGCCGCCGGAGGTCATTCGTTGGATACGGGGGACAGCTGCGAGAGCGAGGCTGGCGGAGCGGAGATGGCAGGTGGGTGGGGGTGTAGATGCTGAGTTTGCTGTTCAGGTAGGCTGGTACAGCGTTGTGGAGTGCTTTGTGTGCGTGGGTGAGGAGCTTGAAGGTGATCCTCTTGTTGACGGGGAGCCAGTGTAGGTCTCAGGTGGGGGGTGATGTGGCTGTGGCGGGGGACGTTGACAGTCGGGCGGATGCGTTTTGGATGCGTTGTAGTAGTCGTATGTGTTTGGCTGGGATTCCTGCGTACAGTGCGTTGCCGTACTCCAGTCTTGTGCTGACGAAGGCCTGTGTCACGGTTCTTGTTTCGGTTGGGATCCACTTGTAGATCCTGTGGAGCATGCGGAGGGTGTTGTAGCAGGAGGAGAAGACGGCGTTGACTTGCTTAGACATGGAGAGGGAGGAGTTGAGGATGAATCCTAGGTTGAGTGCATGGTCAGTGGGTGTTGGTGCTGTTCCCAGTGTGGTCGGCCACCAGGAGTCATCCCAGGCTGAGGGGGTGGGTCCGAGGATGAGGACCTCCGTCTTGTCAGAGTTCAGCTTCAGATGGCTGCTCCTAATCCAGTCGGCGACGGCCTTCATTCCCTCGTGGAGGTTGGTTTTGGCGGTGTGTGGGTCCTTGGTGAGGGAGAGGATGAGCTGGGTGTCATCGGCGTAGGAGAGGATATTGAGGTTGTGATGGCGAGCCACTTGTGCGAGGGGGGCCATGTAGACGTTGAACAGCGTCGGGCTGAGCGATGAGCCCTGGGGGACGCCGCAGATGTCGGTGGCTTCGTATCGGAAGGGTGGGAGGCGGACGCTCTGGGTTCTGCCGGAGAGGAAGGATGTGATCCAGTCAAGGGCCTTCTCTTGGATTCCAGCTTCTAGGAGGCGTGTCTTTAGAGTGCGATGGCAGACCGTGTCGAAGGCGGCTGACAGGTCCAGGAGGATGAGGGCTGATGTTTCGCCATTGTCTAGTTGGCGCCTGATGTCGTCTGTGGCGGCGATGAGGGCTGTCTTGGTGCTGTGGTTTCGTCTGAATCCAGACTGGGATGGGTCCAAGATGTTGTTGTCTTCCAGGTGGCGGGCCAATTGCATGTTGACTATTTTCTCGATGACCTTTGCCGGGAACGGGAGCAGAGAGATGGGCCAAAAGTTCTTGAGGTCCTTGGGGTCCGCCTTGGGCTTCTTGAGGAGGGCGTTGATTTCGGCGTGCTTCCAGCTTTACGGGAATGTCGCTGTTTCGATGGAGATGTTGATGACCTTCCGTAGTTGGGGTGCGATGGCTGCATCTGCTTTGTTGAATACGTGGTGTGGGCACGGGTCTGACGGAGATCCTGAGTGGATGGAGTTCATGACCTTGCGTGTCTTGTCGTCGTTGGACCAGGAGGTCAGGCGGTTGACGCTGGTAGTGTTCACAGGGGAGGTTGAGTCTGGCATAGTCGGGGTGGTCGTGGTGTTGAAGAAGATGGCTAGTGAGGCGCACAGTTGAGGGCGGGATGTCATTGGCGCGGAGGTTGGAGAGTTCTTTTACGATGCTGACGAGCTCCTTGCTGTCGTGTGCGTTGTTATGCAACCGGTCTTTGAAGGAGGATCTCTTGGCTAATCTGATGAGGTGGTGATGTCTGCGGGTGACGTCCTTGTGGGCTGCGTGGTTGTTCGGTGTGCGTTCGTGGAGCCATATCTTCTCCAGTTTCCGGCATGCACGTTTGGAGGTCTGGAGCTAGTCGGTGAACCAGGTGGCTCTCTTGCTGGCGTGGATGTTGGGAGGGTTTCTTGAGCAAGGCGACGGTGTTGGCGCAGTCGTCGATCCTCTGTCTGAGGTTGCAGGCTGCGGTGTCTGGGTTGGTGGGGTCGGCGGGTGGGTTCTGGGCGAGGGTGGTGATCAGATGGTCTTCGGTGACTTTGCTCCAGCAGTAAGCTTTCACCTCCTCTTTCCTAACGCCGATTAGGTCTGGCTTCACGGTTTAGCTGTTAGCAAGATGTATTTTTACCACTTTCATGAAATGCTTAGAAAGACGTTGGCTCCATTGAGAGGGGTAATTACGCTTTCCTATCGAATGACTACTTGTAGAAAATCTCCTTCAGTAAAAAAGATGCATCGACACCTCTCACATATCCCAGGAACCCAAGTACCTGCATGACTCGCTCAGCCAGTCCGGGTTTATTCTTTGCATTTTAAGGGCTATAGCCCCAACATATTTTATAAGGGAAACACCAGGACTACAAATCCCAGAATGCAATGATTAACCCTTGTTTTTGACGAGTTCTGCGTGTACTTGGTACACACAAGAGCTCTGCAGAGAGGCTGGTCTTTTGCCAAGTCTGCCTTTCTGTACATTAAGATCACATTAAATATTTGTGAGGCATATTAGGCATTCAACTCCTCGGGATATATACACAATCTCATTAGAAAAACGACGTCAGTAGGGCTCACGGGTTCATTCCCCTCCTTGCAGATGCCCCTACACAGTCATCGAGATAATACGCGGTGGTGTGCGTAACCATAAGGGGTTAACGAAGTAAGCACAAACGTGCAAGATACCGAATTATTGACAACATACAATGCTCTGCAATTTCTAGAAACGCCTTTTCACCGCTTGTCACAGGTAGAATCAAAGCGCTTAGAAGCAAGAATGTCAGGAGCTATATAAGCCCTAACACTAATCACTAATAAGCTTACAAACTTCAAAGGGCCATGAAACCCGGTCAGTTGTACTCACCAGCTCCACGGTCACCGCGGAGTATGTACCCCCGGCTTTGCTGAACGCCCACGGGAAGATCAGAAGTCCTGTCCCGAGGGCAGTTTTTATTATAATAACCCTAGCCCAAAATGTGGAGAGGTTTGGGCTAACTGTGTCCAGCGAAGGTTTAGAGAGCCGACCGATGTTCTCTCGAAGCGCCACCATTTCATCGGAGCTTGCTTCACTCTCACAAACCGAAGGTGCAACTTCAGGTCTGAAGGGTTAAAAACTGCACCCGAAACCAAGCGAGTGAGGGTCAGAGTGTCTCGAGGCTGCAGATTCAATAAGTGCTAAAGAGTCAGAACCTTGTTTGTGGGCTATATTTTAAATTAAGTGCACTTATGCCCTACATCGGCCGCATCATTCCTTCATAGCGCCAGTCACTTCACCCAAGAGTGCAGAGCATGTGGGCCTGATCACAGCTCGGAGTAAAAGAAAAGAAAACCTTCCACCAATCAGAGAGCAGGCTGTGGGATCCAATTAGCTGCCTCTACTTGCCCCAATCACCAGTGATGCCAGTTTCAATTAACCCCTTCCAGAGGTAAGTCAAACATTGGAGCACAGTGACTAACAGAGCCGTGCCACATTTTGCAGTGACATTCGTGTGCACGACAGGTCACTGAGGCAGAGGCCTATCCAGCACTGCCCTCGATTAGTACCTCCCACATGATACGAGGTCAGCTCAGGGGTAAGTAGTTTATTGAGGGCTACATTTCACCTTTGCATTTTGGAACTTGTAGTCCAGTTTATGAAGCCGGACCGTAAGATTTGCAAACCCTAGATTACATTAGAAGAGGAAGGGCGGGTGGAACTACTCTCGCAAATCATCTTGAACCTCGGGGAGAGTGATCGACACGCTAATTCACCTAGAAGGCCCCCGGGGGGACAGGGAGGGGAACACTCTGAACAGTTGGAATTTCATGTCTGAACGTTCTATTGCCTCAAGAAAGAGAGGGGGGTGGGGCACAGGATATGAGCCGAAGCACTATGTAGGATGCAACACACCCCCCTATTCTTCACTGAACAAGATGCAAGGGTGAAAGGGAGAGGGAAGTAGGATGAAGGTAGAGGGAAGTAGGATGAAGGGAGGGGATGGCCCACACGGACAGCAAGAAGGAACAAGAGAGACAGAGAGTAGTCCTGAAGTTGAGCACGGATGGCAGCATACTACTATACAAACAGGTGGGTAAACCAGGGCTCGAGTTGGGGTACCACGCGGGTGGACGACGTCCCCCAACTTATTTTACCAGGAGCTCGATAACTGGAGCAAATGGAGCCACACATTCACTCTTTGGCCTCTGAGGCGAGATCGGAGCTCATTCAGAACGCTGCTCACGCGCTGGCTTCTCTGATGAAATCGCATCTAAGGGGTGAGCAAGGGGAGGCAATGAGTCGGATTGTGAAAGTCACCTTTCGTGATGTCACTTCCTGTCGTGATGTCAGCGTCCCCCCACTTCTTTTTTTAGGACTTGTGCTTTGGGGTAAACTTGTGTATAAGACAACTCGAAGGATAGAAGGTACAAATGATAATACCTTTTATAATCCCAGACACTGTCTTGTAAACACATGCATATGGAACGCTTTATAGGATCTATCACACACACACAATGAAACTTCACTTTAAATCCTGGACATAGTCTTTCAAGTATATTGGTGGTCTGATGGGACATGTCCATACTCTATAAAGGAAAGTCCGTTTGGGATGTTTGCTGTGAGCAGTATTCGATAATCCATGCCCTCTGCCAGTAGGATTGCCGTTGCTGGAGTTTCCTCCTGCTGGCTGATGGTTGGCATCCTTTCTGAATATAGTGTGCCTGAGTTTCGCCACCCTCCTTAATTTCCATATTCTACCATTGTTAGTATTGATGGCATTCCAAAACAGTGTCACTAATTTCATCACTTTTGAAAACTTGGAGTCTTTGACACCCCAACTCGGAGACTTAGGGCCAGATGTATGAAGCCCAAATGGGTTTGCAAATGCCGAAATTTGCAGAATTTGGGCGTTTGCGAACTAATTTTCACAAAATGGTATGTATGTAGCAAATGTCAGTGCAAAATAAGGAATCGTAAATTTGCAATTCCTTATTTTGCTATTGCATTTAAGGAATCGCAAATTTTGCGATTCCTTGAATGCAATGTATGAAGCACCCAAGATGTGCGATTTCTCATTAAGAAATCGCAAACCACCACCAACTTGAAGTTGGTGGTAATTTGCGATTTTTCACAAAAGCACTTTTTTGCATTTGTGAAGGTGCCATGTGGCGCACATACATGCCCTTAGGGCATGTATGTGCGCTTTATGCGCACACATGTGAATTTCAGGGGTGATTGCCAGGTACCTGCCACGATACCTTTATTTGCCAACTTGTCCTCATTTTAAAAATATAACGCTGTTTTTATTCGTGCACTTTGCATTTTACACTTTCCTACTTACCCCGCGCCGCCTTCCAAGGGCTCCTCTCCGGTCCAACTCGGGCTCGCCCGTTGAGTGGAGAGAGGTAGCACTGGCGGGAGTGAGCTGGGCATTTCCGGTTCCGACCGGAAAGGAGGTTGACGGTCTAGCGGCCAAAACCTATTTAATTCAATGCTTGGCGAGACGCGCAGCGAGCGTGCCGAAGGCGCGCCAAAAGCAAGCCCGTCTGCACCCGTCCGTGCCTGTCCGTCGGCAGGAGCCATGACCCCTGTCAGTTTACACCTAGATACCGCACCTACCATCAATCCTAGGCAGACCTACACTAGAGATTCCGGGTTGGTGGCAGCATCCCGGCGCCATTAGAAGGAGAAGCGCACAAGGGCACATTTCGAGACTCTCACGCTTATATTTGCTTTTGTGTTTGTTTGCACCATTTTTAAAAGTTTTATAGTTTAACTGTGATGTAATACGGTTATTTTAAACTTGCATTCTTTCATAGGCTGAAGTAGCATTTATTGTTCTGCTTAAGGCACGCAGTGCAGCTGAGTAACAGCGCAGCCTTTCCCTACCTTCAGACAGCAGCCCCTCTGCTCCGGTCCACCGCGGCTCCTATGCCGATTGAGTGGAGGGCGGCTCATTTACCGCGGCGATTGGTGCCGGACTGGTGGTGAGAGCGGGCGCCATATTGGGAGGAGGCCGAGAGCACAGGGACCTGAGGCAGCGGTCCAGTTGCTCAAGGCTCCTTCCCATAAAACGATAGGGACTCACTTCCCCTTCGTGGATTCCGGGTTGGTGGCAGCATCCCGGCGCCATTAGAAGGAGAAGCGCACAAGGGCACATTTCGAGACTCTCACGCTCATATTTGCTTTTGTGTTTGTTTGCACCATTTTTAAAAGTTTTATAGTTTAACTGTGATGTAATACGGTTATTTTAAACTTGCATTCTTTCATAGGCTGAAGTAGCATTTATTGTTCTGCTTAAGGCACGCAGTGCAGCTGAGTAACAGCGCAGCCTTTCCCTACCTTCAGACAGCAGCCCCTCTGCTCCGGTCCACCGCGGCTCCTATGCCGATTGAGTGGAGGGCGGCTCATTTACCGCGGCGATTGGTGCCGGACTGATGGTGAGAGCGGGCGCCATATTGGGAGGAGGCCGAGAGCACAGGGACCTGAGGCAGCGGTCCAGTTGCTCAAGGCTCCTTCACATAAAACGTGATGTGTTGGAGGGAGCGCAGCGGACGAGCGCAGCGGGCGCGACGGAGGCGCGCCGGAGTCGCGCTAGAGTCAAGCTCGTCTGCGCTCGTCCGCGAGCGTCCGGGACTAGGGGCTGGGGATTTCGCAGGTACCTACACATATACATCCGCTGACTTACAAGCGCTGCGGCCAGCCAGCTCGATGTGCCCTACTATCCCTCACAACACGGTTAAACGAATCGCTCATTTAGGCACAAGTAACATTGCCACTCTCACAGCCGACTCCGCCCCTGAGTATACGATGCTTACCACCACACCTAGCACCATTAGTACATTTAGGTGTATATACTTAAACACCCGCTCTATGACTAAACATCAAACAGACATTTTTCTGTTATTAACGGATTCACAACCTGACATGTTGCTACTGTCCGAAACTTGGCTTACCCCGGATTCCCTGCCGGACATCTTAGCAGCCTTACCAGCAGACTATTATATTCTGTCTGTAATTCGTCCAGGAGGGAAAGCTGGGGGAGGAGTAGCCATTATTGTTAATAAAAAACACCAACTTAGACAACTGTCATCTCTGCCGCTGCCCAATACAGAAAACTTAGTTGCTAGATTGGATTCTCCTAACGGAACACTAATACTTGTGCTATTGTACCGTCCACCGCAATCTATGGCCACATTTCCCTCCACCCTAGCTGAGCTATTGGCTCCTTTGGTGACCAACCATTCTAAACTTCTTTTGGTCGGCGACTTAAATTTATGGTTTGATAATACAGCGTTAGACCCTCAAGCTGCTGAGATGAAAGAACTTCTTGATGATCTCAATTTGACACAATTTATTCATACGGAGACTCATCAGAAAGGTCATAGTCTCGACCAAATTTGGTCTTTGAACCTACCAATCTCCTCAATAGATATCAAACCTTGCAGCTGGTCTGGTCATCACTGTATAATCTTTTCTTTCCAATTGAACAAGAATATTCAATTTAAGCTTCAAACCTGTAGGACTATTAGGAAATGGACGTCTATGGATCTCCCTATGTTCTTAAATTTCCTAAATACTTCCCTTCCCCTAGAGAGTACTAACGTGGAGGAGGCCGACCTTCGATTTAAGGAATGGCTCTCTTCTGCGATCAATATCTACGCCCCACCCACACGCCTTTGTAGCTCTAGGAGTAGGGAGGCACACAAATGGTTCACACCTGAGCTAAAAAAATTAAAACTGGAAGTGAGGCAACAGGAAAGGGCTTGGCGCACTCAATATTGCCCTCTAGCTAGGGCTACTTATTGCCTAGCAAGAAAGGCATATCAAAAAACACTACTCAACCACAAAACCGCCTACTTTTCGTCTAAAATTTTAAATTCCACTAATAAGTCGAAGGAAATCTTCAGGATAGTGAACGACCTTTGTAATGATGACAGAACTTCCCCTCCGGTTGTTCCTACACAAGCACTATGCAATTCCCTGAATGATTTCTTCACAGATAAGATTTTATCGATCAAACAGCACATCTCCACACTTCCTATGTGTGCCCCTGTGGATGATATTTTTTTTAACCCCCTAACTTTACATTCTTTTCCTCTCATTGATTTGAAAGTCTTCTCAGAGTTATTAGTTAGAGTCAAATCCGGCTCTCCTATGGATGTCTGTCCTCCTCAAATTATGAAGGAGATTGGTCGAGCCATTCCTAACAGCATGATGTCCCTGCTCAACAACTCGCTCATTTCAGGGATGGTCCCTAGTAGCTTTAAGCAGGCTTTACTCATACCCCTCACGAAGAAACCTGGCATTGATCCATTGGACCTTACGAATTATCGGCCCATATCCTTGCTGCCCTTTTTATCCAAAATTTTGGAGGCCCATGTTACCAACTGCCTTTCAAGTTTTGTGGAGGAATCGGGCTATTTACAACCTAATCAAGCAGGATTTCGGCCTGGTCATTCTACTGAGGCAGTCATATTGGCTGTTCAGAACACCTTGAGGTCCAATGCTGACAATAATTTTCACCAGGCCCTGGTGCTCCTTGACCTGTCTGCGGCATTCGACACGGTTGACTATTCCATTCTGGTCAACCGTGTCGAACAGGCAGGCATCAGAGATTCTGCCTTGGCCTGGTTGAAATCGTTCTTATTTGAACGCACCCAGTCTGTCTGCTTAGGTTCTTTCTCAGCCCCTAAAATTAATTCCTGCTGCGGGGTCCCCCAGGGCTCCTCCCTGTCTCCCTTATTATTTAATTTGTATATGCGGCCCCTCCTTTTTGCTTTAGGTAAACATAAAGTCACTGTATACAATTATGCAGATGACTTGCAGCTAGTCTTTACACTTAATTCCCCAAATGCTGTGGATGACTTTCAAGCAACTATGACCTTAATCCAGAACTGGATGTCGCTAAATCATCTTAAATTAAATCCGGGGAAAACCGAGCTGATTCTGCCTGGTAAAAGTGAAATTGGTTGGAGTCCTAATTTCTGGCCCATGGACATGGGCCTTCCCCCCAAGAAATCAAAAACCGTAAAGAGCCTGGGGATAACGATTAGTGAGGACCTTACCTTAAAAACTCAGATCGGAACGGTGGTCTCTGCGGGGTTTTTCCAATTGAGAAAGATCAGGAAAATTTCACATCTCCTCACCCATACCGCCTTAATCCAGGTGGTTATGGCCCTAGTCCTCTCCCACATTGATTTTTCCAACAGTCTCTATTTTGGCCTACCTATAGGCCAACTTAGAAGACTGCAGTACCTACAGAATCAAGCCGCAAGACTGATTTGTAATGTACCCAAATGGGTCTCGATTAAATCCGGCTTAGAGACCTTGCATTGGCTTCCTGTGGCTCAAAGAGCCGAATTTAAAACTGGCTGCATTATCTTTAAGGCTCTGCAAGGGAAGGGCCCTTCCTTTATCAAACAGCTGATTGGCAGATACGTTCCTTCACGCAGCTTGAGGTCAGCCCACAAAGACCTATTGGAGGTACCTCGCTTCAAGAAGAAACGACAGGGAGGCAGTAGCTTTCATTTTTTAGCAGCAACCCTGTGGAATTCTCTGCCGCCAGCTCTCAGGCAGTGCAAGGACCTCCTTGCCTTCAGAAAGGCATTCAAAACGCACTTATTCACACAGGCATATCTGAAATAGAGACTTTCGTTTGATCCACCCTTGTTATGTTTTTTTATCTCTTTCCAGCGCCAAGAAGCCTCTGGGCGTATGCGCGCTTAATAAATAATAATTAACATAACATAACATAACATAACATAGAGACAAACTGCTTAAGTTCAGACAGGCTCCCTGCGGATCTCAGACTTTCTCTGGCTACATAACAGAAGGGCCTTTTTCTTGCAGCAACTGCAAGTATCAAGCCACCTCTTCCCTGGATACTAGCGCCACCTCCAATCTCTCTATAGAGGACACATCCACCAATATAGGCTCGGTTCCTCATATCTATTCCCCTCTCGGCCCTACCCTTGATCCACCTCACAGTAACATTTGGAACTGCTTTCTGGCCAATGTAAGGTCTCTTCCCAGGCATGCTACTAACATATGGGATCTTTTAAATGATAAAAAGCCAGACATTGGATTTCTCACTGAGACCTGGATTAAACCTTCAGCTATCCCGGCAATTACTCTGGCTCTTCCACCCGCTTCCGTATCCAAAGACTTGACAGGTTGGAACAAGCGGGTGGAGGTGTTGCCATAATTCATAAAGACTCTATATCAGTCACTATCCTTGATCAACTCTGTACAAACTTGTTTGAATGCCTTATTTTCAGGCTTGACCTCCATCCCCAGTGTAGTTGGAAAGGGGCCCATATATACAGACCCCCGGGCCCACTAAATGATTTTAATACCAGTTTGCTAGAATTCATCTCCCCTCACATAATTGCTACCTGCAATTTCCTCCTTTTAGGAGATTTTAACATTCATAGTGAGGATGTCCATAATCATGAAGCCGTGGTCTGTCTAGCGGACCTGGCCTCGGCAGGACTTCTTAAAATTATTAATAACCCCACTCATATAGCGGGCCACAGCTTAGATCTTGTTCTCACTTCCAGAACATCTTATGTGGGGATACACTTCCTTTAACTTGGTCCGATCACTCACCGATAAACTTCCATCTTACGAGTCCTGGACCTCCCTGACTCCTATATCCCATTCGGACAGATGGTATAGACCCCGTCACAAAATCAAGGCCGACCATTTTGGATCCCCTTTTCGGTCCTGGGACACTGACACTTTTGACTATGATGTAGAACACCAACTATCCCACTTTAATTCCATCATTACCAACGTTCTTGATGAGGTAGCACCATTGAAGCCCCTTTCCCACTCCCCTAAATCCTCTCCTTCTGACTGGTATTCTCCTGCTCTTCGCTCTGAAAAGAGCAGATGGTAGAAACTAGAACGGACCAGGTGACTTTCCCATAGTGAACAAGATAAATCAAGGTATAAAAATGCTTAAGCAACCTATCATAGAAACATTAAAAATGTGCGCAAAATCCATATTGCTCATCAATTGAAACAAGCTGGAACTAATTCCAAGACTTTATTTCAAATAGTCAAATCCTACACCAGCCCCAGTGCATGCGACACTGTCGACCCCCCCCAGTCGCTGGAACTAATTCCAAGACTTTATTTCAAATAGTCAAATCCTACACCAGCCCCAGTGCATGCGACACTGCCGACCCCCCCCCAGTCGCTATGTGACAGTATTGCATCTTATCTCACTCAAAAAATAGATACCATTTATCAGAATAGCATTTTTGACCAATCCCATTTCCTCTCCTATCTCCATTGGTTCCTCTGACAATTCCAAAAGTCACGCACAACTACACTCCTTTCCCCCTCTTAGCCCTACGGAAGTCATATCCCTCCTTGCGACCATTAAATCCGGCTCCCCACTGGACATTCTCCCCGCTAAGATCTCGGCTAATTTTGCTGACCAGCTTGCCACTCCCATCTGTTCTATTCTTAATCGCTCTCTGAGCTCTGGCAGTCTCCATCCAACATGGAAGAATGCCCGAGTTATACGCATAAGAAAAAATCCCAAGATTCCTACCAGTGAATTATCCAACTACCGACCCATATCTTTACTACCCTTGCAAACCAAGCTCATAACATATCAACAAACACCTGTCTGAGTATATGGAAACTTACCACCATCTTGACGCCTCACAGTCTGGTTTTCGGGCCAAACACAGTACCGAATCTGCACTTATTGAGGTTACCGATAACATACGTATGGCTTTGGACAAGGGTCAAGCAGCACTTCTGGTGCTGCTTGACCTGTCAGCCGCCTTTGATACAAATTCCCATCAGATTCTACTGGACAGACTCCGTGATATAGGCGTTCAAGGGCTGGCTTTGAAGTGGATTACCAACTTTCTAACAGACAGAACCCAGACTGTCACTCTGGGATCCTTCCACTCCCCCACTTCTAAAGTCACCAAGGGGGTCCCGCAAGGCTCCTGCTTGAGCCTGACCCTTTTTAACACTTATGTCTCCGCTCTGGCCAGGCTCATACGATCTTTGGGATTCACCCCTATCTCATACGCAGACGATACACAGCTCCTCCTCACATTTGATAAAAATAGATCAGATATTGAACTGATTTTCTTAGAAGGTATGAAATCCATCGCAGCCTGGATGCGAGCTAACTATTTACAACTTCACGCGGGGAAATCTGAAATCATGTTTGGAGGAGCTGTTGCATGCTGGTCGCCTACCTGGTGGCCGGATGAACTTGGTCCTGCCCCTAAAGAAGTGGTCAAGAACCTAGGGGTCAGAATTGATCATAAACTAACTCTTGAGACATATGCCAATACTACTGCCGGCTCATGTTTCTACATCCTTAGCCTTCTTAGAAGGATATTTCCCCTTTTACCCCATTCGACCAAGAAAACGTTAATGCAAGCCTTGGCGTTAAGCAGGCTTGATTATTGTAATGTCCTGTTATTTTCAGCCAATGAAGTCTCCCTCAACAAACTTCAGGTGGTGCAGAATACAGCTGCCCGTCTTGTTGCCGACGTTCCCACCAGAACACCCTCGGTACCCCTTCTTGACCAACTCCACTGGCTCCCAGTGAGAAAGCAGGTTCAATTTAAAATAGCATGTACTATCCTTAAATCCCTCAATGGCCAAGGCCCTTTGCATCTCACGAGCAAACTTGTTTTATATACCCATTCAAGAACGCTTAGATTAGGCTCGGAACACCTGCTCAGTACCCCCAGAGTAAAAAAAAGCACGCAGCGGAGGTAAAGCATTCTCTTACCTCGCCCCTGTATTCTGGAATACTCTACCCCTTCCAACTACGCAACTGCCAGAATCTGCTCCACTTCAGAAAGCTTCTGAAAACGTACCTTTTTTAATTTCTTTCCTTGTATATTCTGTGCTATCCTAAGCACTTAGATACACTCATGGGTGATTCAGCGCTATATACACACCAATAAACAAACAAACAAACAAACAAAACATCAGGGTGTCCTTATGACACCCTTGCACCCTTGAAATTATTCTCAATTTGCGATTCTCAAATTGCGAATCGCAAATTGAGAATAACTACCCATTCATTCCTATGGGCCTCCTGGCCCATAGAAATGAATGGGAAATTATTCCTTAATTGCGAATTAGCAATTTGCTATTCGCAAATAAGGAATAATAAGAAAATCGCAAAAAAAATTAGATTTTGTAGATACATACCTTTTTGCAATCCTCAAATAGCGATTCTCAAAAAAAAAAAAATCGCTATTTGAGAATCGCAAATGGGTATTTTGATACATCTGCCCCTTAATCTTTACCTAATCATCAACAACATTGGTAATTTTGGTGTGTTTGTCTTGGTCATATCTTTCTTTTCCGACATCCTGGTGTATCATTTGTCTTCATGGTTGTCTGAGCAACAACGTTGGAGGTGAGAGGGGGCAAGCAAAAACACTGGGAAAGCAATCACGTGGGAGTACAACTATGACAGTCTGCAACTACAGTAAAGCAACAACAAGGGAGCAGGGAAAGCAACAACTAGCAAGTAACGATGTGCGGGTGGGGGAAACAAGGAGCACTGACGACGGAGGAAGACATTTTTGAAAAGTACCTCGTTCTAGGGTGAGCAGCGGAAGCACACTAATCAAAAGAAAGCAATCAGTACTTTAAAAAAAAAAATTGTGTATTGAAGTTTTCATAGAACAAAACCATCAGAGATATCATTACATCTCACACAGAATACAGAAGAGCTCACCACAAGTGTACATAAAATCAAGGTGGTAATAAAATACAAGTACATCAATGAGCAAGGCAGTCACAGGAGTATAAAAGCAGGAACGACATTAATCAGCAGTGTTAGCCAGCAGGTAGGTAGTAAAGGGGGCCTAAATGACCAGTGGAAAGGATGCACTGGGCAGTTCCTCGCCATCATACGTGAGTAGATCACAACAGTACGTTACGTATTGCAGCCAGTGTGCTAATTTAGGTGCTGGACGGCCATCCCAGTGTAGTGAGACCCTGCGCTTTGCCAACTGTAGCGGCAGAAGTTTGCGATTCGCAGTCTTAATATGCAGGACATGTTCCAACAAACACATTTTCATAGTACATTCGACTACCTCACCCACCATAGTTGACAACGTGGTTGTGACCTCACCCCAAAAGTCTGCTACTTTTGCACAGGCCCAGGCTAGATGCTGGATATCTGCGTTATCAGCCCCACATCTTTTACAGCAATGAGAAGCTCGCAAACCAAATTTATACAGTTGTACAGGGGTATAATATACTGATGGACATATTTACAGTGTATATATTTAAGATTACCATTTGCAGCAAATTGACCCGTTAAAACGGCAACTCAGTCCCCACTCCTCTTCCGTCAGTGGTTGTGGTAGGATGGCATTCCATTTTGCTAGCGAGTTTTCTGCAATTAACGCCTCATCATGTTGTGAGGCTGTATATAAGCGTGAAACCAACTTTGTAGTGTGTTGTGCAGTATACAGAGATTGCAGAGCTTCTAGTGCTCGTGGCTCTGCTGGGAAACTGGGATACAACGTTTTTAATGCTGCCCGCGATCTGCTGTAAATAAATGTCAGCACAACTACATTTTCCCCATCACCCACAAAGTCATTGAGTTGCAGAAACTGACCATTTGGATATATATCCCCCATAGTGTGTTCCCCAGCAGCATGCATCATTTTAAGTGACCCCACCTCACCAGTCACCGATAGATCCATATGGTGTACTAGAAGCATCACCGGTGCATATAGTGGTAGCTTCTTAGCCAGACATCCCAGTTCTTGCCATGCCGGATAGGTACATTTCACTGTGTCAATTTCGTCCCTTTCAAGAACTGTAGCGTTATTCACTACCATTGCTTTTAGTGGCATTGCCCACCTCTCCTGCAACGTGTGGTGTATAACATTGGTGGACTCCCTCCCCAAGAACGCACAGATTACTACGTCTGGACCTGGCTTCCAAGTCCTCATTCTTCCCATTTATCACTGATAGTAACTTCTCCATCTGCGTGCAGGATTTAGCAGTGCTGTCCACTTTGTCTTCAGCGTTGGAGATAAGTTGTTGGGCCTCTGCTAAGCGTACTCCATGCTTGTCCAGCTTGGACGCCATGCTGTCCATGTGGAGGTTAAGAGTGTCAATTTTGCCTTCGATGGTTTGTAAGCTCTGTTGCATTGTCAGCAACATTCACTCCAGCTTACTGGTGCCACCAGCCACCATGTCCGTCCCTGTGTCTGATTTTGCTTGTGGTGTCGTTTTTTTTTTTTTTTAAGACAGCTTTGGCTGTACTTGCTGATCTGGTTTCCCCATCTCGACGATGAGGCTGCACGGCACGCCGGTATATTGCAGGCATGACTCCACCATATAGGCCCGGGCTCTCCGCCGTGCTCCACTTGGTGACCTCAGGTCAGCAGCAGGCAGTAATACCGCAATCACACTGACGCTGGAATTTGAAGATCAGCACCCTCAGATTGTACTCAGCAAAGGGTAGTAGCCCCTTGGTGCGTCATGCTGTCACTACCTCTGGGGGAAGCCATCAGAAACGTCTATGGAAGCGCTGTAAAATGGCGCGCCGGAGAGAAGATCAGGAAGGGCAAAAAAGGGCACTGGCGTTCCACTGCAGCCAGGCAAATCAAAGCGGGCACCTTAATGAGCAGACAAATCGGCTGCAGGAGCAGGTAATGCATGTTTACAGCGGCCGCATTCACCCGGGAACAGTCTCCGCTATTTCCCGCTGTGTGTGCCTTAAAATGGCAGGCGCCGGGAGCGCCGTTCTTTGCGAGGATCCTCAGCAGGAGTGCACCCGCCGTTGCAGCACGTATCGCGCAATAACTACACTCCACGCTGTTACTTGAAGTGTAAAAGGCCATTTTATTAGGACATGGTTGCAATTTCACACGCCCATTACTTTCGTTGTGGCTATCGTACCGCGTGCCCATTATTCATAATTTGAACGGTTTATAAGTCTTATTTCTGAAAAACCACAGACATCGTGTAAGCTATTGAATGCCTGGAATAAGTACTAAACATTAAGACGTGGAAAAGATCATATTATATCCATCTCCGGCTGAAAACCTATGAAGTCAGGTTCACTTTTTGATGAAATCAGGTTCACTTTTTGATGGAAGTTTTAACTAGATCTTTCTGTGCTGTCTAATTAGAAACCTGTAGTTTTGCTGGATGCGGATGTTTAGATCGAAAAAGGAGGCTTTATATACCCAGAGTTGAAAGGCAGTTTTGCTTCAAGAAGTTTTTTGGGAAGACAGTTAATATATTTAAATGTCCGTCGAAACGCGTTGAACCAAAGGGAAAAGTACAATATACATATATACAAGGATCATTCTGACTGTTGCAGAATTAACTCTATTTTGTACCTCCTTTTTTCTGAGCAATAGGAAGTGTTTATGATTTTCTGTATGTAATTTGTTGCTTTTTTATATATTGTCTGTGTTCCCAATTTTAATCCTAATTTTAATTATGTTCCAATTTTAATTGACTTTTAATGTATATGAATAAACTGTGCAGGCTAAATTTATTAGTTTTTATTGTTAATTTTTGCATTGCTTCAATTGATAGGCCTCTGTGTTGTTTGTCTGTGTGTTTGAACGAATTGGTGCCTTTGAAATAAGGTGCCCAAAGGGAATCTTTTATGACGAAAGTCAGTTTCGGTACCCTATCCCTTTGGTTTTGGGGTCCCTCTTTTATTAGAGAATATTTCAAATCAAATCAGTGACAATCTTTCGGAGATTTAAGATTTTTAACAACGGAACATTGACATTTTCATGTGTCTGTTTGGGATTTCGATTAAAAACACGCACGTATTTGACACGTGCGTATTGGAATCCAATGTGGTGTATATAAAAACACCCCCCCATTCAATTCCAACGTTGTGTCAAAATTTCAAAGCAATCGGTGAAGAACTTTCGGAGATTTGCGATTTTGAACAACCGAACTTTAACATTTTTATTTATATAGATTAATTAATTCCATAGTTCCTTCTCACCAACATCCTGTCAACAGGTCAGGAATCTTAAATCACTTAGTCGAGTACTGAATATACCATTCACCTGGGCGGACGGCCACCCCCTTTCCACCCCCCCATTCCTTTCCACTTGTCATGGCTGTACATCCTTTACGTCCAGAACACATTTTTCAACTGCACGCTTTCCTCCTTTTATCTTCCTACACAGGCTTGCTGATCATGTGTATTCCCCCTATGTCCTCGGTCTTCTTTGGACATGTCTCATCACGGTCTAGTCTTTTTTCTTACACTGAGCATGCGCATTGCCGTACTACGATCACCGCCGTCCCTGTCCTACAGGGGACATCACGTTCCATTCGCATACGTCTACCACCATTCGTACCTGCCCCTTCACGTAATGTAGCCATTATAGTAATGGGGTAACCCAAAAGGTACAGGACCTGGGTTTAGCACGTTATTAGAAAAAACAATGGTCCAGACCACTATAATTTAAACTGAATTCATCAGTGGGTGATCATTAATTCAACTAAGTTGAGAGCATATATACACATTGATTGATGAACCAAACATTAGGGCATAAAATAGACAACAATATCACAAAAGGGAAGAAAAGCAATATTCTAATTTATTGCTCCACAATTACATTAGTTTACCATATTTCATTACAGCAACACATTACAATCCATAACGGTTGCCCCAACGGAACGTGCAACACAGCAAAAGGGTGCAAAGAAAGAGGGGACGTGATTTGGAAAAAAGAAAGATCAAAAAAGTAGTGACACAAAATATTCAATTAATTACTATCACAGTAACGGATCATCAATCACCCATCCTGCAAGTAACCTGACCTCTAATTTATTCACAACAGAACGTCCCATACATTGTACATAACTAAATCATAAATTTTGCACAACAATGTAGGGAATATTGGTCGGGTCCAGGTTATATGTAAAAAAGTCAACGTTTCGACTCGTCTTAGGGCCATGTGGTGTATTAAGCCTGGGCCGTGCGAGTCTTCATCAGGACAATAGGGGCAACCAAGGGATATTCGATGTCCCCTAGCTGGTATAAGTGTATCAAGAATCCACCGCATCAAGCTGGTGACTCTTATAACCTTATTATCTTCAAGGTGGATCTGAAACTCAAGGAGGATGGTAGTGGTTCAGAGCTCCTGTAAATACGGGTTCTATAATATTTATCCTCCGTGGCCGACTAGATTTGGTGACCAGTACTGGATTTAAACCGGTCAACTTCTCACACGCCGTACTCAATTGGCTTTTATATACTTCCGGACTGAAGGGCGGCTTGCGTTTCCTATGAATGGCCGCTAACAGCTTGCTGTCTCCGGGGACGCCCCGTTAAAACATAAAACGTGTACACCAATTGAGTACGGCGTGTGAGAAGTTGACCGGTTTAAATCCAGTACTGGTCACCAAATCTAGTCGGCCTCAGGCGCGCAACGAGACTGCCGGAGAGCGCAAGGCAGAGTGTGCTTCCACTTCCGGGGCAAGAGCAGCAACGGTAACTGTAACGGCTGGCCAAGGATTCGAGGATCCCAGCCTGCTCGGCAGTGGCACAAACGGGACGATCTCCGGGGGAATTTGGGGAGCGTCAGCGAACGGAGACTGGGACCCCCACAGGAGAGGTGTAACTCCGTTCCTGACCAGCACTTGGCGTCTTCGCCCTGAAATAAGGCAGATCGAGCCGTGGAGCCTGGGCAACACGAGGATCATTAGAGGCAAAGAAAAAAGGATGGATTCAAGCCCCTACTGCAACCACATGAGCCAGGTACGAGGGGAGGAAAAAAGCCAGGGGAGGTTTGCTCTTGCCTTAATTGAAGGGTGTAAGGAGGGCGAACAGGGGGTTGCTAAAAAAACAGAAGTAAAAAAAGCTGGCTGCGTAGGGGAGAGTGGATCAGAGGCACTAGACTTTTTCTCAAAAAAGACAAGAAATAAGGTAGAGGGAAAGGACCAAAGGGAAAAACTAGAATCGGAGGAAGGGGGAAGGGTAAAAATCGAGCTACTGCCTTAGAAATAGGCAATTCCCCAAGCAACATTTTTCACAGCCATCTAAACAAGTGACCCTGCCTTTACAAAAAAAGAATTTAAAAAAAGGTACCACTAATCGGGAGCGTCAGCCCAAACCAAGATCAGACAAGGTAGGAGCCCCCCCTGAACATAAACTCAAAAATCACACCCTCACTGAGATCCTTTTTTAAAGTGCAACAACCCCAGCAAACAGCAGAAAAAAGTCCCCCCACACTATTACCCCAAACTGAAGAAACCCTTGAAACTCTTGAAAGTCTGATCAGTAAAAACCCGAAAATGAGCACAGAAACATCTAGTGTGAAAATTCAGAGACTCCTGGGAATTCACCTCAGCTAACCGCAAATGAACCAGGTACAAGTGCCTCTAACTGTCCTCCACCACAAACCTTCCTTGAGCAAACCGGAAAACTCATGGAAAGCCTCATGGAGAAGGTTTTGGGGGAGATGAGAGAAATTCTTGGTATCGGAGTCCAATCAGGCCAAGATTCAAGAAGTCTGCGAGACCCTAGATCAAAAGCTGAATGCTTTAGGAGACAGTATCTGTGAATTCTAAGTGAAGGATTAAAGAGCAGCTCACTAAAGAAAGATAATTGGACTTTTAGGATCCGCTCAGATAGGTCGAAAGCCACCCAGGACAGGCAGTGGGAACTAGGGCAATACATGGCCGAATTAAAAACTTTAGGTGCTACGGTCCAGATGAGATTCCCTGCCGCACTGAGAATCATGTGTCAGAACAAAATGCACAATATCAGAGAACCAAGCGAAGTGGAAAATCTCATACAACAGATAAAGGTTCAGCTACGGACTACAACATAAATTTAAGATAGGAAACGTAACAAAAAGATGAACTGTGGAGCACAAAAGGGTGAACAATACCGCCCAAGAGAGAGAAAGGAGGCTTCCTCGGGGGGGGGGGGGGGGGGGGGGCAAAGATATGCACAGAAAAAATACAAAGCCAAATAAAAAAAAGAGACCGTGGGTGGGGAGCAAATTAGGGAAAAAAACGTATCCTCAAGAGTGAAGTAACAAGGAGTGCACGAGAACGACAAGAAAAAATGAAACTGGAACTAAATAACCAACAAAAAAAAAAGAAAAAGTCATGTCTAAAATAGCAAAAGAATTTAAAATTCTATCATGGAACGTAAATGGACTCAGAACATCTAGCAGACGGAGGAGAATCTTTGAATATTTAAAATTAGCGGATAACGAAGTGATCATTCTTCAAGAGACTCATCTCCTAAATAATGAATGGGAACAAATAATAAAATCTTTGAACTGGGTGGATTCCTACGTTTGTACTAACCAAAATTGCAATGTTAAGGGTATCGCAATACTAAAAAAAAAAAAAATAAATAAATAAATAAATAAATCGCTCAATGTAAAAGTCATACATAAAGTAGTAGACGACAAGGGCAGATGGGCCTTAGCAAGAGTAAAAATATATGACAACAACTTTATTATAGCGGGATATTACGGACCAAACATCGATGATCCAAATCCCTTACAAAAATTATATACAGAACTTTTAACTACATCTGATCCAATACTGTTGGGAGGCGATTTTAACATTATGATAGACCCTAACTTAGATAGATTCCCCCCCCCCCCAGGAAGACAATCCAACTTGCCAAAAATGAGAGAATGGCTAAGCATCTACAAAAAGGATCTAGAACTGATCGACATGTGGAGAGAGAAAGGAAACAAGGAGCACCCATTTACTCTACACAACAAAAAACTAGGTCATAAGTCTAGAATAGACTATTTTTTGATTAGTAAAAATCTTCACAATAACATCAAAGTTCTGGACCATCCGCCAGAACATCTGTCCGACCATTCGGCGGTTCAACTAACCATACATTCAGAAAGAAATAAACCTCAACCTAGATGGACAGTAGATCGCACTCTTTTTTTGGACCCAAAAATAAGGGAAGATCTGAGCATAACCTCAGCCAACTTCTTTGAAGATAATAGAGTAGGCACCTCAGATCAAATAACCTGGGACGCCTATAAAGCAGTCATCAGAGGTAAACTCATAAGCCTGGGGGCTTACAGATCAAAACTCACTAAACAAGAGATCATAGATAAGGAAGAAATTATAAGTCAACTAGATATGCAGA
This sequence comes from Lissotriton helveticus, assembly GCF_964261635.1. Classification (NCBI taxonomy): domain Eukaryota; kingdom Metazoa; phylum Chordata; class Amphibia; order Caudata; family Salamandridae; genus Lissotriton; species Lissotriton helveticus. Next base: position 467,483,137 of record NC_136073.1, on the reverse strand, counting down.
TTAACACAGAACAAAACTTGGAAATAAGAAATACATTGGAGATGGAGAGAAAAGAACTAAAAGGAAAACTGGCAGATTATCTTGAAGATAGAGTGAAAACGAAGTGGGAGGCTAGTAAATTAGCCATCCATGAGTATGGAGAGGGCTGCGGAAAACTATTGGCCTGGAAAACTAAAACGGAACAGACCAGAAACAAAATAGCCAGTATACAATTGAGCAATCAAACGGGTATAACCTCCGATGAATCTGAAATCAAGCAGGAATTTGAACATTTCTTCTCCGATCTGTATATGGAAGACTCCTCTTCAGAGCAATTGGGAAAGTATCTTGACTCTCTAAACCTACCGAAATTGTCGGAATTGGAAAACGAAGAGCTAAACGCAGAAATAACAACGGAAGTAAAAACGGCCTTGAAATCCTTGAAAAAAGGGAAAGCTGCCGGACCTGATGCCCTACCAAACGAACTTTATTCAGCTCTAAGGGAAATTGTAGCCCCCCACTAACGAGATTACTAAACAAAATCTACAGGGAAAAAGATAAAACCCCAGACTCCTGGAATGATGCTATTATTAGCATTATTTTAAAACCAGGGAAAAACCCCACATTTTGAGAGTCATATAGACCCATATCCCTGCTAAACTGTGATTACAAAATCTTCACACAAATAATAGCAGGGAGATTGGCTCTGGTAATGCCAAAACTGATACACCCCGACCAAAAGGGGTTCATAAAAGGGAGGCAAATATCAGAAATTACCCATGAACTTTTTGCTGCAGTCGATAGAGCAACTAGTGAAAAAATCCTCCTCACAATAGTTACCTTTGATGCTGCCAAGGCATTCGACCGGGTCAACTGGTCCTTTCTAAGCAGAGTTATCAACAAATATAACCTTGGTCAAAATTTTAGCTATCTGATAACTGAGACTTACAGAAACCCAAGAGCAAAGATCCTAATTAACGGGAGTCTTACCAATAACTTTGCAATACAAAGAGGAACGAGACAAGGGTGCCCGCTGTCCCCACTGCTTTTCAACCTTTACATAGAACCTCTGGCAGACACAATTAGAAACAATGAATCAATAACCCCCTTTAAACATCAGGAGTGGGTCAAAAAGGTGGCGCTTTATGCGGATGACCTAATGATTTTTACAGAAAACTATCAAAATTCCTCCCCAGCAATAAACAAGGCAATCACAGAGTTTGGGAAAGTATCCGGGTACTTGACCAATGAAGCAAAAACTGAGTCAATGAGTTGGAACACACAACAGAATACTCCATACACAAAGGATAAAATAAAATATCTGGGTATAACCATAGTGAAAGATTTTGAAAAAATCCCCCAACTAAATCTCAACAGGATTTCATTGGAGACAAAAAAGCTTTTCAAGGTATGGGACAAGTTACCTCTAAAAATGATAGGAAGATCTAACCTGGTAAAAATGTTCATCCTCCCCAAATTTACCTACCTTTTTAAATGTTATACCATTGGAGTTTAAAAGAGACTATCTGAAGAAAATTCAGGGAGACATAACGAACTTCATTTGGGCCTCAAAAGGTTCAAGGATTGCCTGGAATAAAATAAGAAGAAAAAAACAACAAGGAGGAATAGCTAGCCCAGATATCGTGGAATACTGTAGAGCTTTCCAATTCAAGAATCCAAGATCTCTTGTGAAAATCTACGAACTTTACCCCCAATTCCTCCAAATATTAACAAACAAAACTGACCACTTCCTGTTTAAATTCGGACAGGATTAAATTCTTTAAAAAGATAAAACTAAAAATACTACAAAATTTGCCGAAACTCTGGTATCAAGTAAGAAGCTCACTAAATATCCCTTACTACGGCTCCTTACTACGGCTCCTTGGCCCCTATATGGGATAAAATCCTGCCCCAAGTGTGGATTTGAAAGAGCAGACGATATACACATGTTCCATAGATGCCCGCAACTGGAATTCTTCTGGCAGGAAGTAGGTAACACGATATGTCGGATATTGGGAACAAACCTAAAAGTAAGTACAACATTAATTATTTTTGGGATATGTACCGAATTTAATGTAAGCAACGAGAGGTTAACCAGAAAACAAGAAAATGTATTTGTATTAATACTTCTTGCTAGAAGAGAGATATGTCTGAATTTGGTTAAATCAGTACCACCTTTGCATGAAGACTGGCTAAACTCCATAATAACAACTCACAAACTAGATAGGAAGGGAAAACCATCCAAAAAATTTTACTTCTGGGAACTTTGGGAAAAATCACTAGACTAGTAACATGTAAGGGAAATCGAACAACACACCAATATGTCCGATGATTAATGCGGTGACAATAATTCAGACGGGAATAATTCCCCGCCGAGTAGCCAAGATGGCTAGCTCTCACCCTCTCTGCTAAGAATTATTGAATATGGTAAAGGATATAGGAGGACTAATACACGACAGATCCACCAAAGGGGTACTCTATGTAGCCGGCAAAGTAAAGGAAAAGAGTGAAGGAACAAAAGTGGAAGTCCTAAAGTTCCCCGCTGTACTCCTTATACATTCATGCGCAAAATGAGGATAAAAAAAAAAAAAAAAAAAAAAAAAACCTCACGGGTTTAAAAGAGTGATTTTATGTACTGCTTTTTATTAACTATGCAGTAAACAGGTACCAAGACAGAACGATAAAATTAGTGCAGCAGTTGAAGGGATCAGGTAAGTAACCACCAACGGTCTTAATTAGTTGGGTCAGAGACTGATCAGGAATACTGGATTAAGAGGAAATTAGTTTGGGTGTATTAATTGGTTGAAGAAAGATATGAGATGATTAGGGGCAACAAAAGCCAGGAGGGTCTCATATTCCTTAGTTGCTTCTACACTGCGATGGTATGACGAGTGAAGCATCCAGGACAGTAGGTGAGGGCCAAGTCACCCTGCTAGAAGAATAGGCAGGAGGTGTAGTAAGCAAGCATTTTCTCTTCAGCAGCAAGAAAAGCGAAATGAAGCACTTTTTTGTGCTCTTCTGCAGTGTGTAGGAAACAGCTTTGAATAGGAACAAAACTAAAACAACAAAAAAAAGACGCTTTACTTGGGGGATGTGCAAACGATAACTATTTGCTGAAACTCGATTTCCACCCAAAGTTTTGCGCTATATATTTTGTCAGTAAAACAATGTCAGTGTGAATTTTCTTGCCATTTCAATGGAAAAAGTGCTCTGTAAAGGACAATGTGATTCCTCACCATGTTTTAGCAATATATGTGCAACAGTGTGCTCCAAAATGTGCCACCTGCTACGTACAACACTTATACCACTTCCCTGCTGAACTGGCGTGGTTCATTTTCTATACTTGTTATTTGCAAGACACCTGGATTTTTCAGAATCCCTAGAACTTCGGTGACGTCGCTGATATTAATGGCGACACCCCAACCCTGAAAACTGTTCTAAGGCAACTGGCGTCCACCATTCGCAGCAGAGGCTGTGAATGGAACATTATGACATCACAGGCCCAGCAATGGCTCCCACGAGATCAATGGTAGACTGAGCCAGCAAAGGGGAGATTCACTATAACATGAGGGAGAAAATAGACTACATTCTAGGTAGTATGTCAGGGAACACCGGCCACTCTTCAGGAGCACGACTGCATGCGTTTTAATGACTTAATAAGTGACCTCCTCAAGAAATCGTAATGTGTCGATGCCTTGCAGTCTCCCTTTTTACCTTGGAAACGCATGGTGCTGTAATGACATATGAAAGAGCCTCCTTTGTGACGTGTATAAAAGGCTGGTAACCAGGAAGCTGCAGCATTGGACACCAGGACACTAGTTAGGACAACTGGCTGCAGCAAGAGCTGGAGACAGAGAGGCCAGAAGCCACTCGGGCTGATCAGACCCCAGGAAAGTGGAACTTAACTTCAGGGCAGGGGGGCAAGGGGAGAAAGGGGAGTGATTAATCAAAATGAGAAGAAACCTGAAAATCAAACTGAAAACTGATCTGAACCCGACAACCGATGTGAAAATCCACAACTGGCCTTCATGTTTACTTAAATGCTCCACCGGCCACTCCTACCATAGGTGCTGGAGAAAGGGTTATGGAGGGGGCTGCAGAAACCCCAGAAATAACTTTGCTGGAGTTCAGAAATGGAATGAGCAATACAAGCACATTGCCCTCTTTTGACAAAGTGTTATTGTTATTTTGTACAACTGATATCCTTGGGTACATTTTCTTCAATGTTAAACCTTAATAAAAAATACAGAACAACTCCTTCTGAAGAAGTCCCATTCTATTCTCTGTAACTGGTCACATTAGCCTGGCTACTGACACCAAATTCAACTCAGTAAACTTTATTTAATGGACTGCCCAAGTGAGGTGCTGTTATTTAAGAATACATAAACCACTGCACGGTCAAATCCCAGACTCCAAACCACACATATCAGCCGATAACTTGCAGTCTACACACGTCAACCTTCCTCGATCAACATGTTGTACTACAAGCACCTGAAAAAGCACTACATGCACAAAAGTACAACTTGCTTGAACTACCTTCTGCTGAAGCAAAGACTGGAGGAAAAGTTCATAAGGGTTCAAAAGAGAATGAAGGCCTCTTTTCTGCTTCACTTATTGGATTCCTATAAAATAACCAGCCTAGGTCCTCAAACATCTAAATTATACTTCTAACCCATCACTACCCAAAGCTGGTGTTGCCTTCATCTAGTTAGATCCCAAGGTCACAAATGATGACACTTTCATCTCCAAACTTTTCCATCTTACATCAATTTCTTCTTTAGAAAGGCCTTTACTATTACAGTTATCTGTCATGAAGCAACAACTGGGTCGATTTGATGACAAGTTTATTCAGCAGCACAGGTAGCAGCGGTCCATCAGCCAGGCCGACCTAACACCAACTGTTACTAAACTCCAAACACGTTCCAATCACCCAAGAATCCAGGAGACAAAGGAAGAGATATGTCATGCACGAGACATGCTTGGCATGAGCTATACAGAACACATCCCCTTCTGTTCACTGGAGAACACTAAGTGCAAAACCAAACAGGTTAAGCAACTGCAAAAAGGGTAAAGCAGGAATAGAGAAGAATAATGGAGAGATACAGGGAGAGGAAGGAAAGCTTAAAGGAAGGATGAAAAGTAAACACGAGATAAGAAACAACAGCAAGATACACACATTATCCCCAACAAGACTTGTATGCCAACAATGTTGTAGCACTAAACTGTTAGAGCGTGCATGCCTCATGCTATTTTGCTTTGTATTCCTGAATCCTATAAACGCAGGTCTTGTTGCTGAATCAGTCATTTTGAACACCATTCCGCAATGGAGCTGCAGGCACGAAGGTCGTTGAAGGATGAGCTCGATGTATATGCCTCTTGTCGATGAATAAAAAGACTTCCCTTGACAATGCATCTGTTCTCCTGGATTCCTTCCTTCCATACAACATCGTTGTGGCGACGAGATTTGTGAATCGGACCAGTTTTGCCAATTTCTTGAAACTGAATCATGCCAACATTGCTGCAGAAGACCACCTCACTCGACATGCTGCCGCGGCAACCGCTTCGTATACATGGCCACCTATTTTCCTGTTTGGGCAGAGCGCGCGCTTCTCTGCCACCGATTTGCCCTACTCTGCTGACTATTTCACCAGGGTTGTTCCTGTATGGAGGCATTTCTTCGACTGCCATTTCTCATTGGGGCAAAGCTGACTAGCCGTTCCTTCTGTTTGCCATATTGGTCAACAGCTGGCTTCTTAGACTCCTCCTTCTCTACTGCTCATCACCCAGTCTGTGCACGGAAAGGTCATTACCTTGTGGTACACATGCTGCGAGCAGTTTCCCTCTTCTCACCTACTGAACCTATGGATGCTGCATTGGGTAAAGTATAACACATACCCAGCACATGATTGTCTGAGCCCAGTACTTTGCAACTGCCTTTCATTTGTAAAGTGCCGTTACTCCTCTTACTTACCGCAACTATCAAAGTTATTCTACTCTTCGACTACCTTAGCCCTTCATACCATGTCTGGAGGAAGTAATTAACACCAACAGCCTCCTAAATTTCTAGATAGTCCTGGGTATCCTAAACTAGAGTGGAAACATTGGTTCAAAGTATTTAATACCCATCTAGTGCTATAGATGGTGTAGAGTATAGTCCAGCAAGGAAACAAGCAATTCTGTATGGATGTTTGGGCACTGAAGGGCAAAATGTTTTTGACTACCTGTGATCCCTGCTCCTGGGGGAGAAGCTGCTGGTGATGCCTGGAATGTTTTTGTAGAAGCGGAGAAAAGCCTTGAAAAACAATTTACTCCCAAACCCAAGGTTGTGTTAGAGCGTTTTAAATTCTATTGCAGGAAACAATCGCCTGAAGAGAGCATTAAACAATATGTAGCCAGTTTGCATATTCCTGGAAATGCTAGTATTACTTTTGGGATCAGATTGTACTCAGTTGTCATTAAAAGAAAGTACAGTAACATATTTTGTGCTGTACTAATCCTATCCTAGAACAAACCGTAAAAATTGCTCAAAGGCATTGAACGCTCTGTTTCCTCTGTTTAAGCCTTAACACAAGCATCCACCATGATTAGCCAGGCAAATAGTACAAAGGTGAATGCAGCAAAGAATATTAGGAGTAATAAGATCAACAAAACCAATGCATGTTACAGGTGTGGCTCTGTTAACTACTTGGGTAACAATTCAAGTTGTCCTGCCAAGGGGAAGAGGTAATGGGGTTGCCCCAAAGGTACCACAATATTTCCACAGTATCCACTCCCAACTCTTGGAGCACAAGACCCTAACTCACCATCTTTCATCAGCATTTAACCACTGCACTTCTCCACCCAGTTACAAATGGGGTTCTCTAGTTGGCAATGGTTTGCACCTTGTCCAAGTAGTCAGGATAAGGGCGTTACACTCCTAAAATAACCCCTTCTCACCCCGTAGTAGCTTGGCATGGGCAGCCAGGCTTATCTTCGAGGCAGTGTATAAAGCATTTGCATATAACCAACAGTAATACAGTGTAAGTACTACAAAAGGACACCACACCAGTTTAGAAAAATATCCAATATTTTTATATACTTAAGACAAGACCAAAAACAATTTTAATAAATCCACAATACAGTACTTAAAAATCTTCAGTTATCAAAATAACCTTGACAAACAGTTCCTTGAAGTTGATAGCTCCTTTCTGGGGTGATCACGGTGTCGTGAACAAACAAATCCAAATAGTTCTGGCTAAAAGCGGCGTCGCGAGCCAGCTACTGTGTCGGGAAGTCCCGCAAAACAGTACCTTTAGAAATGCAGGCCATCGGCGACCTCTCGTTGAGCTTCCGAAAACACAGCGTCTGCAGGCGTCGATTCAGAAGTTGTCGGGCACTTTAAGTCACACCCGTTGCAGATTGAACTCCTCGTGGTTGAAGTCAGGAGCGCTGGCATCGGCAGGCATCTGATGCTGTGGTGTGAAGTGCAGCAGTGCGGCATGGGGTGCCCTCAGGTCACGGTGCGAGCAGCAGCGTCAGATGGCTGAGTCGGTGAGACCAGGGTTGTGGTGCGAAGTGATGCGGTGTTTGCGGGTCACGGTGCAAGCAGCGTCAGTCATTGCTGAAGCGCTGGTCCATAAGAGTTCTAAAAGCTCAAGCATTTGGGCCCCACTTTTTATAGCCCGAAATACTTTGCCCCTCAGGCAGAGACTTTCTGTACTAGTCAGAACCAGTTCTGTCCGCTCTGGTGTGACTTCCTGGCAGAAGGTGGGAACGGCATTGTCAGAGGCAGACCAGGCCCATTCAGGTGAAAGGAAATCTCCTCTCCATGCAGCCCAGGTCTATTCAGCCCTTTTCTGACCCACCTAGACTATCTGGAGCCACTGCTCCATCCCAGCCCCTGTCACCCAAAACCCAGACAGTCAATCCACAACCCCAGCAGAGGCCTACTGGATGGCTGAGCAAGGAAATGCTTGCTTTCTATAAGTGGCTACCTAGTTCCTAGGGCCAGTTATGTTTATAAGATGTTATAAACAAACTCCCCGTTCTGTCCTATGGGAACAGGTGCCTTGCAATAGTGAAAAATGAAATGGATAGTAATTCACTATCAGGACATGCCACACACACCAGGGCATGTCCTGCACCTTGCCCACAAGGGTACCTTAGGCCTACCTTACGGGTGACTGACATGCAAGGAAAGGGAAGGTTAGGACCTGGCAAGTGGGTACACTTGCCAAGTCGACATGGCAGTCCCAGACTGCACACAGGCTCTGCAATGGCAGGCCAGAGTTACATTTACAGTCTGTTTGCGTGGGTGGCACAATCCAGTGATGCAGCCCAACAACAGAATTTGATTGACAGGCCCTGGCACATTCAGTGAACTTTACTAGGGACCGACAAGTAAATCAAATATGCCAATCATGGAAACACCAATCCAAAACACAGTTTACAGCTGGAGCACTTGCACTTTAACACTGATCAACAGTGAGAAAGTGCGCAGAGACACTAAGCCAGCAAAAACAGAGCCAAATCCATGAGGTCATAAAGAAAAAAAAAAAAAAAAAAACTCAGGGAAAACACGCCATAAGATGCCAAGTCTAACACACCCCTCCTCTCTTTCCACCATACAATCTCCGCCTCTCTGATATAGAGCCACCCTATGTAGATTCCATCGTTCACCATTCCCCAACACAACATAAAACTTGAAGCCGCGCACCACTCTGAAAGGACCTTTGAAAAACCCTCTCAGCACACGTCTAATTTGAATTTTCACCCAGTCACCTTCAATAACAGAACTATTAGGGTTCGAAGTCCTGGATGACTCACAGGGTTAGGTACCACCTCTAGCCACCCACTCTCCCATCCAAGAAGGGACCATCTTGGTGCTGTAGCCCGACCTCTCATGAAAAAAAAAAAAGGGATTCTTGCGTGTAGTCTGTTGTCCCATAGTGAGCAATGCCCTGACTAAATCATGCACAACTCTTCTGACATCTTGACCTGCAGCCACAGACATCTGAATCACTCCCTTAACCATTCTGTTAGCCCCTTTTACTATGCCATTGCCTTGTGAGTCGTATAAGGCAGTGCAATTGCGAGTGATACCATTAGATTTGAGAACACTTTCCATGTCCCGGGAACTCATTGTGTGCCGTTGTTTCTAAGGAGTACCAATGGGGTCCCCCTCCTCCAAAAATATTTCTCGTAGCGCCACAATGGTTGCTTTAGTGGTCATCTCTTATGAAAGTTACAGACAACCACCTGGAGAATGTCAACAGCCACCAATGCAAATGTACACTCACTATTTAAAGCCGACCAATGAAATCAATTCACACACTGTACCACGGCTGATATGACCCACCACAGACTGTTTACTCACCTTAAGCCTTTTTTTCATCTTCCATACAAACACTACATTTCACAACCCACACTGAGACTTGGTCATCCATTCCCCCACCAGAATAATGCTTTGAGGCGGCACTGGGTTAGCCCTTACCCTAGATGTCCCTCATGTGCCATACCGTTGAGCTTTTCTCTGAAGCCCACCGGAGGAACAAACCTATCACCTCTCACTAAAACTTTCTCACCACATGTTGACAGTTCATTTACATTCGTGATAAAAGGTCACAGACAGGGCTATGCAGCTTTCTCTCCTGCAACCAGAGGCTACCTCCAAGAGAGTTTTTTCCCATCTCTAAACACCATTCTACCATGGAAAAGGCACCAGCTACCTCCCTTACAATCTCCTGCACAGAAGTCAGCGGTTCCTCATCTCCTTCCTCAGTACCGCCCATTGATTCCCAACGGACAGAGAATTGCACCAACCCGGAATGTACTCTAGATCATAGCGATATTCCTGAAGTCTGGCAGCCAATCTCGCTGACCCCTTGCCAGCCCCACCCTGGTAGTAACATTTCACCAAGGATTTGTGATCAGAGCAGAATATAAATTTGGTGCCCCACACATACATTCGGTCAGGCTCAACTCCCCACGATGCAGCTAGGCCTTCTCTCTCAAGGACCTAATAGTTCCTTTTAGAACTAGTCAAAAGCCTAGAAGCAAAAGCAACAGTTTTCTCACCTCCCGCATGTTTCTGAGCTAGCTGAGCCCCAGTTCCAGTAGCACTCGCATCCACAGTTATAATAGTTTCAGCTTAATATCAAAGGGAATCAGTACACCTGCACAACAAATTCCATTCTTAATAACATTGGAACATTTATCTTCATCAGGCCCCCATGAAAGAATCTAGGTCTTATCTGCAAACCTCTGCACAAACTTGGAATAATATTCTTTGAGACCCATAAAGGATCTCAATTGGTCTTTGTCTGTAGGTCTTGGAGCAAGTTCAATTGCTTTTAGCAAGTTTTCGGCTTGACCCCATTAGCTGACAGTATACCCCAAATATTTCACTTGCTCTGCGAGGAATGAGCATTTTTCTTTATGCAGAGTAATGCCAACATTCGCAATTCTCTGCAAAGCCTGTTTCAAGAATAAGTTATGTTCCTGTACCATTTTCCACAAAATCAAGATGTCATCTTAGAAGTAAAGTATGCTATCCATTCCTTTAAACACTTCAGATATCATGCGCTGAAAAACACTTACCACTAAAGATAGCCCATACGGCATTGGTGTGAATAGAAAAGTTCCTTCAAGTGTAATAAATGCAGTGAGTGGCTTAGAATCTTCGTGCAGCTTAATCTGATGGTATGCACTTTTGAGGTCCAACTTCGAAAAATGCCTTTCCCCCTTCAGCATCAAAACCAATTAGTTGATATTCGGAAAGGGAAAATGGTCTTCCACTGTGTTCTGGTTTAACGATCTCAAGTCTGCACAGAATCTCAATGACCATCCGGTTTCCTTGTGATGACCACCGGAGAAACCCAATTGTAAGATTCTACAGGTTCAATAATCCATTTATGTAATATTTCCTTTAACAACTCTTCTACACCATCCCTGACAAATATAGGAATTCTCCTTAGTTTATGTTGAACTGGAACAGCCCCCTCCGTAAGAACTATTTTGTGAACATAACCTTTCAGTATGCCCAATTTCTCATCAAAAACCTATTTGGAATTTAGAATATCAGTATCGGACTCATCATCCACAACCATTAAAAGCACACAGTTATATGTAGATCATGTTGATGCACCCATCCAAGTATGGCTTACGGGTCGACATAGGCAGTGTAGACATGACGCTCTGCTGCCCCTCGCATCTGAAAGCATTTTGACCAATCAGAGGCACTACAAATAGTAGCACCCTTGTGGCTTCAGTCTATCAACGGAGCCGCAAGGAGGGGAACCTGGAGTAAAGACAGCGTCCCAGATTGTGCAAGTACGGCATAGCCGAACAAAAATGAGAGAGGCCTGGGACTCGCCTTTATTGCCTGTTAGATTCTGACTACATCTTTTTTGATTTACAGAGTGCAATACTGGCACGTAGTTCCCCCTTGTTCTAAGGCTCATGGGACATTGTTATATCTACTAGCGGGTATGTGGTTGTAATATTCCTTGACCATGGCTGTCAGTGCGCCTCCTCATGGCAGCCCTCTGGACAGGAGAAAAGGGGGCCCTATGTAGCCCCCCCCAAAGACATCCCCTTGCAGGAAGGTGCAGTCACTCACTACACCCACCTGCAAGGGTGATCTCTTACCCCTCCTAAAAGTGCAGGCAGGTCGCCGCCTTCACAGTAAAACACCGAGTGGCTGCTTCCAATCTGCTCCATTTTTTACTTGAATGCGCTGCCCCCAGAGCCGCATGATTTTCCCTTTGTTAAGAAAACAGAATATGTCAGACTTTTGCTTGAATTTGAACTTAGAATAAAAAGAGTCAGCTCTGCCTTGTTGTTACATGCAAAAAACACAGTTGATGGACAGAATGTAGAACAATGTCATACATTCAACCCAGTACAAGGATCTGGGCCTAAATCCATCGTTTTTTTGCACTCCACACCACCCTGGGTTAGACTCTGCCTATATGCAAATCAGCTCTGACCCTGTGCCTCATGGGAACAGTCCAGTCCGATCTGCCAAGCCATGTCTTTCCCAGACTGGAATCAAACATCCAAGGACCGGTTTCTGGCTATCAGCCTTCATCAGCCTGGATAGCTTGACTCCAGTGGTGTGGAGAGCATGGGACTCACGTCTGCGCATACCCAGCCCACTCGGGGTGAAAATTGCAAAAAACACAGTTGATGGACAGAATGTAGAACAAGGTCATACATTCAACCCAGTACAAGGATCTGGGCCTAAATCCATCGTTTTTTTTGCACTCCTCACCACCCTGGGTTAGACACTGGCTATATATATGGCTTTAGGCCCAGATCTTTGTACTGGGGTGAATGTATGACATTGTTCTACATTCTGTCCATCAACTGTGTTTTTTGTTGTTACATGAGCGCATACACCCTCCTTCAAACACACATTAACATATTTGGTATAGTTAAATGGCAGCATATGATTTGAGACAAGTTCAGTATCTCTGATAACACCCCACTACTGCGGGATGCAGTTTCTTGGTGACTAGCTTCAAAACTCAGTTATAAATAATGGACTGATGTGCGCTACTCCATGAATGAAAGAAATGAGAATCTGAAAAGACAGTTTTCTGGCAAAATAATGTCATCCAATTGGACATAACTGTGGCCAGATTAAATCACATTGCCTGTGAAGCAGTATTTCATGGTTACATAGGAGGCAAAGGAATTTTTTTAGCACTAAGATTTAGCACATAAAAAGAAGATAGTTACAAAGACTGATCAGTTTTGGGCCTGTCAGTCCAAACTTCAGAGCAAGCGGCCATATCATGAGTAAAGTAGCAGAGCATTCTGCAAGTAGCAAAACTCATTCTTGAGGAAGTGCAGAAGGAGTCGAGCATCTCTTTTGAACCAAATTGTGCAGTCTATACGGCATGCAGATGGCAGTCTGCGCAGCTTGGAAACACAGCACTATGGTTGCCGTGTTGCAATCCTGAGCTGTTCTATCTGCAGTTCATTCACTAACTTCAACTACTGGCAACAGTTCAATGGTGTAACAAAACTTGAGGGGCTCCCTGCAAGGTACATGGATGGGGCCCCCCTCCTGTAATGGCCGCTGCTGACATTTGAAAGTGGTGGCTGTAAAATTAGTTTTGCAATGCACCACGGCGAGCGAGCCCAAACCTAAGAGGGGTCTGGGCGGTTCGGACCCCCCCCCCCTGCGAAAATTTTGAAAAAAAGAGTTGGCAAATGGTGCATTTCCAAGCAAATTTGAGAAGGCAAGAAGGTTAATAAGGCAATTGTGAAAAAGCAGTTATTACATTAATAAAGAGATATCATAATAACATAGGTAGGTGTTTATTCAGTATAACTACAGTACAGTGCTTCATAACAGACTTCGAGATACAATGCCGAGTACCTCACGGATTGTTTTTTTTATTTAACAAACAACCAACTAAAAAGGTCACAAACTAGAAGCATTCAAGAAGAAATTTTAGTATTAACGTATTGCCACCCAGGTGATGATGGTGATAGGATATTCTACCTGGCAAATCCCATGCCATGGGGTGGGGGTAGAATAAAAGAAGATATGCATATTGTGTATTCATTTAGTTCACCATTCAAAAGACCTCATCAGGAGTCACACATCCAGATAAGAAATATAAAAGTATACAAAACTGATGCAACGACTTGAACATCTAAGTATTGAAACCATTGTTGTGGGCTTTTAGAGTCTGGGTATTTTAATGATTGTGACAGCAGGATATACATGGGTTAATGTACCATCGGTCTTCACCTTTACTTCACTTTGAAATCTATAACACCTTAAAGTAAAAGACACCCAATTGATGGACGGAATGCAGAACAAATCAAAACATTCACCCCAGACGAGAGATCTGGGTTAAATCCATCATTATTTTGCTCACAATGCCACTCCAGTTTACACCTGGCCATATGCAAATCAGTCTTGCCTCTGTGCCTCATGGGAACAGTCCAGCCCGAACTGCCAAGCCAGGTCCTCACTGGAACGGAAACAAGCATCCTAGGACTGGTTTCGGAGTTTCACCCCTCTTCAGCCAGGATAGCTTGATTCCAGTGGCACAGTAACCCCAGGACCCACGTCTGGGCATCCCTGGCCAACTTAGGGCGAGAAACCAAAAGACAAAATTGATGGACGGAATGCAGAACAAATCAAAACATTCCCCCCCAGTCAAGAGATCAGGGTCACTTTAGCCTACACTACAACTACTGTGTACACACTACACATAGCAGTATAAAACAGAATTGCATGAGAAAAGGGCTATGAAGAGATAAGGGGCAATGTTGGAGTGTCAGTGTGGTAGTGGGGGGGGGGGAATCTGTGGAGAGCGTTTTTTCGTGCCTACAAACATTATTGCCCCAGGCACCATCAGTGCTAAAGAAGGCACTGTCTCTGATCTTGTCTCGTCACTCGTGCCCAATGCCCAGTTGATTCATACCAGAAAAATCTAAAATCCCTTCATAAAGCACCAAGCTGGCTTGAAATTTTAGAGTAACTTTACAGGTAAAAAAAAAGTGCGCATCTAACATTTTCCATTGACCTAATGTAACAATTGGATTCCATAACTTACGCTTAGTTTGCTTCACATGTGGATTTGTGAAAATAGCAGTTAAAATCAACAAGCATTTGCAGTACAATAGGACTCGCATTTGCGAGAGTTAGAGCTATTGGTGTTGTAAATTACAATGTAATTTACCCATCTGTTTAGGCATGGCGCGTGATGAGTGCATATAAGGTTGTGACTAAGTCAGTTACCTATAAAATAGTTTACTTATAAACAACCAGTTAGGGTGAAGCAGCCAGTGTTAAAGGCCATAGGTCACTGTGTCTGCAAGAATAGTTAACCATGTGTTAGATTTTAATGGTAGATTGATATATGATCGGCTCGGTTGGGGGAGATAATCATACCTGCGACTGTAGCTTAAGAGCCTTATTTGTATTAATATTCTTAGGTAAAAACCTACATTGAGAGCAATAGAAATTACACAAATCCACGTATGTGCACTGGGATTACCTGACAGCAATTTCATTATTGGTAAATCCAAACAACAAGTACTGTATTTCCCTATAAATGCAAATACGAAACATATGATAAAATTGGAGTTTAAAAAAGGTGGAAGACAAAAAGCAATGAGGGTTGAGAGTTCAAGTGTGGTGCTAGTGGTGAGTCGAGGAGGTCATGAGCGATGTGAAGACAAAAACATAGTAGGAAAATAGTTGAATAGAGAATGGAGGGGAGATTAACAAATGCATTGGATGCTGGGTGGGAAGGAGGACTGGGATTCAGAGTGGGTAAAAAAAAAAATAGATGTGTGGATGCAGGACCAAAGACGAAACGTTTTGAGAATTTGCAAGGAGGACTGGTTTTTAGATTAAACAAAAAGGCATGCATGTAGTCAAAAGTTGAGGGTGGCTGGAGAAGAAAGTAGATAGAATTCAAAGATGAAAGCGTGTAGGGTGGTTGGCATGGAGAAGCGTGAACCATGGTCAAGAACTGACATGGTTGTTAAAGTATTCTTAACCAAGGGAGCATATCAGTTAATTTCACATGTGTCTATAAAAAATAAATGTGACCTTGTGTAATGTTACTGGTGCTCATAAAGCGCTCCATTACTTTGGGTCAAGTTTGCGGTATATAAAAACTGCAAAAAGAGATTGAAAACAAAGCCTTATGATAATGAATGACAAATAGATACTCATTTAGTGGCCGATTTGTACAAAGCGAAACCAGAAAATAATGATAAATCACAGCTACCCCGACTTAAATGGTGTGATCTTAAGCAAATATTTTATTTTACCAAAACTCAATTTTCTTCATTATCACGTATGCATGCACTTTTAAATATGTGAGTTCAGAATATCAGTAGTAAAAAAAAAGGTGTGGCTAAAAAAGCCAAAATATTATGAAAGCATTACCATCAGGTAGCTACACAAACTAACTTGCCACAAAAATGTTTTTTTTAATGATCGTGCCAAATGCACTGTAGTATATTATGAAAGTCTATTAGTTAATACACTGCAGAGGTCTGTGTGTAACCAGAGAGCCACAGAATTATATCTTAGCACAGTGGAGAATAGTTACCTGTGTATTTCTAGTGCCACAAGGTCAGTCCGTGACAGAAAGTACTGAGAATATGTCATTCACTTTTTTTAACTTGCAGCACACACAGTAGAAGATATACTGCTACAAAATGCTTAAATGTTAAGATAAAATGGTGTTTCCAAAATATATATTTTAATAATACCGAGACTGTACGTAATTTTTTGTTTACATTACTATCCCTTCAACACCATGCCAATTAAAAACACTCACTGCACAACTCACTTGTTAACTCTTTCCGCTACCACTCAAAAAGAATGTCTTTGCCATCACAAACCTTTGATCAATTAAAGCCAGTACACGTACTAACTCCCTAGCATACTTTACATTTGCAGAGGTTTCCCTTTACATTTGCAGATTACTAGCAGGCCCCATTTACATTTCTTTCAGGCAGAAGGCACTCTGTCTGACAGGCTTTGGGGTTACAGCCCAGGAGACGTGCTCAATGATACTTCAGTTAAAGCACTTAATTTAAACTACTTGAATGAATCATACCCACTGCTGCTACTCAAGAGGAAATAGAGGTTAAAGGGGAGAGTGACAGGCCAAGGGCAGTGGGGTAAAGGAAGAGAGGAAGGGGTTTAGGGAGGGAAAGTGAAGCAGACACTCAGACACCCAAGGAGGACTAAAAGCACTCACCAGTCACTAGTTGTCTTGTTGCCAGGTGTTGGTGTCTCATCAGAATAGTCCACAGTGCTTCCTTTCAATGAGGCCCAGCTGCAACTCCTAAAAAATTGCCTCTTAATTACAGCTCTAAGCCGAATACAAGAGGGACAGAAGCATGCACTGTGTAACTGTTAAGTGCACATGACCGCTCGGACGTCAAGCCATTTTCCATTTTGCTAATGGCAATTGTTTTTATAATTATCATCCACATCCGTATAGCGTATGCTATCTGGGCTCCTCCACTGGCTTTTGGTAAAAAGAAGCACAATCAGCCCACAAAATAATAAACGCTTGTTTACGTTTTTCTGCTTTCTATGAAACTATGTAAAAGTCAATATTCTGAAGATAAAAGAAATGGTTGTGTAATAAGAATGTTGCTCACATCGAGGCGCTATTGAGGACCCTTACGAAGACCGAGGAGCCCGGCTTTCACCCCCCCATTGAGACTGGTACCCCCAGGGGCCAATTGCTGAATCATTTTGCCATGGGGTTATAGTGCACTGCCTTGGGTCTTTGTTACCAGTTCACTGTACATAACTTTGCACCCCGTTCATGGGACTTCTGTGCATTTTCAGATATAGGAATGAAATCAGATGGAATAAAAGAAATGGTGTGCTACTTGATGTGTGATTATATCACCACTTCACTGTGAAAAATAGGTCAAGAATTAATTTAATTAGCTCATTTCTGATAATAATTTTGTTTCTAGTGATAATTGTTATTTGCAACTGCCTCTCGAGCTCATGGCTACTCACTGCATGAAGAGTAAGCCATGCAGATAATTCCATACATGCCGGGCCAACGTCAATGCTTAGAAGGCAGCAAGCAAACAAAAAAACTTGGAAAATGTCAATTAAAAAAACCTCCATTGAAAGAGCTCCAAGCTAAAGCTACTCACAGTTGTCTTGGTAAGAATTAATAAAAACGCTCTGCCCAGCGGTGGTAGTTTCACATCCGCAGAGCAGGATTCAGTACACGTGTTTCCATGATCCCTGTTAAAGAGCTTGTGTTGAACAAGGGACAGGCGTTGGCTTGGCGCGCGCTCAGAGTAGGAAGAAGATTCGTATTGATTTGATTTCCCCAACCGGTTTTGCTGACATTAACCCCAACTTTTGGTTTCCCGTTAAATTTCTTTTTTCACCCTTACCCCGCTACCCCACTCTTTACCCCACCTATCTTGTGGCATGAAACTAATGTGTTTTTAGGTCTCGGACTAGCGTCCCACGAAGTGGGCGGAGTCCGAGATTTTATGTTGTCTAATATGGGGCTTGAACCCGCCCCTCTTCTCCATTGGCTGGCCTCGTAAATGCTGGCCAGCCATTGGAGGAGAGGGGCGTCACTCAGTTCAGGCCCCGTCTTAACGCGATTCGGGGGCGTTTTTCTCTCTTTTTTAAGCCCCGCCCCTTTTCTAGTTTTTTTGCGCTTCGTAGTATTAAATTCTGCATTATCTACTACTTTTGTATTAGTCTAACCTATATTATTTCTTATGCGTGTTTCTGTCACCTAATATGCCCTGGAGAGCGCTCTGATACCAGCAAGGGTCTTGTTCGCACTATACAAAACCTTCAACATAAGCTGTGAAGCAAACTGTTCTTGCAGGGAAACCGCGACCTGCAAAAAGTAACACCTATCCGTGCTCCAGCTGATTTTATAAATGTTAAAATTCTAGAAACGCAGGCGTTTTAATCCGTATTGCTACATACGTGAAAACAATGTTTTATTTTAAATGGTGCTTGAAAGCTTGTTCTTTATCTTTGTTCACTTGAAGCCGAGCCCCCACCCCCCCATAGAATGCTCTGGACATGGGGTGTACCCCCCCCCATCCCCTCCCCCCCAGCAAACGAGGGAGGGAGGTCTGTTTAAAGGTGTGTTGGGAGAGAGAGAAACAGACACCCCAGTCATAAGCTAGAGGCACCCCCCGCCCCCCACCCCACCCCACCACCACTCCAGGTTACATATGCAAAGCACTCTCTCTGTTAAAGGGCGCCTGAGATGGGAGCAACCCCCCCCCTCCGAGTCTGTCTTTCCAGGTATCAAATCAGACACACGTGCTTAAAAGGCGCAGAAAACAATATTTGGCAAAATTTCAGCATTTTCTTTCAATTTAACGAGGTTGGGATCTCTTGCTGTTGCCTGTTTCCTTGGGAGTGCTTGAAGTCGGCAGTAATGAGGCCAGGAGCTCCGACACCTCACATCTTGGGGAGCTGGGGGGTGGAGCTTGAAGTGGTGGGGGCCTGAGTGGGGCGAGGGATAAGAAAGACAAGGTACCGGTGCTGGATGCTGGAGAAGAGGAAACAGACTCCGTTTAGCTGGGCAGGAGAAGATGAGGTCTTTATCCCGAGTACAGCATATCTTGTGAACGGATGGCACAGAACTCTGTACTTTAGACCTGGCAGAGCAGAAAGAACAAGAACAGGGCTTCGATGGGACGGCAAAGAGGCAGAAAGCAGGCAGTGCAAGCTTCCCTCACACACGGAGCAGGTACAGCACAAGCAGCAGCAGTGCAAGCTTCCCTCACACACAGAGCAGGCACAGCACAGGCAGCAGCAGTGCAAGCTTCCTTCACACACGGAACAGGTACAGCACAGGCGGCAGCAGTGCAAGCTTCCCTCATACACAGAGCAGGTACAGCACAAGCAGCAGCAGTGCAAGCTTCCCTCACACACAGAGCAGGTACAGCACAGGCAGGATCAGCGCAAGCTTCCCTCGCACACGGAGCAGGTACAGCACAAGCAGCAGCAGTGCAAGCTTCCCTCACACACAGAGCAGGCACAGCACAGGCAGCAGCAGTGCAAGCTTCCCTCACACACAGAGCAGGTACAGCACAGGCAGCAGCAGTGCAAGCTTCCCTCACACATGGAGCAAGTACAGCACAGGCAGTAGCAGTGCAAGCTTCCCTCACACACGGAACAGGTACAGCACAGGCAGCAGCAGTGCAAGCTTCCCTCACACGCAGAGCAGGTACAGCACAGGCATCAGCAGTGCAAGCTTCCCTCACACACAGAGCAGGTACAGCACAGGCAGCAGCAGTGCAAGCTTCCCTCACACACAGAGCAGGTACAGCACAGGCATCAGCAGTGCAAGCTTCCCTCACACACAGAGCAGGTACAGCACAAGCCGCAGCAGTGCAAGCTTCCCTCACACACAGAGCAGGTACAGCACAGGCAGCAGCAGTGCAAGCTTCCCTCACACATGGAGCAGGTACAGCACAGGAGGGCAGCAGTGCAAGCTTCCCTCACACATGGAACAGGTACAGCACAGGCAGCAGCAGTGCAAGCTTCCCTCACACACAGAACATGAAGAGCACAGGCAACAGCAGTGCAAGCTTCCCTCACACACGGAACAGGTACAGCACAGGCAGCAGCAGTGCAAGCTTCCCTCACACATGGAGCAGGTACAGCACAGGCAGCAGCAGTGCAAGCTTCCCTCACACATAGAACAGGTACAGCACAGGCGGCAGCAGTGCAAGCTTCCCTCACACACAGAGCAGGTACAGCACAGGGAACAGCAGAGCAAGCTTCCCTCACACATAGAACAGGTACAGCACAGGCAGCAGCAGTGCAAGCTTCCCTCACACATAGAACAGGTACAGCACAGGCAGCAGCAGTGCAAGCTTCCCTCACACATGGAGCAGGTACAGCACAGGAGGGCAGCAGTGCAAGCTTCCCTCACACATGGAACAGGTACAGCACAGGCAGCAGCAGTGCAAGCTTCCCTCACACACAGAACAGGTACAGCACAGGCAGCAGCAGTGCAAGCTTCCCTCACACATGGAGCAGGTACAGCACAGGCAGCAGCAGTGCAAGCTTCCCTCACACATAGAACAGGTACAGCACAGGCGGCAGCAGTGCAAGCTTCCCTCACACACAGAGCAGGTACAGCACAGGGAACAGCAGAGCAAGCTTCCCTCACACATAGAACAGGTACAGCACCGGCAGCAGCAATGCAAACTTCCCTCACACACAGAACAGGTACAGCACTGGCAGCAGCAGTGCAAGCTTCCCTCACACATAGAATGGGTACAGCACAGGCGGCAGCAGTGCAAGCTTCCCTCACACACAGAACAGGTACAGCACAGGCAGCAGCAGTGCAAGCTTCCCTCACACATAGAATGGGTACAGCACAGGCGGCAGCAGTGCAAGCTTCCCTCACACACAGAACAGGTACAGCACAGGCAGCAGCAGTGCAAGCTTCCCTCACACACGAACAGGTAGAGCACAGGCAGCAGCAGTGCAAGCTTCCCTCACACACAGAGCAGGTAGAGCACAGGCAGCAGCAGTGCAAGCTTCCCCCACACACGGGGCAGGTACAGCACAGGCAGCAGCAGTGCAAGCTTCCCTCACACATAGAACAGGTACAGCACAGGCAGCAGCAGTGCAAGATTCCCTCACACACGGAACAGGTACAGCACCGGCAGCAGCAGTGCAAGCTTCCCTCACACACAGAGCAGGTACAGCACAGGGAGGAGCAGTGCAAGCTTCCCTCACACAGAGCAGGTACAGCACAGGCGGCAGCAGTGCAAGCTTCCCTCACACAGAGAGCAGGTACAGCACAGGCGGCAGCAGTGCAAACTTCCCTCACACACACAGCAGGTACAGCACAGGCGGCAGCAGTGCAAGCTTCCCTCACACACAGAGCAAGTACAGCACAGGCGGCAGCAGTGCAAGCTTCCCTCACACACGGAACTGGTATAGCACAGGCAACAGCAGTGCAAGCTTCCCTCACACATAGAGCAGGGACAGCACAGGCAGCAGCAGTGCAAGCTTCCAACACAAATAGAACAGGTACAACACAGGCAGCAGCAGTGCAAGCTTCCCTCACACAGAGCAGGTACAGCACAGGCGGCAGCAGTGCAAGCTTCCCTCACACAGAGAGCAGGTACAGCACAGGCGGCAGCAGTGCAAACTTCCCTCACACACACAGCAGGTACAGCACAGGCGGCAGCAGTGCAAACTTCCCTCACACACACAGCAGGTACAGCACAGGCAGCAGCAGTGCAAGCTTCCCGCACACACAGAGCAGGTACAGCACAGGCAGCAGCAGTGCAAGCTTCCCTCACACACGCAGCAGGCACAGCACAGGCCGCAGCAGTGCAAGCTTCCCTCTCACACGGAGCAGGTACAGCTCAGGCAGCAGCAGTGCAAGCTTCCATCACACATAGAACCCGTACAGCACAGGCAGCAGCAGTGCAAGCTTCCCTCACACGCAGAGCAGGTACAGCACAGGCATCAGCAGTGCAAGCTTCCCTCACACACAGAGCAGGCACAGCACAGGCAGCAGCAGTGCAAGCTTCTCTCACACACGGAGCAGGTACAGCAGCAGTGCAAGCTTCCCTCACACACGGAACAGGTACAGCACAGGCAGGAGCAGTGCAAGCTTCCCTCACACACGGAGCAGGTACAGCACAGGCAGCAGCAGTGCAAGCTTCCCTCGCTCATAGAACAGGTACAGCACAGGCAGCAGCAGTGCAAGCTTCCCTCACACACAGAGCAGGTACAGCACAGGCAGCAGCAGTGCAAACTTCCCTCACACATGGAACAGGTACAGTACAGGCAGCATCAGTGCAAGCTTCCCTCACACATAAATCATGTAAAGCTCAGACAGAAGTTCTACTTGCTTCTTCTCTCTTACACTCACACACACACACACACACACACACGCACAGCTATAGCACAGGCAGCATCAGTGCAAGCATCCCTTGCATAACCGGTGCAGCACAGGCAGCAGCAGGGCGCACACACACGCACACACACACACACACTCCCCCCACCCCAACACCATCCCCTGCATAGAGAACAGTTACAACACAGGCAGCAGCTGTGCAAGCTTCCCTCACGTGGAATATTCCAGCACTGACAGCAGCACTGCTTGTTTCTCTCACACACCAGGATACAGCACAAACCGTAGCAGGCAAGCTTCCATTAGTCTCAGTACAGGAAGAGCCTCCTTCATATTAATAATTATAATCATTATTAATGCAATTATTTTTAAATGACAATTTGTATAGCGTTAACAAACACTACCAAAACAAAATCTCTTGGTGCTATTAAGTCAACAAGGACTACAAGTAGAAAGGGCGTGTTTTATGCACCGCTTGCAGGTTGTCAAAACACATAAATTAAAGGCATTGTCATTTAGGATGCCAGTAGCTCTCAAAATCTCACAAATACGAGACCTATTGCATTGCAAATGCTTGTTTTTTTTATGTTCCTGTGTAATAGTGAATTTACTATTTGTATATATAGAACTCTAACCACTAGTATATGTAGTAGACCTTTGTACTTACTACCATTCCTATGTGTTTTTAGAGTTCATACCTCTTCCTTGAGTGACTTTACAACTTTTAAATTTGCTTTTTTTTCTGTTTGTATCTCTTATGTAACTCATGTAATCCAAAGTCCTTATGTAACGCAACTGGTTCTTTTGTAAAAGCGCTCTGACACCTTCAGGTAATGTTCGCGCTATATAAAAATAACATTAAATTAAAAAAAATAGCACTCTGTAAAATGCAGAGTGCACTTACTTGCTTCAATGGGGGCCCCTGGCATCTCTGCCTAAATCGTCTCACAGTCCTGGATGATGGATGCAATGTGAAGGACCTTCGTCTTTTTTAACTGGCAGGTCGGCTATCTTTATTGTTTAATTGTTTTGCAATGGGCGCTGAAGTATTTTCAATCCAGCGAGTTGACTTAAGAAAAAGACCTAAATGTTCCCCCTTTAGAAACAACGATGTGCATAATTCTATGCCTCTTAATGCCGCCCACATTAATTAATCAGGAGCTCTCCGGCCCGACGTCCGAGCACTGTGCTGAGGGGGCCCACTGGAGCTTGCCCCCCCCCGCACTGCAGGGGCTGTAGGGGCCTGTGTTATTCCCCTGCAACAGGTTCCAAGTTACTATATGTGCCACTGAAATCTGTGTAATCATAAAATGCAGTTGCAAAAGGACTCGGACCAAATATACATAAGCCATCCATGGGTATTTTTCATAGGCCTAATTTTACACAAATTTAGACGTCTTGAGACCCTCATAGTTGAGCTGTCGTGCTATATATGCTTGATTGATGTATAAACAATCTGATAGTAGCTAGGTACGCATGGAACGAGAAGAGACATGCTGTTGAATAGCCTACAAATTATCATTGGTAAAAAAAAAAAATATTTAAAAAAGATAACACTGTGAAAAACATTGCTTCATATTTACTTCTTCGAGACAAGTAACTGGGTACCCCTGGTACTTAATCTACATTCCTCCTTTAGAACACAAGTCACTATATCCTTGTGCCATGTCAATCCAGAAGCGTCCTATATGAATTCCATCATGCTTTATAATTACTACTGTGAGACAAAACTTCAGGGTGAACATCAGTAGACACCACTGCCGGACTGGGAACAAAAACTGGCCCTGGCAAACAGTTTGGCCGGCCCTCGGAGGAGGCTAGTTGGAAGCACCACTCCCATCTCACCAATGCAGCTTTTGTTACAGTGGGCCAATATTGCAGCTTTGCTGCAAAACCGGCCCCCACTCAGGCGGGCCCTCTGTGGAAATGCCCAGTGCCCACTACAGCCAGTCCGGCCCTGGTAGACACCTGTACTAGCATTTGCAGAATCTTCTTACTTTGTTGGCATCCAGCCATTACTAAGCTGATCTGCTCTCCTTGTGGACACTGTGATCCAGTGGTAACTTGACTGGTCACCTCATTTTAGCGCCTAAGTATCTGATATAGCACTATCTTCAAGTGCAAATGTTCCTTTCTAAGCTCTTGCTTCCCGAAATTGCATAATATTAAAATATTTTTTTAAGTCCTTTATATGTCTAAAATCCAGCATGAAAACTGATTTTTACTTAAAACATCGGATGTCATCTCTCCTTTCAAACGGTTCTCCTTCCTTTCCATCCACTGTATGCTTCTTCTTTCTCAGCACAACCATCTCTCACATACACCTTCTGCCTTAGTCGCTATTAATGCATTTCTGCAAATTGCCCTCAATTCACATAGCCACCTTCCCTCAGGAATGTTCGCACATAAATCTTGTTACTTTAAATCTACCCCCAAAGAAAATTAAATAAATGAATGAGAGGATTTGTGCGAGTGCACACAACTAATCCCCATAACCAGAAATAACCAATAATTCTGGACTAACCACCACCTTTGGGCTCCGGCGCAGTGTGCTGTCTGACAGAACATGCTTCAACACCTCGCCTGAGGTAGTAAGTGCTATATAATGCAAATACAAAACTGAGACTTTTTTTGAGACTCCTGTTACAAACTTACATTGGTGCCCAAATTTTATTTTTTCCTCAAAATGCCTGGGTAAATCAGAATCAGAAAGTAAGCTTTTACCTCCCCTTTCCTAACCCCGATTAGGTCTGGCTTCACAGTTTAGCTGTTAGCAAGATGCATTTTTACCACTTTCTTGAAATGCCTAGAGTGCCATTGGCTCCACTGAGAGGGGTAATTGATTAAACCTGCGCGCCCCTCCGACTTAGTTCTTCCACAGAAATTGTAAATATATCAATGAGTTGAAAGTCTACAGACCCTCACAAATGTTTAACGTGATATTAACATACAGTAAGGCAAATATAGCAGATTTGGCAAAAGACCAGCATCTGCAGAGAGCTATTGTTTCCCAGGTGCAAGCAGGAGTAACTCGTCAAAAACCAGGTTTGTCATTGCATTCTGGGATTTGTAGTCCTGGTGTTTCCCTTATAAAATACATGTCAGGGCTATAGCCCTTAAAATGCAAAGAATAAACCCGGACTGGCTGAACGAGTCGTGCAGGTACTTGGGTTCCTGGGACACGTGAGAGCTCTGTCGATGCATCTTTTTTACTTAAGGGGATTTTCTATAAATAGTCCTTGGGTGGGAAAGTGGAATTGTCTTCACCAGGTCCCCATCTTCCTCCCCTTGCAGATGCCCCCTACACAGCCACCGAGATAAAGCGTTATGGTGTGCGTAACAATAAGGGGTTAACGATGTAGGCACAAACATGCATGACACCGAATTATTATTGATAGACAATGCTTTGCAATTTCTGGAAACGCCTGTTCACCTCTTGTCACAGGTAGAATCAAAAGCGCTTAGAAGCAAGAATGTCTGGAGCTATATAAGTCCCAACACTAATAAGCTTACACACTTCAAAGGGCCATGAAACACGGTCAGTTGTACTCACCAGCTCCACGGTCACCGCCGAGTATATACCCCCGGCTTTGCTGAACGCCCACGGGAAGTTCAGAAGTCCTGCCCCCAGGGCAGATTTCAGCGTTATAAAAACAGCTCCAAATGTGGACAGGTTTGGGCTGCCTGTGTCCAGCGAAGGCCTGGAAAGCAGGCCGATGCTCTCTCGGGCCAGTTCTTCCATTTCCGCGGAGCTTGCTTTCCTCTCAGAAACCGAAGGGACAAATGCAGGCCTGAAAGTGTAAAAGCCGCACCTGAAACCAGGCCAGTGAGGGTCAGAGCTGAGCCATGGAGCAGGTGTCTCGAGGCTGCAGAGTCAATAAGTGCTAAAGAGTCAGACCCTTGTTTGTGGGCTATATTTTAAATTAAGTGCACTTATGCCCTACATCGGCCGCATCATTCCTTCAGAGCACTAGCCACTTCACCCAAGAGTGCAGAGCATGTGGGCCTGATCACAGCTCCGAGTAAAAGAAAAGAAAACTTCCCACCAATCAGAGAGCAGGCTGTGGGATCCAATTAGCTGCCTCTGCTTGCCCCAATCACCAGTGGATGTCAGTTTCAATTAACTTCTTCCAGAGGTAAGTCAAACATCGGAGCACGGTGACAGAGCCGTGCCACATTTTGCAGTGACATTCGTGTGCGCGAGAGGTCAATGAGGCAGGCGTGACCTCTGACCTATCCAGCACTGCCCTCGATTAGTACCTCCCACATGATTCGATGCCAGCTCAGGTGTAAGTTTTTTTAGGGCTGCATTTAACCTTTGCATTTTGGTACTTGTAGTCCAGTTTATGAAGCCGGACTTTAAGATTTGCAAACCCTAGATTACATTAGAAGAGGAAGGGCGGGTGGAACTACTCTCGCAAGCCACCTTGAACCTCGGGGAGAGTGATCGACAAGCTAATTCATCTAGAAGGCCCCCGGGGGGACAGGGAGGCCTCGCAGGCCTCGCCACCAGAGTAAGAAATGAAGGGTGTCAAACCGCATCCCGGATTTCGCAGCTTTTAATGAGTCGGGTCCGGGACGCCCCAGTGAAATATGTTGACTTTGTCAAAGAGTAAATTGCCGACGCCTGGGCACGTGCAGCAGGGCCCACGCTCTGAGATCAGAGCGGCACCCTGAGGGTGGGGGCGACATGCAGGCTTCTAATTTTCACTTCCAGCTGGGCTGAACGCCTGTGCCTCACTTAAAAGCCCATCAGCACTTTTTATTATGTTTGAGTCCCACTGAGAGAGAGAAAAAAAACACCCGGCCTGTTGTCACTTCACAAGTGCTTAAGAGACAAACTCCAATTTTAATCAAGGGCAGTTTAAATAAATATATATATATATATATATATAAATCCATGTATGCAAGAGATATGCATCAACTGGAAGAATGTTAGATGTATCTCTATATATGAGTAATTACACAAATAACAAATTACATAGCAGTTACTAATTTATTTTTATTTAATTTCTACTATAGTGCTATTCCTCCCAGTATAGGCGTCAGAGCGCTTTATATTATACAGAGGCCTTGAATCAGGCTAGTGGGTGAGTCTGTGTAAAGGAAGTGCTACAAAACATATTGAGGGTTATATAGCTGCCAAAATTCGAAAATGAGTGCATTTGGATGTTGGGTTACTCTAGTAAAATGGCCGTTCTTGCCTGGGCAAACAATTGCTCCTTTGCTATAGGGCAGACTACTATGAACACTGTGTAATGGATGAGGGTGTAGTGAACAGAATCATTCACCCTACCCGAGTACTTCAAACCAATCTCTGTACCTACATTGTTCAGCCTACTCTCATCCACACAGTGGACAAGCACTTCCTCTTTAGGGTAGACATTTGTATAGTGGTTTACAGTTGTACCGGGCACACATGGCCGATAAAAGCATGTTGCACTTGAACATTGATATGTGTGGCTTGAGGCTGATGAAGATCGCCCAACTTTCTTTCTCAGGTATGCTTTGCTGATGTCGCCAGCTTGATATGAACTTTGCGATGTAGAAACTAAGGGGCCCATTAGGATGGCAGGGGGATCGCCCCCGCCAGGCTGGCGGTAGCCACCGCCGGCCTGGCGGGGGCGATCCGCCCGCCATCCTTGCTCTGAAAACCCCCGCCATTAGGATGGCGGGGGGGGGACCACGGCGGACGGTAAGACCGTCCGCCGCTTTTCTGCTCCGGTGGCAAGGCGACTGGGGTGGAATAGGTATATTATTGGGCGGAGAATCCCTGTGGGGGCCCGTTGCGGGCCCCCAGCGACTCCAGGGGGGTGGGGGGGTGAACATGGGGGGTACCTATGGGTACCTTTGGTACCCCCCGCATTTTAAAGTGCAACATGGCAGGCACCGAGCGGTGCCTGTCATGTTGTGCTTTGAAAGGCGCATCCTAATGCCACCATCGGGACCCCCGCCCTTATGGCAGGTGGTCCCTTTTTCCGATGGGATGGTGGGCGGACAAAGTCCGCCCGTCATCCTAATGGGGGCCTTTGGGTTCGCAGGGGTAGAGGGATGGTAGAAATGAAAGTATGTTTTTGAGGCAAGTTTTGTGTGTTTTCAACACAGTTATGGTGCCTTCTCCATTCTCCTCAGCCAACACTTGGTTGTACCCGCCATTTTGTCTCCTGCGGTGTTCCCAACATACCTTCCTGGGAAGCGTTTAATGGTCTTAATTATTGTTGTCGGGGTATTGCTAGAACTTATAGTGAAATACTAATGACTGGCTATGTTTATCCTGGATGGAAAACCAACAGGACACCACAATGGCTCTGTGACATTGTGTAGACTGCATAATGCAGCTTCATCTGGGGGGAAGTAAATTATTGGTTGTCCTTCCAAAGGTCGTTCTTTTGGATATAGTTGGAAATGGCCCTTTCTGCAGGGTCAACCCCAAACATTTTGCCTTCCTCCTCCCCTTTTTGCTGAATTTGTATTTGTTGGCTTTAAGACTCTGAACACTGTACAACTGCTAACCAGTGCTAAAGTACAAGTACTTTGCCACTGGATTCAAGCTAGCCTGGTTGATGAGGGGTCTTACCCCAAAACCGGTCACAGGATGCTTGTTTCTGGTCCAGGGAAGACCTGGCTTGGCAGTTACAGCTGGACGGTTCCCATGAGGCACAGTGTCATGACTGGTTTGCATATAGCTGGGTCTAAACTGGTGTGGCGAAGTGATCAAAGCACAATGATGGATTCAACCTAGATCAGTGTCTGGGGGTGAGTGTCTGAAAAGTTTCAGCTCTACATACATCATCTCCTTGTGTTTGCTTTGTTTGACCTAAGTTGGCAGGGTATGCCCAGCCATAGGTCTCTATTCTCACTTCAAGCTAGCCTGGCTGATGAGGGGTGTTACCCTGAAACCGGTCACAGGATGCTTGTTTCCAGTCCAGGGAAGACCAGGCTTGGCAGTTCCGGCTGGACTGTTCCCATGAGGCACAGGGTAAGACTGATATACATTTAGCTGGGTCTGAACTGGGGTGGCGCAGTGAGCTAAAGAACAATGATGGATTCAACCCAGATCTGTGACTGGGGGGTGAGTGTCTTAAAAGTTTCAGCGCTCTGTCCATCATCTCCTTGTGTTTGAAAAGTACATGTGCTCTCTCTCCCCAAACATGGTAACGTTGGCGCATACCTAATTGGCATATTCAATTTACTTATGGCATTAGTAAAGTGCACTACATGTGCGCAGGGACTGTAAATTGAAGGCTACTAGTGGGCTTGCAGCACTTATTGCGCCACCCACCCAAGTAGCACTCTAAAACCTGTCCCAGGACTAACATGTTTCAGCTTGAAAGCAGTGCCATGGCATTTTAAACCTCTTACCAAGTCTTAACTTACCTTATAATACATATGTCACCCCTAACATAGGCCCTAGGTATCCCACAGGGCTAGGTTGCTGTTTAAACAAAAGGAAGGGCATGTCATTGTTTCTCTTTTATATGTCCTGGTAGTGAAAAACTCCCAAAATCGTTTTGCGCTACTCTGAAGCCTATACCTCCCATATGGCAACATTAGGGATGTCTTATTACATCTAATAAGCTGTTATTCTACCTTTGGAATTGTAATGATAAATCCTCTTTAATGGCAAATTCAAATTTATCATTACTATTTTAAAAACGCCACTTTTCGAAAGATGTAATTTTTCTGCTTTTAGCCCTGTATGTCTGCAACCTGTCTAAATACACATCTTGGGTGGGTGATAGTGGACTTTATGCATTCACTCTAGACAGCCACACATTATGGGAGCTGAGGTGTGACTTAATGGGCAATCCTGGGAGGATGGGAGGGAGAAGCTGGGAACAGCCTCACACTTGTACCTGGATAGGCTGTGTCCTGTCCCCACACAAGGGGCTGCATACCCTCCTATAGTAAGTCTGGAGCCTGTGCTGGAAGGGAGAACTTCTATTCACTTCATTCTTTGAAGTTTCCCTTACTTCAAAGTCACCACTTGGTATAAAAGCTGGACTTCAGACCCTACCAACTCAGTACACTTCTGGACCTGTGGATACTCTGCCAGGAAGAAGGACTGCTGTGCTGCTGAAGACTGCCACTCTGCTGGACTACTGTTCTGTAAGAACTGTTCCATTGCTGTGCTGGCCTACTGCCTGCTGCCCTCATTGCCTTTGGACCAAGAACTGGACCTGCAACCCTCATCTTGAACCCAGGACCCCAAAGTGACTCAAATGTCTTGTCTGCTGGCCTACTGATCTGAGCCTCAGGGAGCTAACAGGCTCACCACAGCTCAATGACCCATCTTCAACTTGCTCATGACCCCCAAGAGGCACATCTCAGGTCCTGGGCCCCTGGAAGTTGTCTTTCTGTTCTTTAAGTGAAGCTTATGGACTCTTCACGAACGTAAACATGCCTGTTAGCTCTTGAACCTCATCGCCAGCACAAAGATCCAGCGCGATTGGCTGCAAGTTCATTTCTTTGCACACAAAGTATCGCTATTCATGACCACGAGGCTGTCCTCTATGCCCATCGGCTCCTTGCATCCTGCAGGCCAGCAACACTCCACTTGCTCCAAGCAAATTTCTTCCCCAAGAACGGGACTCTTGGCACAATTCTTGAGAAGATAAAACTTCAGTGGGATTTTCCTCGGATTTTGTTTGACCCGCGCCCCATCACTGTTGGCCTGAACTTTTGGATTTGACCAAGTCTAGTACGACCAGATAGCCCCGGTTGGTACTTCATACTTTTAAAAACTTTCAGTTTATTCTTTAAAAATTAATAACTCGCGTTCTACTTATTGGACTTTTGTCATTTCAATCTTGTTTTGTGTATTAAATTAAGCTCTATTTTCTAACCAGTTGTGGTATATTTTTGCATGGTGTTTTCACTGTTTTATTGTTTGAAGTGTTGCACAAATACTTTGCACACTGACTTAAGTTAAGCCTTACTGCTCTGTGCCAAGCTACTAAAGAGTGAGCACAGATTCATTTAGGGTGTGTTTGTCAATTACCCTGACTAGGCCTATAGTTTCTTCTTTGGTAGGGTGCATAACTCTGCCAACCAGAAATCCAGTATCTAACACATACTTAGTTCTCTTTATTATGCACCTGAGGAGAATATGGATCTCAGTGCTCCATTTGGTTTCTAGCAATAGCGAATATTTATATATATATTTTCTATTCTGCAAGTGTATCAATAGATATCCATATTTCTGTTTCAAGACACCTGGTTCCCACTGAAAAAAAGAGTTCTAAGTAGGTGTGCGGCAACATATCTGGGTTACAACTGTTTTAAAATGAAGATTCTCAATAATATGTAGGCAAGGCCCTGTGGCTCCTGGAGTGATTTAAAAAAAAAAGATACCAACAAAGATTCACCTAAAAGACCAAAAAAGGGCACAACCTCTCCATCAAAATCTCCTACTACACCCATGTTAGAGGATTTCTTAGAAGAAATCAAAGCTCTAATACATTTTATTGTTGACTGCAATAACATGGTGCAGAGAATTGAATAGAATTGGTCTGGCCTGGAAGAGAGAGGGGTGTGAAATGAACATGGAAGATGTGGGGAAAGTTAACATTTTGTCCAAAGAGGTTGAATCTCCTAGGAGGCTTACAGAAGATTTGGAGAGCTCCAGGGGTCACAATATGACAGTTTTTTTGAAGTCAACCATTTGCAAAATTGTGAGTCTTACTTCTTCAGTTCATCTGAGCGTAATATACACATATAAAGAGCACATCCTATTGCGCCAAAGAGTAGTACATTTACATCTGTTTCTAAACCAAAAGCATGGAAGCCAATTCACCAAAAGGCCAATGGTAGCAGAAATTACACCACACACCCTTTGACCTTAATGACTTTACAGGAAGTAACATATGGAACCTTTGAGCCCCAAATCTTCCCAGGAAGCAATGTCACATCAAATTAATCATTATGACATCACAATACATTACATCTCTGAAGTTTTGTAATAACTGTTTGATTAATATATCAACACTACACAGTCAATGTCTATTTTACAGACCACCTATATTAGGGTGCTAACAAGGTAAACTATGGGGAACATTACTCCTTCAACTTTATATTTACTTTTGAAAATTGTGTGCCTGTCTGCAGAGGATATAGTGCCACAAAATACCAAACCAGACTGGGAACCTAAATTATTCATACCACAAACTGTCACGATTTAATAGTTCACGAGTGTAGACCACTATGCATGATAATTTATAAGAGGAGGAACGAAATATATATTAAAAATAGTAGTTCTGCCTACATATATTAATTGATGTAGACCATATATTGAAAATTAACTATGTTAGTGGGTTAAAAGATTCCTTATTGTTAACCAATTTTGTTTTCTGTTAATTTACCAGGCACTGTCACTCATGCGAAGCACATACATGAAGGTTTTATTCAAGCACCTCATTTTTCATGTGTACACAATAATGAAATATGGCAACAACTTTTTAAAACATATTTCAATTTTTTTAGTTAATTTGTTATTGTATTTAATCAGGTGAGTATGCATTGCTCTGCTAAATGTATTTATTTTGCAAAACCAATAACATAATGTCCTTTGATGGTGTGCCTCCAGTTAAACCTGACACTCTCCTTGAGTCTCCCCCCGCCCCCAATATGGCACAGTTGTCCCCCCTCATTCCAAAAGAAACCTGCAAAGTACTAGCACAAGCATGTTTCCCACTGGTGCTACTATGCCAAGAGTCGCCTTTAGTATGCCAGTGCCAGTATTTTGTCAAGGATGCAAGTCATGCTAAGAATTACCTCCTGTCTGCCAGTGTCAGCATTTTGCAAATAGATATCTCCATAAGTCAAGAATTACCTTGAGGATGTCAAATCCAACTGAAGGCTTGCATATATTACACATGTTCGCTCATGCTCACTTCCATTCACTCGCTCACACTAATTCCCACCCACTCGCTCTCAAAAATTCCCACTCATTCTCATTCTCTCGCACTTAATCATTCTCACTCTTCCTATCACTCATTCTCACTTTGACTCACTTTTACTATCACTCATAAATTCTCGGTCACTCACCCTCATTTGCATTTATTCTAACACATTCTCACTTAGTCTCACTCACTGTGACTCACTCATTTATTCAAACACACTCTCACCCACAGTCATTTACTCTTATTTTCTCCGGCTCATTGCCACTCACTCTGAATCATTTATTCTCACTCACAGTTACACTCACTGTCACTCATTCTCATTGACACTCCCTGACAATCCTTTTTAGGTTTCGCCTGAGAAAACTAATGTTTTTACTATAAACTTAAAAGGGACTTACATCCTGTCTCCTCTCCTTCCTGGCTTCTCAATGGTTCTTGTGTGTGCCACTTACCGTTTCTCTATTTCTATTGGCTGTAGTATATTTTTCTGCATTTACCAATGCTTGTTCCTCGTCTACTTCTCTTCTCAGTTTCCCTCTGCTGAAATCCTGTTAACATCTGCTTTGGTGGAACTATATTTTCATGAAGTATTGCCTTTCACTCTTGCAGCATATTTATATAACAATTTATCGCCTGAGAGGTTAAGTGATTTGCTTAGAATCACAGGATGTTGCGCAGCGCCGGCATGACTCGAACCAGGATCCCCAGCTCTCAAGTCGGCAGCTCAGGGTGCTGTGCAATATCCTCTCCACTCCTGTGTTTTCTGTCAGGGAGCTCTTTCCTTCTGCCGGACGATGATTGATGAAAACAGCTCTTTTTTCATTACATAGGCAAAACCGTTGAATTATCAATGCTTGTTTACTCATCCATTCTCTCTCAGGCGCTTCCATTACTACTTTCTCTCTCTCTCTCTCACTCACTAACTCATTCTGACTCAGTCATGCTCATTGACACTTTGACACTTAGGCTCACTCACTCTTTCACTAATTTGTCAAGACCCGCTTAAACACAGACATGTTCATTTATACACCCAGAAAGAAGATCCCACATAAATGCTCTCTTTTAGACAAACACTCTCTCACCCATACACATGGACCCATATACATTTAACAGCCTTTTAATTTACTTACCTCAGCTGTCTACAGTTGTCACGTACCAGCTCTTGGTGCTACATTTCCATCACACTAATAGTGAGTGGTAGACTACTATTCAATATAGGTTATCTAAAAAATGAGTTGTAAAACAAGGAGGGCGGAGCCCTGATGCCCATAAAGGCATGTACACCCTGTGCTTGTAACGCTGATTTTGCCACCTCTGAAGTCAGAGGTGACAAAAACAGTGCAAAGCATCACAAAGAGCAAGCTAAAGGGGCACATTTGTGACATCCTTATGTCTGTTCCCCACCTCTCATCTCTTCCTGTCTATCCTATCTTTCTAAGCCTAGCCGGGCTTGTGTGTCTAGCAATTGTGCGAATAGAAAGGAGTTACCACAGCCTCTTTTGGCGAATTGTTCCAGGGGGTTAATTCCCTGGTGGCGGCCTCCCTTATGTTCATCTGCATGACCCAGTGCTTACGTTGAGTGTATCTAAATAGTTCTGTAGTTTAAAGTCTCGTTTGTATTGTTCATATGTTTTAATGTCCCCATTCCGAAACATGCCTGTGGTCATGAAACAGTCACCCAGTCTCCACGCCTTGTAGGGTCTCAGTCATTCTGCCAGAGGAAACACCAGATTGAGGTGTATGGGTGTAAAAGCAGAGGGAAAAGTCGTCCATCCCTTCTGTCTGTTTATGTTGTCCCACACTCTCAATGTAGACCGTGTGGGTGTGCGCTTAGGTAGACATTTGCCAGACGGTCCCTTTTGGGCTTCTGGATCAAATCCCAAATGTATTTCCCTGCCACGTCCCTATCCATGTGCAGCCAGTGTTTATCGGGTTCCCTTGCAGACCATTCATGGATCACTTGGAGCTGAGCGCCCTTGTAGTAGAGGTGGAAGTCTGCCAGCACGAGACCGCCTGCCTTTTAGAAGCGTGCAGCACCTTCAGAGAAATGAGCGCATTGTCCTTGCCGAATAAACTGTGTCACTATTAAGCTGAGTTCAGAGAAGAACCCCCTGTCTAGTTCGATAGACAGGCCCTGAAACAGATAGAGAAGTCTAGGTACTACAGTCATCTTAACTGCTTGTATGCGCTCCCTCTTTGACAAGTGTAGCGGTGCCCATCGTTTCAAGTACGCTTTTAGTTGGTGTATCAGCGGGGGATAATTGGCTTTATATAACCCCTCTAAGCGTCCGGTTATATTTAAGCCAAGATAAGTAATGTCTTTCTTGGCCCATTGAAAAGGAGTGGTAGCTTCCAATGAATCCCTCTCTGCTTGTGATAAGTTTAAATTAAGTATGAAGGATTCCATAAAATTAATTTGAAAGCCCGTCACCCTCTCAAATGTCTTTAATTCTCCCATAAGTGGGGGCAGTGACATTTTGGGGGAAGTCAGAGATAACAGGATGTCGTCCACAAATAAGGAGATTTCATGCTCTGTGGTGCCACACAGGACCCCTGTATCTGCTGTGTAGAGTGGATGCTAGCCACTGGTGGTTCGATACTCAGCGCAAATAAAAGGGGTGACAGCGGACAACCCTGTCTAGCTCCTCGCTCTAGGGGGAAACATTTTTGAGCCCACTCAATTGACCAGAATTCTCGCCATTGGGGCAGCATAGATAGCCTCGTTCATATTAATGAATTGGTCTCCAAAGCCAAACCTCCTAAGTGTAGAGAAAAGGAAAGGTCCAGTCCACTTGGTCAAAGGCTTTTTAAGCATCTAGGCCTACTAGAACGGATGGGACTGCCTTTTTTGTAATTTTTTCTATACGGTGTATGCCTCATCGGATGTTGTCATGCGTCTGTTGACCTATGATAAATCCTGATTGGTCGGGATGTATTAGTTTCGGGAATATGGTGTATAATCATGTGGCTAGAATTTTGGAATAGAGTTTAACATCAAGATTTAAGAGAGTGATTGGTCTTTACGATCTACAGTGTCTGGGGTTTTTCCCTTGTTTGGGCAGCAATGAGATTATTGCTTCGCTCATTTTGGGGGTTACCGCTCCTGTGATTGCCATATGATTAAACAGGGCCATCGAGTGAGGGACGAGCCCTGATCCAAATGTTTTATAAAACTAGGCCATCAGCCCATCTAGCCCGGGGCCTTATAAGGCTTCAGGGCTCTCATAGCTGCCTGGACCTCCTCCGGTATTGGGCTCCTCATCCACTCACTTTGTGCTTTGTTACTAGGGGTAGGGTGATCCCTTCCAAATAATCTAACTTGGCATGTTCTGCTAGGTTCTATGCCATATATAAGGATTCATTCATTCATTAAACTTTATTTCGGTTAGTTTTAACCATAAAAGTACATAGAATATACATTTTCACTTTTCCACAATTCATTTGTAGATATACATTTAAAATAGATCATATGCAATCGGAGTGGCGAAGACAAGTTGTTTAAGGCAGTAAAAAATGTTAATTGTTTAAAATGCTTCCTCTTTTTAAAAAAAAAAAAAAAAAGTTAAGATAACATTTGTTGGTCCAAAATATTTGTCACATCTCAGCAAGTAAAAACATAAAGTGCCATGTTATTTAAGTGATTTCCTTCGTATGAACCACATAGAAAACATAAATTTGGTAATAGCAGACACTATCAAAGGATTCGTGTCGGACTTCAAAATCCTAAAGAAGACTTGGTAGTCCCTTATGCCCGGATTATTACATAATTGTATTAACCACTTTCTACGTATATGTGAGTAGGCTGGACAGAAAAGAGTAACATGCAGGGTGGTTTCATTTTCGATTTCACAGTCAGGGCATAACTGAATTGGGCCCCCCGTCCACCTGTCAATTGTAGAGTAGAGGGGCAGCGTTCCAAATCTAAACTGTAAATACAGCTTCTTCGCCAAAGTAGGTTGGATTACGTCTATTTCTTGTTCAAAGCTGTATATGGACTTATGGTTCAGGAAGGCACCAGTCAGGCTCGTTGATGATACTGAACTGATGGTCCTCCGGAGAGTAAAGTCCTTCACAGCACTGGACAATGTTTTCTTGGAAATAGTTGAGGATACGACCTCAGGGTTTAACCACAGATTTTCGTATCCAATTTGAGCTAGAGACTGTCTTACAAAACGTAACCATGGAATTCTACCTGCCCCTGGAGAGGCCAGAACCACCTTTAGTTCCCTTTTGTAACTTTCCAGCTCGGGAGTGCTCCACAGCCTCCTCCAATAAAGGAGGGGGCGTGAGGCAATAACTTCGGCTATAGGCCTGATATTCAGGTCCATCCTGAGTGGAACTAGAGGAGTGCTTCTGGGCAAGATTAGGATTCGCCTAATGAAGTTGTTTTCTGTGATGGTTAAGTCAGTGGAAGGAACATGTCCCCAAAGTTCCGCCCATAAAGGGAAGAAGATCTTGCTTGAACCTTGAAGATTTCCAAAGGGGCACTTATAATTTTGTTCGCACAGTTTTTTTGAACTTTTAAAATTCCCCCAGTTGTCTGTACTAGTTTTAAGTTTGCCTTAGCCATTTGTGCTCCCCACCCCATTTTGTCGGTGAGAGTCAACCCTAGATAGTCAAATGTTGGGACTCTTTCTAACGGTCTACCTTCCATCATGGGGTGGGGACAGTTGATAGTGTTAGCATTGAATACCATATACTTAGTCTTATCGATGTTGACTACTAAGTTTCTATGTTTGCAGAATTTAATTAACTGGTTTAAGACCCTCTGCATGCCCATAGGGGATTTTGAGAGAAGCAGAGTATCATCTGCAAACATTAGTGCAGGAAACCTCAGCGAGGCTAATTTTGGGGCGTCAAAATCTTTAATTGATAACAGGTCTTCGATGAGCCATTAAGAAAAAGGGAGAAGAGGGTGGGGGCAAGGACACAGCCCTGCCTGACCCCTTTCTTAACCGGGAAGAGCCCTGTTAGCTGACCATACTTCCCAAAGCGCACTCTGGCATAGGTGCCATCATGTAGATGTTTAAATTGGTGGCATAAATAGGGTGGCACCCCCATTGATGATAAAATTGCCCAGAGTTGATTACGATCCACCATATCGAAAGCTGACTTTAGGTCTACAAACGTCAAATATAAGCTTCCCCGATCCAGGAGAACGTGCTTCCAATAAAGAACTTGGAGGCGGAAGAGTTGGTCGATGGTAGACGTTTTGGACCTAAAGCCTGCCTGGAGGGGGGTCAGTATATTATTGTCGTTTACCCAGTCCTGTAGACGTTGTAAAAGTAGTTTCGCGTAGATTTTCTGACTAACATCGATAAGGCTAATGGCCCTGTAATTTGATGGTTCTGACGGAGAACCCTTTTTAAAAATGGGAATGATCTCCGCCCCCAACCATGTGGCTGGCAAAGGTAGTCCCTGCAAAATTGCATTGTAAAGTAATAACAGATAGGGGGCCCATACTACTGGTTCTTCTTTAAAGAGATCGCCTGGGATCCTATCTAACCCAGGAGTTTTATTAGATTGGAGGGAGTGTACTGCAGTAAGAACCTCATCCAAGGTAAAAAAGCGTTGTGGGGCAATTAGTGTCCGTATCCGTCAAAACAGTGGGGGCTAAACTATTTAATGTTGAGGGATAGAATATAACTCTTTAAAATGTAACAACCAAGATTCTTCAGATATATGTGGATCAATTGAGGTCCTACCTTCTGGTTTCCCTGTGTGGACTAGGTTCCAGAAGGTCCGTATATCTTTGGCCTCAAGTGCAAATCTGATGGCGTACCATCGTTCTTCTTCCCACTCTTTTTTTGCGTTATAAATCATTAATTTATAAGCACGCCTAGCTTCAGTCACGGCGGCCGGGAAACCTTGTTTCAGTGCCGTGAGTAGCCCCTGCTTCATTTCTTTACATCCCCCATTAAACCAAGGGTGTTTTGTAGCAAATGGCTTAGGTTTGATAGGGGTGGTTTTATAAAAAGAGTTCGCCAATAAGTCAGTTAGTTCCTTGTGCAACCCTGCCAGGGACCTTTGTACACTATTACTAGATGGTTGAGTCATAATTAAATTTGCCCTTTCTAAGAGGGGAATTATACTCAGGTACAATTTACCCAAATCATCAGTAGATTTCTTCATGTTGGCCCATCTGATTCTCCTCCCACCTTGGATTATTCTGAGGTCACTATTTTCATAAATTTTGGTGGCCTAAGTTATCATGTCAAAGTTAATCTCAGTTGACAGGGGATTGTGGTCGCTTTCCGTACGACTAGAGATTTGGAAGTTGAGGATCCTGGGCCATATGGGCATACTAACCATGAAGTAATCAATTACAGAGGAGTGACCCCTACCACTGTAGGTTGGTTGGCCTGGACTGTCCCCCTTAAAACGCCCATTACATGCTCTGATAGAAAAAGAATAGGTTATGGAGGTTAGCTGGAGTACCGTGGATGACCATTGTTTAACTGGATACATATTTGGGTGGGGGATTGACCATAATTCATCCTCATCCGTTGACGTAAGGTGGACTCCAATAAGTGGTTCGTAATGACAATTGAAGTCACCACCAATCATCAGCTCAGCGTCTCCCGAAAGGGAGTACAAAAGAGAGGACAAAGAGTCTAAGGTTTTGGAGGTGCCCCCTTTCCTGCTCGCCTCGAATAGATATTAATTAGTACCAGTTTAGGTGTTTTAATGTGCGTCAATATAATGCAGGTTATGTCAGGGCTGTTAGTGTCTATTCTTTTTACAGAAAAACCAAGATAAGCACCCACCCAAATGCATAGTCCCCCCGATGGTCTGCCTCTAGGGCCCTGCAGAGCTGGCTCCATAAACGTAACATAACCCGGTCTATGTATGGGGTTAAGAGCCCAAGTTTCCTGAAATATACATATCCCGTGGAGGTCTACAAAAGCACAGCAATCAGGGTTGTCCAGATTGGCGGCGAGGCCTGCTATGTTCCAGGTTAGAATTATTAAAGTTGAGTTTTGGTTATGGGTTCTAGGTGGCTGTTTATCACAATTGGCCAAATTGACTGAACCATCAAGAGCATTTGTAGGCCCTTTTCGTACTATGTTGGATGGTCCTTGGGTAGAGACAGTAATGTAGCCTGTTGGTAAGGTTAATGCTAGTCCTCTTGGTGATGAATCACTAGAGGATACCAGATCAATAAGATCTTCTGCATCCTTTAACTACAATCTAACATCAAGTAGTGGCTGGGCATAATCTCGACCAAATCCCTTTTCCACAGATCCCCCAATGTCTAAGGGTATACTATTCTGTGCTGACGTTTGGGGCTGAGAGCGTCTGTCGCAGTCCCCCAGGCCCGATAGG
The DNA here is from genome assembly GCF_964261635.1 of Lissotriton helveticus. Taxonomy (NCBI): domain Eukaryota; kingdom Metazoa; phylum Chordata; class Amphibia; order Caudata; family Salamandridae; genus Lissotriton; species Lissotriton helveticus. Next base: position 467,442,555 of record NC_136073.1, on the reverse strand, counting down.
GCATCAAATCTGTTGAGCAGTATGATGTTCCCTAGAGGGCGTGATTTCAGCATTTCGTCCTGTGGAAATAAATCTCTTGCGATTAGATGCCTGGGTTCATAAAAATGGGACAGTGGCAGTGTAAGGATTCCAGGCAGCAGAGTATTTTGGGGCCACTTACAAATAAATTCGACGCACCTCCAGTCTCTGAAATTAATAATAACACAGTCCCCTACCATTGTTTTAGTGGTCTTGCCAATCCAGTTCACTCTCCAAACAAAGAGAATTTCTGCTGTAATGTTTGTTGGGAGTGGTCGTTTCTGGTTGAGCCAGAAGGAGCACTTATTTTTAAGTTCTGCATAGGTCTCCCTTTTTCCCTGAGCCAGAGCGGGGACCCCCGCCAAGACCACCACATAGGGCGCTGATTGTGGTGGAAGGTCGATGTTGGGCAGGGGATCAGTGTTCTGGGCCAAGGGAGGTTTTTGAGGTCTTGGTGCTGTGCTATCAGCAGCTATTTGATGGGGTTTGTCCCTTGTAGCATTGTTTGCACCTGGTGGCGAGGTGGGGGCTAAGGCATCAACGGGGATTGGAGCAGAAGGTCTTTGGGTGGGGACAGTTCGACTTTTAGGTGCTGCAACAACGTTGGAATCGGTTGGCCTTGGGCCTGGAGTTTTAGTCTGCCTGTTAGTAGAGTCATTAGCCCTCGAGCCCGCTAGCTTCTGAAGTGATGCGACTGAAAGTTCAAGGCAGACTAATCTATTCTCAATTGAATCTAGTCGTGTGGTAATTGGGGTACAACATTTTTTGTGGATTGTGTCCCCTCAGCCATCTTGGTCGGCCCAATTTTGCATTTTAAGCACATTCTATTTTCATTAAAGCTTGCAGGTTAATTCTGCACGTTTATTATAAACAATGTTAATTTCTCCATTTTATTAAAACACCCCCTTCATTATCTTTTTATATCTCCAGGACATTTCTATGCTATCAATGGTGCTTCAATTGCACATGCTTCAAAGTAAGGAATTGCGATTCCTTAATAGCCATTTTTAAGGAATCGCTATTAAGGACTCACAATTCCTTATGCATGTAGGAATCGCTAAATAAATTGCGGTTCCCACTTCCCACACATTCCCTAAAAGCAAATCGCAAATTGCAATTCGCTATTAGGGAATGCCTTCCCAATCATTCCAATGGGCCTTAAGGCCCATAGGAATGAATGGGACAGCATTCGCAATTTGCGAGTACCAAATAGGTACTCACAAATTGCGAATGCAATTTCAAGGGTGCTAGGGGGCCTAAGGCAACCCTGATGCACCCCCAAAATATGCATGTGTGCATATGTGGCGTACACAAATGCCCTAAGGGCATGTGTATGCCCCACATGGCACTTAGAAAAATGATTTTTTTATGCATTTTTCTAAGGAATTGCAAATTACCATCAACTTGAAGTTGATGCTAATTTGCGATTCCTTAAGGCAAATTCGCAGTTGCAGAATGCTTCTTGCATTGCATTTAAGGAATCGCAAACTAAGATTCCCTAAATGCATTCGCAAAATAGGTAAACACAAAATTTGCAGATGGCTTTTGGGTTGATGCATCCCAAATGGCAAAATACTGGTCGCAAAGGGGTCGATTCGCAGAATCAGCCCCTTTGCGACTGGTATTTTGCTTGATGCATGTGCCCCTAAAAAACCTTTTGATCGTGTAAATTAGGAGTCGCATGATTTGGTCCTAGGATTATAAATTACATTTCCTTGGTATATGCATGTCCAGGTGCCTCATTTATTTTGTAAATAATGTCCACTAATCTTATTTCCTACTTAGAAGGTGTAATGAGTACCAGACATCGTTGCCCACCTTCCCTATTGTTATATATTTTAGCCCTGGAGCCTTCTTGGGAGGAGGTCTAAATCTTCTTCAAGTTTCGTATTTCATGGACAAGAAGTTAAATTTACAGAACATGCTGATGATGTTTTGCTTTATGTATCCAAATCTGAGACGTCTTTCGCTACCTTTTTTTTAAAGAATTAATTGCTTTTTCTGAAGTCTCAGAGTATAAATTAAATATTGAGAAAAGTGAGGTTTTGCCTTTGACATGTTTTGTTTTAGTGATGCAGTTCAACCATTTGATATAGTTCGGAACTGCACTAAAATTAAATGTCTCGAGACATGATATTCTAATTCTGTTACAAGCACTATGAAAGAAAGGAGACACTTGGGAAAGTTCGTAAAAGAGTGTTAAATGTTTAATGCAAAATAGAGGGTAATCGTTCAAAATATTTTATGTGCAATATCTTATTTCAGCGAATCAGATTCCACTGTTAGATCATTTGGAGCATGTAATGCTGAATTCTATACAATTTACCACTTTTTTTTTATATTGTTGCATAATGTAAAGAGCGTAGAACAGGGCACATATTTAAGCAGAAACTCTAGATGGTCACTTCTGGGCAGATATCAGGCTCTTTAAGTGGGATAATGTAAGAAGACCTTGCCTGGTCTGGTAGCTTATTGGACTAATGTGTCCACTGTAGGGGCCTGTGTTTGACCTCATGGTCACAGGTTCAAATCCCAGTGGGTTCACTCAGCATTTCATCCTCCTGAGGTTGATGAAATGAGTACCATTGAGTTGGGTAACAAACACCTGTTATTCAGCACCAAGATGCCTAAGGGTGAAGTGCACTTAACAAATACACGTTGTGTTATGTAAGAGGAGACACAGTAAGTTATGGTAAAACGGCTGACTGCACTGATTTTGAAGTTTTCGCTTTTTTATTCCAGCTTCAAAACGAGGCTACAATTACTTGAATGCTAAATGTGCAGTACACAACATGGAATAACAAGATGACAAGACATTTAAAAAATGTCTAAATGTGCAATAATGCAAAGGTTTCAGTGTGCTTTAAGCAAGTATAAAAACAAATCCACAGTTGTTAATATTAACAGCTAGGTATACGAAGAAGTAAGTCATCAATGTAAGCAAAATTAAAACAAACTAGGGTTACCAAATTAACAGAAACACAGTCTTCACTATTTCTCTCCTGGTTTGGTTATCTCAGAACAATTAAAACTATGCATCTTCTAATTATTAAATGCATATTAGATACCTAGGATATTCTTTTTAAGCTTGATGGTTTATGCTGTAATGTGTTTATGTCAAGAATTTCTTTGGAGAAACTTAAACAACCTAAATCTAACAGTCTGGTTAATTCTCCAGATTTTAATACATAGTATTCCGCTTTTGGTTTAAAGCAAATATGGAAATTTGTTTCCAACTCCCCATGAAATGGCATTCCATTTTGGCAACAAATTGAACAATCAAAGTTTGCTCCCTTTTCTTACAAAGAATTATTTTTCATGTCATAGGCTCCTAAATTCTGTTTATGTCCTGTTGTTAAACATTTTTGGGCTTTAGGGAAGCCCCTTTTTATAGATATATTCTCACAAGATCAAATTATTTTAAGTATCCTTTGGTACAATAATAAAATTAAATCAATGGCAAAGCGCTTTTTTTTTAGACAAATACAGGTATCTAGGCAGATCCGTTTAGTTTCACTAAATCTCCACTATAGAAATGTTGTTTCTCTTCAGGAATTAATGTGAGTGTGGGGTCTGCCAAGGTATTGTAGAGGGCAGAATGATAAGCTTGTACATTCTCCGAGCCAATCTTTGGATATCAGTTTTAGATTGGGTTCAGCCGCAGATTGTGTGCCTACAATGTTAGCAAATCGTTTAAAAGGAAGTAACACTTCCTTTAAATATAATGCTCTTATTTCTTCTGATGCTGCTAGGAAAACAGCATTAATCTTGCATGGAAATCTCACCATGAATGTGTTTGGCCTTTATATCTGTGAGATAGAATTTAGTTAAAAAATCCACTCCACTTCTCTTTCTGCTAGTACCAGACAGACTCCTTTCTATTTTTCCAATAGATTGTTTTATACCCCGGTCACTGTATATAAAGAGTTTAAATGCTTTTATATTATTGTTATTTATTACTTTTTCTTACTCATGTCATGTATTCTACATCTTTCTTTCTTTCTGTTTTTTTTTTCATTTTCATAATCTAAAATGCTAATTTGCTCTGTTAGCCGGTTCTGTTTATGATATATTTTATAGATTATCTCAGATCCTTTGCACTTATATGCTTTATGGCCCTTTGTATGATAGTTTGTCTTGGTTATTCTGATATATCTTTTGATTTAATGTGATCTTCATATTCATAACAGGTGGTCGAAAATATTTTTCATTCTTAATAAAGTTTTTGAACTTCAATTGACTCAACTACAATGAAAGAATTATTGCTAACTGACAAACGGAGTTTTTACTACTGTTAAACAAACTAATTCCATTTAAATGCCTTGGTAGGGCATATCTGAACCCTCTAAGCACCAAGAAAGTTGACACCATTAAATCAGATCACTGTCCACAAGAATGCTTTTGAGAATTTCCTTTGTTTTAACCTGTAAAGTTTTACAAAAGACTCACTGTGAAATTGAAGTTCACATCCAGTAAAAATAATAATAAAAGTATATTTAAATGTGTTCTACTAGAAAAGAGGAAGCTATCTTTGGTATAGATTTAGAGAGAATGTCTGTCCAATATTGATCGACTTGAGGGAACATCCTCAGGCTGAACGTTGACTCACTGTATAAAAACAGGACACAACTTCTCCCTGAACCTAATGTGTGCCAGATGTTCATGAAGCACATCCCCAAATCCTTCTCCAGTTAAACAAATAGAACTGTGTGCATTTATTTTGACTGCAGATTGGGTAAGGACCGGGAAAGCAGCTTGATAAAGACCGGAAGAGCAGCTTGACCGAGGATAGGGATTTTCCCAAGCATGTCTCAACCTTTGATTATTTGGGCATCAAGATAGCCTTGGGATCCCCAAGTCCAGCTAGACTGTTCCCATGGGGAGAAGACTGATTTGGAGTGTTTGACATTGTTCAGCATTCCGTCCATCAATTGTTCTTTTTGCATTTGTCACCCCAAGTGGGCTGGGGATGTCTAGATGTGGGTTCTTTGTTCACTATACCACTGGATTCCGGCTATCTTGGCTAAGGAGGGGTGGTACCCCAAAACCAGTCCTAGAATGCCTGTTTCTGGTCCAGGGAGTACTTGGCCTAGCAGTTCAGACAGGACTGTTCCCAATGGGGAGCAGGGTCAAGACTGATTTGCATATAGCTGGGTCCAAATTGAGGTGGAGTGGTGAGCAAAAAAACCCATGGATTTAGGCCTAGATCTTTGTGTTCGACATTGTTCAGCATTCTGTCTATCAGTTGTTCTTTTTGCATTTTCTATGCAAATGTGCATCTCAAAGACCCTGCGGGAATCTCTGAATTAGAATCAGAGGTTTCCTTTATGAATGTGGCACCTACTCTTTTCCATGGACAATAGGAAAACTCCATTCATTTTCTGCTGCTGTTAATTGTGTCACTAGCGAATTGTTGCATTTCAGTTTGGTGGTATTATAATATGTTTTGGGGGCCTCTTGCCTCCTTCCATTTTGCTTATTTATTATGGTTGATGCTTTTGAGTTCTTAGTTATTTGCTATACACAACGGGGAATATTTGCGCTTGGCGTTACTCAGTGCCTTGATTTAGATTTGACAAACATGGCATTTGAGTGCCCAATATGAATGTCTACTGAACCTTCAAAATCAGAAGGATGAGAAACCTTTATGACGAGACCTCATTGGAGATATTTTTGGGAGAAGGCGATGTCCACGGTAGGATTATGACCTCTCTAGTAGTCAAATGGGGGAACAGACAAGATACGTACAGCCCTGTAGAATATAGGAGCAGAGGTATATCATTCCGGGCTCACTTGCAATGGTAAGACAAAAAAATTAGCAATATTAAACAGGTCATAATAGAAAGGAGCAAGTCAAGCACTGTTTAGACACAAAAATGATTGCTACATGCGAATACTACTGTACTATGGCTAAGAGGGTTTATTCTAAATACTGGCATATAATTACTACGTATGTTCCCCCTTGTTAATTTGATATGCATTGCTATGAAGTGGCGGCTGCTAGCAGGGGAAAGGGGTGGGTGGAGCAGCGCAGGGGGCAAAATAAATAAAAGCAACACTTACCTGCAGTCTAACACCCGCCGCCTCTTCAGCTCTGAAGATGCTCACACAGGCTGAGACTCCCTTGCACCAATCCAGGTGCTACTCTCATGCTGGTATTACCCAGCATGAGAGAAGCGTTAGGATTGGGCGGAGTAGGCTGGTTCCACGCTCCAGCAGGGACAGGGAGCCTTGGCATAACAATAGCCCCCCCAGCCCCCGCAGTGTTGGTTGCCCCCGAGCTCCGGAGGGTCCCCTCTGGCATAGTGCATAGTCAGTCCTGAGAACTCTTCACTGGGTCGGGAGCTTGGGGGTAGGGTGACCAACTGGCATTGGTGCAAATTCAGGACGGTGAGTGTAAAAATTCAGGACAAAGGGTCAAAATTCAGGACACAAATTCAGGACAGGAGGTCAAAATTCAGGACAAAACTTCAGGACAATAGGTAAGTTTTACAGACACATCAGAGGTCGCGCAATAGTATATAATTAAGCCCAGCCATTTCCAAACATATTAAACTATTTGCAAACCTATCCATCATGTATCCTTCCATCTATCACTTTATTCATCCATCCCTTCATCCATCCTTTCACTCATCCATCCATTATCCTTCCATCCACCCTTTCACCCTATCCATCTGTACACTTATCCATCCACTCTTCATCCCATCCATCCATTCACTCATCCATCCAGCCATTTACCCTTTCACTAATCCAGCCATCCTTTCACTTACTAATCCTTCCACCCATCCACTCTTTTAGTCATCCATCCATCCATCCTCCCTTTCTCTCTCCATCGACCCTTTCACTTAGCCATCCTTCCTTCCATCCATCCATCCACCCACCCATCCATCCATCTACTCATCCACTCATGAATCCATCAATTGACCCTATCACTCATCCATCTATCATTTCACTCCTTCACACATCTATTCATTATTTTGTCCATCAACCCTCCCTTTCACTCACTCATCCATCCTTACATCCACCCTTTCACTCATACGTACATTCATTCACCCTTGCACTTATCAATCCATCAATCCATCCATCATTTCACTCATCCACCCAACCACCCCTTATCCACCCAACCATCCAAACCACCCACCCACCATCCACCCACCCATCCATTTTTTCACCCACCCACCATCCAATCCACTCATCCATCCTTTCACCCACCCACCATCCGCTCACCCACCCACCATCCACCCACCCACTCATCCATCCTTTCACCCACCCACCCACCATCCAATCCACTCATCCATCCTTTCATCCATCTATCATTTCACTCCTTCACACATCTATTCAATATTTTGTCCCTCTACCCTCCCTTTCACTCACTCATCCATCCTTACATCCACCCTTTCACTCATACGTACATTCATTCACCCTTGCACTTATCAATCCATCAATCCATCCATCATTTCACTCATCCACCCAACCACCCCTTATCCACCCAACCATCCAAACCACCCACCCACCATCCACCCACCCATTTTTTCACCCACCCACCCACCATCCAATCCACTCATCCATCCTTTCACCCACCCACCATCCACTCACCCACCCACCATCTACCCACCCACTCATCCATCCTTTCACCCACCCACCCACTCATCCATCCTTTCACCCACCCACTCATCATCCATCCATCCATCCTTTCACCCACCCACTCTCCATCCATTCATCCTTTCACCCACCCACTCATCATCCATCCATCCTTCCCCTCATCATCCATCCATCCTTCCCCACATCATCCATCCATCCTTCCCCACATCATCCATCCATCCTTCCCCTCATCAATCCATCCTTCCTTCCCCTCATCCATCCATCCTTCCCCTCACCCATCCTTCCTTCCCCTCATCCATCCATCCTTACCCTCATCCATCCTTCCTTTCATCCATCATCCATCCTTCCCCTCGCCCATCCATCCTTCCCATCCATTTATCCTTCCCCTCATCCATCCTTCCCCTTCATCCATCCATCCATCCATCCCCTCATCCATCCATCCTTCCACTCATCCATCCATCCTTCCCCTCATCCATCATCCAGCTACCCTTCCACCCATACATCCAGCTATTTACATTTTCTCTCATCCCTCCTTCCCCTCACTCATCAATACATCCATCCTCTCTCATTATCCATGAATTCAATCTTTCATTCATCCATTCACCCTTTCACTAATTCATCCAGCCATCCCTTCACTTACTTACTCGCCCACCTTTCCATATTAATTTGAGCTGAGCCCTTTTGAGAAGAGGCCCATCAGGAACTTTACCCTCGCTGCAGGGGCCGTTCCAGGACTGGGACATAAGCCACCCAGGGCGGAGACAGGATCCACCACATGTGGGGGGGGGACAGGATCCACCACAGTGGGGGGACAGAAGCCATCACAGGGGGAGGACAGGAGCCATCACAGGCGGGGGGACAGGAGCCATCACAGGAGGGGGAACAGGATCCACCAGGGTGGGCACAGGGGTGGGCATGCAGTATTCTAATATCATCTTGTGCTCCTCACCCCCTCCTGCATAAGACAACAAGAAGACAGGCTATCTGTCCAAAATGCCCTCCCCCACTGTGATGTACAGTACTTATAGGAGATACTCTAAGAGAACTGGTTTAACTGATTGTCCTCCATACTTTGTTAATCAGTGTGGGTGCGATTGTGCCATTTCTTAATTTTATTACATTATAGACTGAGGTCGGTGTAATCTGGCAGAGTCTAGGATGTTTGGGGCCCTGGGTAGAAATGGAATGTGTGAGGCCCCTCTAAAGTGCAGAGACATGACGCATTCAGGGCTGTTTGCATCTGAATAGATGCCCCTGCTCCTGAACCTGCAGCCTCCCTCTCAGTCACCTTCAAGCACCTCTTAACAGCTCATCACGGGCTGAAGGTGTGGGGCGTTGCCATCTCGCTGTGCCTCTCCAATGCTGCTGGGTGTCTGAGCTTTGGAACAGCCTCGGAGTCAAAGAGGGAGGTGGGTGGAAGCTGTGCCCGGTTAAAATTACGGACAAATGGCGTCCGTTAAAGAATCCTTCACGGACAACGGACAGACGGCCAAAATTACGGACTGTCCGTGAAATTTACGGACGGTTGGTCACCCTACTTGGGGGTCCCCCTCCATGCACTTTGCCGTGGGGCCCTCAAGTTTTGTTACACCACTGAAGCAACAGCCTGAAGATATTGAAGTGCGCATGTCGGTTTGGCTGTCCTAAGATAGCTGGCCAAACCAACATGCACAATTACAGTGTCTTATGCCCACCCCTCCTCCTGCTGCCATGGCCCCGCCCTCAAAACTCGGCAGCGGAGTAAAATAAAATGATGGTAAAGCAGTTTTATTAATTGCTTTAATGTCATTTTATTTTACATGCGTCTGCTGGTTCCAGCAGTGGGGCGATGCTCCTCCGCCATAACGAAGGAGCCGCCCTGAAAACATTTCACTTTGCTTTCTAGGGTAATTTAAATATTTCACCTGTTTTTTTGTTTAAAGCTTTCTACATTTAATTTACAGTACTCACATGTAGTTGAACTTTTTTTTTTTTAAAAGCAATAAAATCATTTCTGAGTCACGAAACCTGTTGCCACACAGCTTTGATAGTAATTGATATATTGATATATTGAAATATAGCTGTGAATCAATAAGCTATACTTTAAAGAGAACCTCATTATGAAGAGTCCCGAAGGTTTGAAAATGTTAATTTGACTTTACGTCCACTCGTCTGGTATATTGAAGTCTGTTTGGGTTGGGGGGGGGGGAGAGCTGCACTGCAGGGGACACAAGCGCCAAGGTATTCATAATTACCGTTCACGCGATGGTGTGACGTGGTGCATCTGTCCACTTAGAACACAGGGGTGGAGAGGGCACTTGTATATTCGGCTTGAGGTGACCTCTGGCCTTTACGTCTACCCGCAAAAAGACCCTCTAGTACCACGAACACAAGGCGAGACCCTAGCGCAGCCAGGCATCATTCTTGGGGGTTCAGCAAGGGGCATCCAGAGACGCGTAGGCCGCAGGGTCGGATTGGCAGGGCGGGCAATCGGCCCCTTCCCGAGGGGCCTGTGGCAGAGGCCAGCTTGTGTGGCGATTTTTTTAGACTGTGGATCGAGAAACTCCAAATACCTGGGCTGGTTTTCCAATAGAGCTTCAGGTGAGAGATAGTCTGAGCAGGCCACATATTAGGCCCATTAATTGTTATCTGCAGAATGACAATAGGGCGTCAGGAGGACGCCACTATGTGGTGCACCTTCTTCCATCCAGGGCCCCAGAAGGTGTCAGTGAGCCTTTGAGAGGGGTGTGTCTTTTGGCCAGTGCAATTAACAAGTCATTGGCGCAAGGAGGAAGCTTTTGTCCCCCACAGCAGGTCACAACGACCAGGCACACAAGCCTCAGGTGCCTGCTGCCAGTTTACTCATTCTGAGTTTGGAGTTTCATTCAAATATTTTGCAATGGAATTAGAGAAAAAAACAAGAAACGCATAAGTTTTAAATAACTTTGTAATTAAAAAAAAAATCTGGCTAGACACGGATAAGAAGAAATCACCTTTTTCGGCATGAATGGTTGCGAACTGCAATTGTGCGCCACTTTTTTTGGGGTTCCCGGTACGATTTTTCATCCCAAGGCGGTACCCTTGCCCCCGCCTCCCCCCCTACACATACACACTATACCCTACCAAGCTCGCGCTAATAGCAAGGACGTGCCTTCTCATAGACTCGCTAATGAAAGATTATCGACCTAAAAGACCCTTCAGGCTCCAGTGAAATTGAATCAAAGTACCGGCAGGAATACAGAGACGTTCCCATTGGCTGGAATGTTACAGCCCAGTGGCCAATTTTTAAATCATTCCAGGCGATTATTTTTGGATTCTTTTGCGGACGGTTAACGAATATCTACAAGGGACCTCGAGTGCCTCCGAACACCTTCAACCGAAAAAGATTAATCGTCGCGACAAGCTCAGTTCGAGTTTCAGAGCTGCTTTTAACGGCTGGTTAAAGTCTCTTTATCCTTCTTAGCATGATCAAAAGGTCAGGTTTTCGGGAAACATACAATTAATGAGGCTCCAGTTAAGTGTTCAAGGAAGTCCTTCATGTGTGGCATTTGTCAGAAAAGTACTTTGCTGTCGTCTGATCCAAGAAGAGCTCCGTATGTTGTTGGCTGTGAAACCTTTGTTTGGGGTAACAAGAAAAACGATGCACGTATTCTACGGTAGCCGAGGAGGCCTCTCGTCTCCTCTCAGCACGTGCTGCAGAAAGCGGCCTGGTGCCAGTAGCCTACGGCATTATGTTGTGTTTGAGGTTGCAAAAACCAACAGCATATACTTGGGTATAATAACCCTTTTACTGCTGTCCCTCCCCCATCCAACTTCCTGGGGATTCTAGAGCTACCTAGGGTTTGGGGATTCCCCTGGAGGTGATCAAGAAAATATGCAAAATTTGGCAAAAGTTTTTTTTTTTTTTTTTTAGAAAAAAGGTGCTCTGGAAAACAGTGTCTTTTTTTTTTCTCCTACAAATTGCATCAACAAACAGTATGCGGACCTAAACTTACCATATTCCCAGTGTTCAGGAACCTGCAGAGCTCAATAATAACCTAATTTTGTACCAGAGTTTTGGTAGCCCATTTTCCTATTTTTTGGTCTCTCAACCTACTTACTTCTAGTTGTTAGTGGAAACGAGTGTGAAACTCATGGGTTATCCATGAAAGCTATAGATTTCTGAAAAGTGGACAAAATTCCGAATTCCTCAAGTGGTCCTGTGTGTAGACCTCTCAAGGTTTTCCCAAGGGAAATACCTGTTAAATAAAAGAGATATTGAAAATAAGTAGTGTTTTGTCACAATGACCAATTTACAAAAGCACTGCGCCATTACTTTTGCTAGGCCCTTCTGGTGACAGGGCTATACAGCGTTTGTAGGTTCTCCAAGAACCCAAGGTACAATTGAGCTGCATCATGCAATGGTTTTTCACTGAGTACCGAGTATAGACCAATTAATATGGAAAATGGTTATCAAGACAATCTATGCATTTCTGAAATGGGCATAAGATGTGGAGTTTAGTAACAGTGGTTATTTGCCTTGAAATCAAGGAGAGGGGGCTATATAAACCAAAGAGATGGAGCTCCCAATAACCATAAAGTTAAAAAAAGGGTTCCCATTGGTCAAGATCTATATCACACCATTCATGACTCAGAGATACTCATACCCACCAACAAGCATCATTCCTCACTCTGAATGTATCAAAGCACTTATATAACACCAAGTCCTACGAAACATATATATATATTTTAATCGATCAAAACCTGTCTATATGTACAATTTATATAATGACAGTATATTAAAAAACACTTTAAAAACGCATACATCAAAAACACAATTCTCAATGATTACAATATCCCTATAGGAGAATGAACACACAATCTACTTTGTCATGTAAACGTTAATTTGGATCCATTATAAACAGCAGAGGGCATGGGTCTTGATTCCCTGTCTCTGTTTGACGGCTGAATTGTCCAAATTTAACATAAAAGCTGGGCGTTGACACGTTTCAGTGGTACATTCTCAATAGGACCACCTTCATCAGGACAAGTAAAGATATTTTCTCCTTAAAATGGCTTTGTACAGTGGTCTTTAATCTCACTGGTGCATCTGCACTTCAGTGAGAGGTACTCCCAATTTATTGCGGAGAAAGTGATCCGGCTACTGGGATCTTTTTGATTAAGAAAAGACTATTCACAATACCGAAACAACCTTCTCTTTGCTTCAAAGGTGATATGACTTTACTCCCTAAACATTTACAGTAGAATAATAAAGTCGGAGTCTATCTCAGTTTGACTCCCCCATGGTTTTTCTTTGAGTTTGAGGTCTCAAACTTCCTTGTTTTGTTTACTAATCAGAAGTGTGTTTCAACAATCACGTCCTTCTGATAGCGGGGTGGCGTTATTCGTGTCTTTTTACTCGGACGACTCGCTACCTCCGGTATGTGACCTGGATCGTGGTGGATGCAATAGAACCTTCGCAGTGGTTATTTGTACATCTCTGAATTTATGGGTACATGTACTACCGTGTGATTTAGAAGGTGTTTTTCAAAATGTCCTCTTTCTTATACATTGGCTTACGTTTGAAAGGCACAAATGTAGCAAAATCCGATTGGTAATAACGAATGTTTTACTATTCGATGCACCCACAAGTCATCCAATAAAAATAGTACCTCACTTGTGTGGATAGGCCTAGTGCCTGCAACAGGAAATGGGACAAAATACAACGTGGACGCATCACATTTTTCCATTAAAACTGCCCCTTTTTTCCATTGAAGGTAGCTCTAGAATCTGGACCCTAGCTCAGCTGGCACCTAGGGAAACCTAGAAAACATGAACTTTTTTTTTATAACTAGACACCTAGGGGTATCCAGGGTGGGGTGACTTGCCTGGCTCTTACCAGGTTTTTTTTACCCAGAATATCTTGCAAACCTAAAAAACAGTTTATTATAAAACACATTTTCCTCACATTTCTGTGATGGAAAGTTATTGAATCTGTGGCTCGCCACAACCTTCCTTCCACCTGGCACTCCCCCAAGTCTCCTGATAAAAATGGTACCACACGGGCGTGGCTTGGCACCGATCGAGATGGTCGCACACAAGAGGAGCTCCGGGAGCCACTGGAGAAAACAACCCCCTTGTAATCCGCACAAAATCCATTCCTGAGCGACATATGTTGTGAGGGAAGAATTGATGCCCCAAGGGGGTAAATAAATTGGAATTCATCGAATTTCTGGCTGCCCGTCAGTGAATGCGGTGAGGAGGGGCCTGACACCGGCCTTGCCTGGTATTGCAGATTGGAGCTAGGCCCGCATTGACCGTGGCCGTGACGGCAAGAGCCGCGTAGTTGTTGACGGCACCTATCCCTGCTGAACTGCGATATACGCAAAAAGAACAATTGATGGACAGAATGCAGAACAATGTCATACATTCACCCCAGTACAGAGATCTTGGCCTAAATCCATTGTTTTTTGCTCACTTTGCCATTCCAGTTTGGACCCAGCCATATGCAAATCCGTCTTGACCCTGTGCCCAATGGGAACAGTCCCGCCCGAACTGCCAGGCCAGGTCCTCCCTGGACTGGAAACAAGCATCCTAGGACAGTTTCAGCCCTCATCAGCCAGGATAGCTTGACTCCAGTGGCATGGAAAGCACGGGACCCATGTCTGGGCATTCACGTCCCACTCGGGGTGACAAACGCAAAAAGAAAATTGATGGACAGAATACATGATGTTGTATCCAGCGAGGACGGAAAGGCTTGTCAAATTAGGGACAAGCGGTCCAATTATTTCTAGTAGATATATCCGCTGCCGGAGGACCTACTGCGGTTACTGCTGGATGGATTCTTGACGTTCCTGATCGGTTTTATCAGATACCGATTGGGGCATCAAACCCATATAACTTAATCTTTGACTGCGCGCTGTGGGATCATACGTCTGTAATGGATGACAGATAGACCTATTACCACATGCAGTTTTATATAATCTCTGGGTCAACAGATAACATAAAAATTCTTGAAATACAGCGGATATATCTACTAGAAATAATTGGACCGCTTGTCCCTAATTTGTTGAGACAAGCCTTTCCGTCTTTTGTGGTGCTACTTCTTTAGATCTTCAGTCTACTTGAAGTCTCTCTCTATTAGCAGAAGCCCTGAAGAAGTCCCTCTTTGGGACGAAACGCGTCGGCTGTATGGTGCTTCACTTTTTTTAAATAAAGAAATCAAATCAAGGAACTCCATTCTAGGTGATTTATTGGAATTGTATATCAAATGCCAAATGTTGTGGTGCACCTGTGCTGTTATGACTATTGGAGGGATTGACTATTAATATTTGTTCAGTATATCGTCCGCCAAACTACACACAGATACCCTACCAGCGCTGAGCACACAAACAGTGGAGTTACAACCAGACATCCTGTTAATGGGAGGGAACATGAATGCAACCATAGACCCAAAATGGAACAGAGTATCAAGGTCTGACAAAGGACCATGTGCAGAGTCACTGCAAGCATGGGTAGACGCAATGGGACTAGTAGATATATGGCACAACCACAATCCAGGGATAAGACAGTTCATCTTCCACCCAGCAGCACATGGGGAATACACCCGGTTGGACTACATCCTGATGCACACTACAACTGCTAGCCTATTCTGAGACGCGACTGATAAAGCGAGGGGGATCCCGGATCACTCGCCAGTTCAGGTACTCCTTCAGGTGCCTTGCTGAGACAATACATATGTAGAAAGAGACCTTTTTTAGGGGTATACTGGTGCAGAGTCACCCTTTTGTCTATGGGTTAAAAAAACAAAAAAGTAGAGATCAGCACCGGAGTAGGAAATAAATAACAAGTTTATTAATTACTCATGAGTGGGACCACATCCACACAGCACTCTCAAGTGCTGGAGGAGGTAGTACACTGAAGTCACAGAACACACGTCTTTTATACAAGTTTTGTGCGGTGTAAGCACGTGAACAGAAATAGGGAGGACAAGTTGTAGGAATAGTTTTCATCAAATAAGGGCAGATAAATAACCACTTGGTCAGCAAAGTCGGATGGGAAGCAGGAGTGCTTATGGCAGCAGTAAAGGATTGAAGGTTAACATCTGAGACCAGGTGTTCTGGCAGCTACAAACTCTCAGCACGTACATTGCTTTTAGCTGAGTCAGGAAGTCAACTAAAATAGATAGCACAAGCAGAGTGAAAAGACAAAAGAATTACAAAAGAAACTTAAATGGACTCCACAGCCAAAATGGCTGCAGCTTATGCCAAGTAAAATATTACACGTTTTCCACACACTACCTCCCAGACTAGACCCCTGGTTTATACAAGACAAGCAAGTCAAGGATAAGATACGAGAACGGACAGAACAGTACTACCAAGATAACGTTGGGATGGTTGACTCAGCTTGTACCCTATGGGAGGCCTATAAAACGGTGATAAGGGGATGTGTCCAGGTGCTGGCAGAGGGGAGGGGGAGGGAACAAAAACTGCAATATGGAACCCGGGAGAAAGAGATCATAGACCTCGAAGCAAAAGTACTAAAGAATAACATCCCAGACCCGATCATTAGCGATAAAATCAGACTAAAACAGCAGGAAATGAGAGACGTAGCAGAAGACATGGCAAGAGCACAGGCAACAGTAGCAACATCAACTTTATGTAAATGTAAATGTAAATGTATTTCGATTTATATAGCGCACAAATCACCCAGGGGTCTCAAGGCGCTTGCTTAGGGAACCCGTCCTGGTATTCCCCTGTGAGATACCCCGGCAGGGTATTCACAAGGTGAAAGCCAGGCATCCCGCCGCGAGGGGCCGTAGTGGAGATTAAGCAAGCTATTGCCCAGAGTCGCAGAGTGTGACCCCGTGAGTCGAGTAGGCACCGGAGCGAGAATTGTCGAGTCCGTGGAATTTTTGAGCCCGAGACCCGCCGAGGCGGGGAATTGAACCCTGGTCCACGGCTGATCTCAGCTTCTGGGTCTGCCGCCTCTAACCACTGAGCCACGCTTCTCCTTTATGAGGTGGGTGACAAAGTCAACAAGATGATTACCTGGTTGGAAAAAAGGGACAGGGAGAAGAGCTGGGTCCTGGAAATTCGTACCCCAGCACAAGAGGTCCACAGAACGTGGTGGGACATAGCCACTGCATTTGCAGACCACTATGAAGCACTCTACTTCACCACACCCACTACAACAGGAAGCAACTGTGCAGATTTACTAAAAGATATCCGTATCCCCGCGCTATCAACAAACGAGCATGGGGAATTCGAGACAGAATTAACAGTTGGGGAAATAACACAGGCTATCTGTGATTTACAGTCCGGCAAAACTGTTGGACCAAACAGTATACCAGTCAAAATGTATAAAGGGGTGGCCACAACGGTAGCAAAACATATGCTCAATATGTTCCAGGAGGCGGTAAAAGTGGGCAAGTTACCAGTGGACCAACGACTCGCCACGATTGTGGACATACTTAAGATAGGCAAACCCCCCAAAAAACTGTTATTCGTACCGACGGATCTCATTTCTAAATGTAGAAGTCAAGGTACTCGCGAAGGCCATTGCACCTTGGCTTCACAGAGTGACATCCTCCATAATACACCCTGATCAGTCAGGATTCCTGCCTCATAGAAGTACCAGACTCAATCTGAGGCGTCTATATGGAGTTCTGCATGTTACTGCACACAAGAAGGAAGAAAACGCCATACTAATATCATTGGACGCACGGATGGTGCCCCTCGAGGAACCATTCAAATAAGCTTCTTATTCATATTTTGTCACATTCGTGATCAGTAATTCAATGCCTGCAGGAGAAAAGTATATAAACCAATGTTTATACCTGGCTGCATCAAAAAATGATATTTATTCTTTATTCAAAGTATCTTTTTCGTAATTGGCAACAAACACAACACTGAAAAAAGTACAACTGTTTTACAGTAGTGTCAGACCACCTTTTGCTCTAATTATGGACAACTGAAATACCATATTTCATGAATGATCACAGTCATATATGAATTTTTTTAATATAATCAAATTTGAACAAATTAGCAAAACGGTGATGGGCGTCGACGTTTCGGTCCCCGTTGGTCTACCAGATCCATGGCACCATCATCAGGACGATGTAGTTGCACACACATACATAATTAAACGGTGGAAGTAGCCGGAATACCTGGAACCACCTCTCCAAAAATGATTCTGGATTTATATTCACCAAAGATCACCTATGACTGAATAATCATGAAGGGCTTCTCATCACTTAGATGCAATTCAGCAACAGGACATGTATTCAATCCGTCCGTTCTCTCGACTTTCCAAAGACCGAGTGGGCAGTGTGTTGCTTGTCGTAGAACTGGATGCAAATGTTGATGTACCAATGAAGGATGGTGGTGTGGTTGTCCTCCAGCCAGAAGTTGCTGTTCCCCAGCCACATGTAGTCTGTGTAGGTGAGGGCCTGCGTGCTGATGTAGTTGTAGATGGCTTAGCGGAATTGTGGGTGTAGGCCTGGAGATCTGTAGATGAGTGTTAGACTGAGGGTGGTCAGGGGGTTGGTGTGAAACCTGAAGTGCAGGTGCTTGACAATGGTGAGTGTGTCCTTGGTGTTGTATGTGACTCTGGGGGTGTACTTCTGAATGAATTGCAATTCATCCTCCTGGATTGTTGGTGGGGTCCCTGCCGGTGATCTTGTATCCATCTGTGATGGCAATGTTGAAGTTGTGTGCTGAGGATGCGTTCAACCAGGTTACTGTAATGAAGGCAACATGTGGGGCTGTTGTGTTGAGGAGGTAACAGAGTCCAATGGCGTGCTGGTGGATGGAGTGGGTGTGCAGTAGGAGGCACATGACCTGGTTGTACGGACATGGTCTGTTAGGCGGGGCAGCGTGGTGTAAGCAGTAGGAGTTGCACACACAGCATGCAAAGCTGTCGTGTGTGCGCTTAGGGGTTGCCTGATAGCAGGTGGTTGATTGTCTGGTGTTCATTGTTTGGAGGGTGGTTGGAGCATGAGTCTGTTGCATTACGTGGGTCATGCATGGACCAGAGGGTCTTGCACTGTGCACGTTGCAGGCGCTGACGGGTGCTTATGGTCCTGCCTTTGGCACAGAGGCGGCGCAACAGTGGCACAGACAAGCTCCTGTCTGCATTAAGAATGGGTGGAAGGAGGGAGGAGCATCTGGGAGGCATGTGGGTTGCAGAATCCGGGCACTCGGTGGGGCGGTGCCGCAGGGGAGGCAGCAGCAGGAATGAGTGAACACCTGACGGCGGAAGGGGTGAGACACTAGGCAAAAACTAGCACACAAAGACAAGGAGGTTAGAAAGGCACAGTGTAACATGTGTATGGAAAGGAAGGAGAGTCTGCTTACTCATGGGTCACTCAAAGAAAATGGACGAACAATCACCAAAAATGACAGGCACAGGATCAGGCTCCAAAAGGTCAAGCTGCGCCCAGGACACACAGCGTCAGCAGGTGTTGCGTGCCCGTTGTGGGTAGCAACCTGCACAAATACATACACAAGCAAGTACTTAATGCACAATAGGGATCATTAGCCATGAAGAACTACATGCATGTTGCCAAAGTACACATACTCCCATATGCACAATCTTTGTCAATTATGCCATAGATGACGCATGCAAAGTGGCAAGAGATCTGCGGGGACAGAGATGAGGCACATTGTACTGTGGTGAACACATGTACTACACAAACGGATCAAGTATGTGTTGAGGCCATGCTGCATGAGCCAATGTCCATGGCCAGTGTCATTGCTCTGAAGAAAATAACAGTCATGTAATGAGTTTACCTGTACTGCTGGTGAAACAATGTGCACAGGACTGCCTGTGACTGTCAGGGCCTTGAATCCTCAGAAACGTACGATGCTCAAAGTGGTCCATCTCCCAACAGCCCCTTGGTCTGAGTAGAAATGACAGACTCAAAAGGGTGATCAGGCGAAGGGAAGGGAAGATAAGGAAGGGGACGGCAGGGAGGGAGATCTGAAACAAAGGTAAACAAGGATAAGGATTCAACACTTCTTGTCACTGAATCACAGAATACCTCAGGACCTATACTGTAACAGTAACACCTGTAAAGGAAAACAACAGCCACTGTATCCTAGTTGGGATCACAGTGATGAAAGTGCTACTAGATCTGAGGATCGAACAAGGACATTACTACACACTTACAAACAAGGCTGTTCCATACGTTTACTTGTATTTATCCAGCAGTTATCAACATTCCCCAAAAAATCTTAACAGCCACGTAACTGGGAAATTTGAGCTTACTTCAGGACGAGCTCTACAAGCCCCTGCTGTGAAAACAGAGATGAACAATCCACATGAATTCATAGCACATGGAAAGGTGATGAAACACCATAACACACCAAAGATTATGTTGTACGAGTTTCAAAAGAAATGGCCAATATTATGATCCTGTTCCAAGGATTGTGCAACTAGCACAGGGATCACAGAAGACACATAAAAGGTAGCAGAGTATTGCAGCGATATGAAGGGGTATAATGCTGTGTAGGCTGCTTCAAGGCAATTAAAGCCATGCGGTAATCCTGAAAATCACAGTGTATGAATAAGGTCCAATAAACAGACATTCAAATGCGCTGCAGCACGTCTCACACAAAGCCAACAATCCGTAGTTACCCAAGGGAATCAGTGAGGGTCAAGAAGGGAAATTACACAGCCCCCGCAGGAGCCTTAAGAAGCTCGTCCAACGAGGGAGGGAATTAGGTAAACACAAGGAAGCCCCGCAAGAGCCAAACAGAATAAGCTGCTGGGCCGGAACTCAACAGAGAGTAATGAGGAGCGATAGCACAAAAGCACCCCTACCGTGACCAGGATATGCAGCACGCCACAAGAGAATCCTGGAATTAAGGGCACCCGACTGGTGCCATGGACGCGTTTACATATGCTACAGCGCAACGTTGTGACGTCATCAGCGCCACGTTCTTGGCTTCATGGGATTAGAAATTTCTCATCAACTTACCGAGAAGGCTTGCAAAGCAGTGTTCTCCACCGGCCCTGAGGAAGCGACGTGACAGTGACATGACATACTGGCACAAAGGGCAATGCATCCATACAAACAGACTCACAGGACAGTTGACAGAACATGTGGGACATTCGCTGGCCCCCACCTTCACAACATGGTTGTTGGAAATCCAAATGTACTGGCACACAAGATTAAGTGGATGAGCCAAACACATCCTGCTGCAGACAGCGAGGCTGCAATTCTCCATAGAGCCTGTTGTTGTGATGTCCCACACAATGTCAACCCGTGGCATCCGCAATGTGTCAGGGGCAAGGTTTGCACACATTGATGCCTTCACCAGAGCCCGCACTCCACTACAGATGACTGTCAAGAAGGGTGACTGTCATGTCATGGGAGTGGTGCAACATGTAATTTGATCCATGGTGATGAGACATGTATGTATTGTACTACAACATGCACAGAAACAGTTCCCACACATTCCCAAACCATACCAACACCAAAAAGCCTGTTTGGATCTCTTACCCGAACTGACATTTACACATGTCCGCTATGAGAGTAACAACCCAGGCGGCAATAAATGTTTATCAAAGTAATAATGGAGGGCACAGGACCAATTTCAGAGTGGAGAAAACAGTGTTTTATTATTAATACACACAATTTAAAATGTATTTAATAAAAAGTCACAAGAGTTAAAAATGCATAAACACCATGCACAGTTTATAGATGTACAGGATTCTAAAAAAAATTATATTAACATAACGTAAAGAAACAATTCCATCAATACAAAATATTAAAGACAAAAGTAAAACAAAAAGGAGTGTTTTATCGACACGCGTTTCGGCGACCAGCGCCTTCTTCAGGACAAGGAACACTCAGTTACTATAGGTACGTCTGATAAGGCATCGAGTTATTATCATTTATGCGGTCCGAATAGGATCTCACATTTGGAAAGGAAATTTATAAATTATCAAGTTGAAATCGGCGTGTTCCGTATACACAAGGAATGAATGTAAATCTTCTACGTTGATATGGAGAGGTTACTTAAAATGCGGTATTGCTAAGGATAGCGAGCCGATGTTAAAATAGGTCAATTCCTCAAGGAGTTAATACTTGATCTAGTTTCCGCGGTTGCAATGCCTGTAATATATGACCTAGCAGTTCAAACTGACTATGATCCCATTCATTTCATATTTTAGGATACACTCAGGGCCACCCAGACCTTGAAACCTGGGAGGGCTGCTGCCCAGTTAAAGTCCCAAGTGACTTATTTCGGCCTGAACCAGTTATATGGGGTCCCTACATAAATGTACTAACCAATGGGATTATGACAAGAGGGAAAATTCCTGAATTATGGTGTAGTGCCGAGATAATTCCACAGTTCAAAAAAGGCAATAGGACAGTCCCCAACAAATACAGGACCATTAGCCTTATTGACAACCTTCAGAAGGTGTTCTGCTGCCAGGTCCTAGATAAACTTTTTGTCTCGACAAGGCTAGCATTTTATCCCCTTTCCAGGCTGGTTTTCACTCCAGGGTGAGCACAGTTGATCAGATCTTTAGACTCAACCTCCTTGTCTCAAACTATCTTAGGCTCTCCAGGGACCATTTGCACCTTTGATTTAGCCCCCATACTGAAGCTGTGGTTCACCTTCGCCACAATGGGAATCAATCGTGCACTGTTAAATGTTCTCATTAGATTACACGAGAAAAACTTTGTGCAAGTGTGATGGGGACAGGGAGGCAAACTGGCCAGCCGAATACCAGTTCAGCGTGGGGTGCATCAGGGATGGGTTTGTGCCCCTACTTTGTTCTCTCTATGTCAGTGATGTGGTTGACCACCTTAGCACTTGTGTCCATGATTCCCGTAGGTTGGTTGGACGCTCCATTCGAGCCTTACTATTTGCAGCCGATACCCTCTTGCTATCTCGTACCTCCTTTGGGCTTCAAAATCGGGTCAACAATTTTTGGGGATTTTTGTTATCTTCGAGGTCTAGAGATGAACAACACAAGACTAAGATCATGGTGTTCAATCCCAATAAATCAAGTAGGGATACATTCTTAATGAAGGGGTTGATTCTGCACATAGGTGATCAATTTGATTTTCTGTGTGTCAAAATCAACAATACCTGTAAATGGAATTCCCATATCCAAAAATGCTTACAGAGTTTGCTCCATAGCGCTTCAGCAATAGTATATCGATACAAAGCATCCACTCCTAAATCTGTCTCTCCCGGCATTGAGGTTTACAGGGCAAACGTGCAGGCTGCAGCCTTGTATGGAGCGGAAATCTGGGAGGCTGATAACACCAGAGGCCTGACTGTTACAGAAAACACTGTTATGAGATCTTTATTTAGCCTTCCCCAGAGCACCTCTATGATACCATTGTTTATATTGGGCTCAAAAGGATAGGGGAAGTAGCATCTTTGAAACCCTTGCTTTATTGGATAGGCTGTGGTTAACCCCTCGAATTCCTGAGCTCCGGCAAAGCACATCTTATCCCATGGTTCTCTTATCTTAAATCGCTTCTTAATTAACTAGATTTAAGTGTCTACTGGAGTAACCCCTCTCTGATTAAGAGAGGTGCTAAGGCTGCAGTAAAAGCTGCCTACTGGAACAGAAAAATCAACGCATACCACTGTAATGCTTAATCTGGGGAGTTGGGGGAAGATTTTTCATTATCTTAATCTGCACCCCCAACGCATCCATAAATGGGTGTAATACATCCACCCACACATACTTTGTTTGTGAAATTTAGGATTGGTGCACTGTTGGTCAGCAAATTTACCTGTGGCTAAAAACCAAATTGTACAAATTCTCCTCCACGTATGTTATGTAATTACGCAACTAAGGATGTTGACACATATTATTCTTTTGCCCTGCGGACGCTACAGCAAGGCAGATTTGGATTAGATCCCTTTGTATCTTGCTGGGTGTAAAATAAGTCAAGGTGGCCTATAGAATATTACGATCTGATACCAGTCCCTTCATAGTTTTTTTGCTTAGTCGTTACCTATATGCAGTTTTCCTATTAAGGAAGAAGACGGGTCTCACATTCTAATTTCCGTTCATCTCCAATTTAAACTGTCTTACTTTTTAAATGCTGATTAATTTCTTTTATGCCATTATGTCCAAAATAGAGGGTCATCATGCTGCAAAATTACTTGTAATGCACTTTACTAGTATTATTAATAAAACAACTAAACTCCAATTGCTGTACTCCATTTTCTATCAAGACTAAAAAGCAAAATTATCGTGACTCCAAAAATGTTTAAATCCACAAAAAGTTTCTTGAAAACGATGTTTCTTATTTCTTTCAAAACAATCATCAAAACTTCTTTCTTCATTTTTATTTCAATAGAAAGTTTCACTTCAGCTTAATCTTTACAGTCTTTTACAAATTTTCAAGGTGGTTCGTCTACCAATTCTGATTCACATTCAAAGGTGTATTGGCAATGAGTTTTTGGGCTAAAGATCTCCAATTCTGATTATTTTTCTTCCTTTAACACTGTAGCTAGATATACTCCTTTAGCTCATGCATACCTTCTATTTATGGCTCTGTTTCTTGCTGGTCCTTTAGCAACAGGTACTTCACTTTCACTATTTTCTGTATCTAATTCATTTACTTCTGAATTTAAATTGATTTGCTTTAGTTTTCCATGCTTCTCTTGTTGACAATGCTTTCTTTTGCAGGTTCTTTTCAATTACTTATTTCCTTCAGTTCTCTCTTTTGGACCTCTTTTGTGAACTGATTTCATCCTCTGGGGGTTTTCGTTACTTGGATTTTCAACAGAAGTCTTTCATTGTTTGGATCAGAGACGACTTCTTGCTGACACTCATGCCCTTGACTTTGACATTGCAGCAGCTCTTTACTCTGAATGCCACTTTAAAATTAGACAGCAGCACCACTGGTAGAGGTACCAGAATATTCACCAGAACATTCACTTTCACTGATCTGGATTTTATGACTTCAATTGTTTCATCAGTTTCAAAATGTTCACTCCCCCTTTGGATACATGCACAAACTTTAGCTTGTCCTTGAGAATCAGTGGTTGTTTATGTGTCACTTTTTTATCTGCCACCTTCACTCTTTCCATGTGAGTGATGTGGATCCACTATGGGATTTCAGCACATTTGTTGTCACAGTCACCCTTGTAATCACTACTCCAACTAATTTTTCCTCATGGTTTTTCAGGCCACTATCCAGTCTCCAGGGGGTAAATCCATGAAACTGTATTTCTTCTTTTACTTCTGTTGCCAAGTTCACGCGATGAGAGGCAGATTTCACCATATCAGCCAGATCTTTGCAGTAATTTAGTACAATGTCATCAGTTATTAAACCAAGCATGGCTGAGGGAGTATAAGCCAATCTCTTGCTCTGACAATGATCACCTCATGGTTCGACAGACCAGTCTTTTTATCTAGGTTATATCTAATGCTCATCAAAATATGAGGAAGAGCAGCCGGCCACTTAAAACAAGTAGAGGCACACACTTTGGCCAGTTTGTTCTTGAGAATTCCATTCATCCACTCCTGAAAATTGAGGACGATAAGTACAATGGAACTTCTGATCTGTTTGGAAATCCATACACATTATTTGAAAATTTTAATTCTTAAAATGTGAGCCGTGATCTGTCCCAAAAGAAGTTTGTAAGCCAAAACATGGAATTAATTCCCTCAACAAAAGTTTAGCAACTCTAAGGCTGTCTGATCTCCAGGTGGTACAGTCCTCAAACCATTTACAAAACAGGAAGACAGGTGAAGAAGGTAAGACTTTTAGGGTCTTGACACCTGGCTCCAAAAAGGCTCTCCAAATTCTTCAATGTGGAGAGGGCTCATAGTGCTCATTGGGCATTGGTCCCCCCACCTTGCCCTGGTCCCCCGCCGTGGCCCATCATAGCCCAATTTTTCAATTACCGGGACAGAGATGCGATTCTGCAAGCAACCCGCACCAGGGAACAGCTTCGGTTTGAGTGCCACCCCCATAGCAATCTACCCCGATTACATGCAGTGGGTACAGGATCAAAGGAAGACATTTCTGATGGTCAAAAGAAAGGTTGCTGGATGCTGGGATAAAGTAGAGCCTCCTCTTTCCAGCTAAGCTGTGTGTTGAGCACAATGGAAAAACCCTGTTCTTCTTCTCAGCAGTGGAGGTGTCTGACTGGTTGGACACCACTGGGGAGCCAGACTCTGACCTGGTCCCCCCACGTGTTGCTCCAAATCGATGGGGGCGACAGGCCCACCCCGGGGTCGAAGACAGCAAAAATTCAGAGAAAGTATCAGAATGGTGCTGGAAGCCCGAGACGGATCCAGGTGATCCCGACAGAACCTTGCAGATCACGGAGATGGTCTCAGACTCAGACACGGTGACCCAGCATTTGATAATGGACTCTATTGCCTCCAAAGACACTACCTGTGAAACACATGCGGAACAAAGCTATCTATATGTGGGCCAGATAAGTGCATACATCTATATAATTCATGCTTGTGATATTTAAAGGGGATTTCTACATTGTTGATACACCTGCTAATGGCAGGGACGCCCTGCCCCCTCAGAGGTCGGGACCTGAACGGGGAGCTGGAGGCTACGGCCTCTGGTATTTCGACAGTTACCGGGAAAGGGGTTACTACACATCCAATGATGACAGAAAACCGGGACATGTACTATGGCTAATTGTGCAGTGGATGCTTGTTTTGTACAGGCTCAAGGGGGTGGGAGATGGTAGTGAGAAACATGGATCCTAGCTCTCTGCACTGGGGGGGGGGGGTGGACCCTTCATTACTGCCCATGGGGAGGAGGTTGAGGGTTATGCTATAGTTGATGATGTTATGAAATGGTTGGGTATGTTTTCAGGGTGTTCATGTTTGAGTGCAAGACTGGTGATGCGAAATATACACCTCGGAGTGGGGGATAAGGGGGAGAAGGAGGATTTTAATACAGGATGGCTCATATGGCTTCCCCCATGATAAAATTGCTCAACTGGAATGTTCGGGGTATAGCATTGTTTGAAAAGCAAAGACGAGTGTTTACCTATTTGAAAATATATAAAGTGTCAATAGCATGCCTATAGGAAACTCATGTTTGGGGCTATACATTACTCTGCATGAGATGGAGGGGGCAAATATATGCAACCTCGTTTTTGGGATTTGCACGGCAAGTTCTTATATGGGTAGCACCCAGGGTCCTGTTCAAACATTTGCATCATATAACAGACCCAGAGGGACACTATGTAATCCTACACGATAAATTAGAAGTCCAAGAAATATGTTTTATTTATATATATGCTCCCAATATGGACTGCCCTATTTTCTTCCCTGCCATGTTAGCCGCAGCAACCCCATATCTGGAAGTAGGAAGTGATTGAGATGGGTGATGTCAATTGTGTCATCGATGGAACGGTAGACCAGGAACCCCCCGATTGAATACAAAACCTAGAATTACGGGGCCCTTAGGGATGTCTGGCAGGGTATGCAATTGTGTGATATTTGGAGGTTACAAAAACCGGAGCGAAGAAACCTTTCTTGTCATACCCCGGCGATAAATACATTTACCCGACTTGATTACTGGTTCCTATCTTTGGAAGTAACCCCGGATGTCGAAGGGATAACTTACATGCCCAGGTATCTCTCGGGTCATTCACTGCTTCTGCTCACCCTCAGGGCATGACGTCCCCATCCGGCAGTACCCACATGGAGACTACAGGCTGAGGCACTGTTAGAGCCACCATTTGCCGCAACGGTCTCCGATGCGATTTCAAGGAGAATTAGGGATCAGCATCCACAGGGGCATTCGACTGGGAGGCCATGAAGCTGGTCATTAGAGGGGTCTGTATAAAGAGAACATATGGTGTGGGCGTCAACTATAACAGGATATAAAAGCTCAGGAGAAAAAGTTGGGTAGGCTGGAGGCGGATCTCCCTACTGCTCCCCATTTTATGGAGAACTAGTGTAATGTCTGTAAGGAGTTAGTGGAGTCCCTAAGAAGACTGGAAAAATTCACTTATACAGCATACCGACAATGCTTACATATGGAGGGGGATAGATTGGGGGCTCTGCTAGCTAGGCTAGTGAAAAGCGAGACACCAGTAATGCCCATAATACAAATAAAAATTAGGGAGGGGGATGTAGCATACAACCAACAAGCGATCCTTGACATTCTGGCTGGTCACCGGGTTAATGTGCATAAGAAACACATCACTCAACCACAGAAAGCGATCTGGGAATTCCTAGCTGCCCTGGAGCGACCCCAATTAGAGGAAGAGACGGGTGAGTTCCTGGGTGCCCTGATCACCAAAGAGGAATTAATGGCAGTCACACGGCGTCTCAAACCGGCCAAGAGCCCGGGAACCGACGGCCTCACAACTGAGTTTTATCAAAGGTTATTGGACGACCGCCTCTTAGAGGTATATAATGAGGCCTTGAGGATGCAAGCTCTACTGGCCTCCATGAGAGAAGCAGTAGTAATTACGATACCCAAACCTAACAGGGATCCACAGTTGCTGAGTTGGTATTGACCAATTTCGCTTCTGAATCTAGATATGAAATTACTAAGCTGGATATTAGCAACTCAGCTTCTTCCACATATGCCCCACTTGATACACCCTGATCAAGCCGGTTTTATACCCAAACGCAGTTCTCATAATTTGTGACGCTAGGCACATCTGTGGCACTCCCCAGCCATTCAAAATTAGGATCATGCCTTCGCTCTACTAGCTATAGAGCAAGCCTTTTGAGTCGGTGAACTGGTCCATCATTTGGGCAGTCTTGCAAGGAATCGGTGTTGGGTTGGGGTTTCTTAAATGGGCGCAACTGCTATACAAGGCCCCTCACGCCGAGTCCGGGTGGGGGTATGATTTTGGAGGTCATTCCATTGAACAGGGACACCCGACAGGGGTGTCCGTTATCGCCACGCCTATTTGCAGCAGTGATGGAGCCACTATTGGGTACATTGAGGGAGCTGATGGGTAGGTGGGGGATACCTCTGGGGAACACTAACCACGTGGCTTCCTTGTATGCCGCTGACACATTGGTGTACATTGAGCAACCAACGCAAGCAGTCCCTATCCTGCTGGAAGTGTTGCAGAGTTTTGTGGTGGTATCAGGTTTGTGAATAATCCCTGGAAAATACAAGCTGGTCCCTATCGGACTATTGGCAAGAAAGCCAAGGGATACCCTTCCGGAAGTAAGTCTTTCATGGGCGACCGCCAAACCTAGATACCTGGGGATCAGATTGGAAGATACATCCTCCATGTATTTGGAAATCAATATAGGAAGGGGGATGGAGGGTTTTGCAGCTCGGTGCGCTTCTGGAGAGAGTGGCCATTATCCCTTATGGGCAGGATTTCAATCACACAAATGATTATCCTGCCCCGTTGCCTCTATGGGCTACAGCACTCACTTTATAAAATCCCCAAGCACTTTTTTAAAACTGAAACAGCTTAGCGATAGACCTCTTATGGCGGTACCACACATAAACGTGTTCGCCTGACAACCCTATAGAGAACATGGCAGAAGGGAGGTCTGAAGTACCATGCTTGGAATTTTATTATATGGCTTCCCAACTACAGCACACAATACACTGGCATGATGAACAGGACAATTGGGAGAAGCAACTCATTGCGGGCAGGTATGGCGGAAGATCCCTATCAGAACTCCTGATGCTCGGCGAGGGTGTTCCTTCAACATGTAGCGGAAGTGTGGGAGACCACCATTAAAAAGGTGTTTGGCAGGGCACCCTATGCCCCGGATATTCCATTATGGGTGGTACAACCTTTCTGCAACATATCGAACTCTATGTCACTGCGCAAATTAAAAGAAGGCGGCTGCCTCACAAAGGGTGACCTATATGTAAACAGTCAGTTAGCACAAGAAAACAAAGAGACCGCCTTCGAACTGGGGAAGGGGCAGTTTCTGCAATACGGGAGGATCTCACAGGTTGCCTGAGAAATGTGGTCATCCTTCCCGTAGGAGCCCCCATCACTAATGTTCTCCAAGTAATGCTTTATATGGCCCAGGGATGATGCCTCATTTCTCATTTATATAGGGTAATACGTAGTGACATGGAAGATAAAGCTCTCCCATAAAAACAAAATGGGATGAAGCCATAGGTGATACTTTGACAAAGCAAGAATGGACAAGAATTCATGAGGGAGTGAGGAGGGTGAGTTCAAATGCGCGATTCAAATTAGTCCAATACCATTTCATACGCCAAACCTACCTCACCCCAAGATGCTAAGCAAAATATACCCATACAGTTTGAGTAAGTGTCACCAGGGTAGGGAGGCGGAGCCGGCATTCACATATATTGTGTGGACATGGCCAGATTTAGCCCCTTACATGTCCGCAATACTCACCAAAATAAAAGACGCCATGGGATGGGAGATGCCCAGGGAGATCACCACGGTGCTACTGGGATTGCTACCTGATCCCAAATGTAAAAGATTGAGCAGGAAGTTCAACCTTCTTGGGGCTCATGCTAGCAAAACCCAGAATTGCCATAGCATGGCTGAGCCCCACTCCACCGCGGATTGGGGCATGGACGAGAGATGTATGCGAAAAGAGCAACTGCAGACACTGTGCGAATGAAATATACAAGACGATGAGCTGGAGGATAATTTGCAAGCCTGAGCAGTAATAATAGTGGACATAAGGGATCCAGAGACACCCCCAGCACCCTAGTGAGCAAAACATGACAAGCAAATCAGACTCCTGGACATTATGCAAGAGGGAGATTGATCAGCGATGTGGTGGGAGACAACGACTTATAGCCACTCCCAGAGCATCTCGGGGAGGTAATAACACTGGCACTCTGAGACATAAAAGGGAGGGAAGGGAGGGGAGGGTGTGAGGTTGAAGAATTTTATTGGCACAAGGGTTATTTGGTGGACATTTATAAAGAAATTAATAAGACAAGCAATTTACATCATTGATTGATAATCATCAACACATGAAGGCTGTGTGTAGGGAGATGGGAGTTTTTTCCCCAACATTACGTTAAC
Source organism: Lissotriton helveticus (assembly GCF_964261635.1). Classification (NCBI taxonomy): domain Eukaryota; kingdom Metazoa; phylum Chordata; class Amphibia; order Caudata; family Salamandridae; genus Lissotriton; species Lissotriton helveticus. Next base: position 467,411,998 of record NC_136073.1, on the reverse strand, counting down.
TCCTGTATGTGTACGCTCAAAATCACAGTTGTACACATTTATAAATGCCAATAATGATATATTGAAAAAAAATAACATTTTCTGACAGACAACAGGCTCTATATAACCAACTCTGACACTTGTGCTGAGGTTATATATATATATTACCTACTGGCGGTCGCCAGTAGGTAGTTATAGTTAGGACCTAGTTTCCATAGGAAATCGTCAACATTCTATTTGGATTAACTTTGGCCCTGGTGGATGAATCTTTGCGAATTTCTCAAAGAAGATGGCTCGGTCCGCTGCGCTCCTTCCCTGAAAATTTGGGGGGGATTGGTGAAGTGGGGGCTGAGATAAAAGGGGGGTCCCAAAACGTGTTTTCTCCATGTTATTTTCCATAGGACGTTTAGACACGGCTACAGGTCGAACGGCTGAATGGATTTATAAGAAATTTGGCAAAACTGTAGAGTCCGGCTCGCAGATTACGCTTTTTGTGGAATGGTGTAAATCCATTCAGTAGTTGCTGAGAAAATTAAAGTTAAAGTCAATTATATATCTATAAGCGCGGACGGGTGCGCGCACTCGAGCGGCTGCGCGCGAGCGGAATTTTTTTTGTTGCTGCGTGACGTCTGGTAACGTTCGATTAGAAGGAAATCAGGAAGTGTTGACCGCCATTTTGTCACTGCGAGTAAATATATTGTCATTTCAAAGCGTTGGAACATGGAAAGGGGAGAAGGTAGAGATTGTTTTGCTGCGTAGGTTTTCTCAGGGTGTGCAGTAAGGCCCTTAAACGCGAAAATATATATATATTTTTTTTTGAAAAAAGTGGGGGGGTGCGTGCGAGTAAATATATTATCATTTCAAAGCGTTAGAACATGGAAAGGGGAGAAGGTAGAGATTGTTTTGCTGCGTAGGTTTTCTCAGGGTGTGCAGTAGGCCCTTAAACGCGAAAATATATATATATTTTTTTTTTTAAGTTGCGGGGTGCGCGCGAGTAAATATATTCTCGTTTCAAAGCGTTAGAACATGGAAAGGGGAGAAGGTAGAGATTGTTTTGCTGCGTAGGTTCTCTCAGGGTGTGCAGTAAGGCCCTTAAACGCGAAAATATATATATATATATATTTTTTAAGTTGCGGGGTGCGCGCGAGTAAATATATTCTCGTTTCAAAGCGTTGGAACATGGAAAGGGGAGAAGGTAGAGATTGTTTTGCTGCGTAGGTTCTCTCAGGGTGTGCAGTAAGGCCCTTAAACGCGAAAATATATATATATATATATTTTTTTTAAAGTTGCGGGGTGCGCGCGAGTAAATATATTCTCGTTTCAAAGCGTTGGAACATGGAAAGGGGAGAAGGTAGAGATTGTTTTGCTGCGTAGGTTCTCTCAGGGTGTGCAGTAAGGCCCTTAAACGCGAAAATATATATATATATTTGTTTTATAAAGTTGCGGGGTGCGCGCACTCGGACGCGCACACCTATTTACAAGAGTGTGAAAATGGAGATAAATCAGAAGTTTGAGTGGTTTGATATAAGGTGGCTCTGAAAAGAGCCCTTGTGTTAATTGAGTTTTTTCTGCATTTATAAGTAAGTACTGTCTGAGATGTGTAATATTGTAAGATTTTAAATAATCATCACAATAAACGATTTACTTACTTACTTAAGTAAGTACCGATGCAGAGTCTGATGTTGCAGAGGAAGATTCTGTTTGACATGACATGTAACAGAGCTGTGGATAGGCAGGTGTTTTTGGAGGGAAAACAGTGTTGTTAGTTTGCTGTAGAACGTTGAGATATGAACTTTTGACCTGTGCCTTCAACCAGGTGCAGAATGAGGTGTTACCATGGAAACAGCCAGAGATGGCAGTGGGTCATGGGTGACTTTTATGTGACATTGAAAATATTGTGAGGGACAATCAACTGAAATGTAAATTTGAATACAAAATTTTGCGGGAGGAAATATGATTGGCTGAAGAGACATATAAGAGTCTGTATTGACTGTATATCTGTGCCATTGAATTTTGGTTGCAGTGATAGCAGCATAATTGAGACTTCCGTCAAACGAATATCTATTTTGTGACTGTCACTGTTGTACATCGTACAAAGCATTGGTAAAGGTAAGTCTGTAACTGTTTGTTTTGTCATGTACAGTAAAATATGGTTTACTCACAAACAATGATTGATTTTCTTCATAGTTTGAAACTAAACTCATTTTTGGCTGTCATAATGTGTTGTATTTCTAAAACTATTTTTAATTTAAATGTGAAATATGAAGTATAAAATATGTGTAATATAAAGAGTAATTATTTGTGTGATTTTGAAGCTTTAATATATAATGAGAGAAGTTGTTTATGAAGTGAAAAAATGATATTAGTAGAGAGACAGATAATGCAGATAGAGAGAGAAATGGTAAATTACATGTGATACCGTCGTGAAAAAATGTTAAACTTTCTGTCACACGAGAAAATTAGAGTGCGGTTTCAGGACGCGGCCTGCATTGGTGGGTGTAGGGTGAGAGGGGCAGGTGGTTGAGTGAAATAAAATCAAAAGTTGGTATATTACATGTGATACCGTCTTGAAAAAGTGGTAATGCTTAATGAATTCTTAAACTTTCTGACAGACGACAAAATTACATTGTAGTTTGTGGCCGCGGCTTGTACTGGTGGGGTGAGAGGGGGAGGTGGTCGAGTAAAATAAAATGAAAAGTTCTGACCATGAGGTTGTACACAGATTTGTGCAGTAAATGTGTTCGTAATTTGAGGTATCAAACTGAATATGAAAATATCTCTGTCACTCCTGCTGTTTAACTGCATCTTCATCTCCCTTCTGTTTTCCGTCTCCGTTGCCCTGTGTTATCTTATTGTGTGTGTGTCTGTCTGTGTCTGCCTTCAGTCCGGGTTGAGGAACTTTGCTGTGAAGGCACACACAGATAGTCGCATCAAAGTAGTTGGAACGTTTAAAAAAAACTATTTATATAATTGAAATACTTTTTTGAAGCGCTAGTGAATGTTTTCTTTCAGAATTACCGCTCGGTTGCTTCCATAGAGCAGAGGGTATGTTGTATTTCACTACTTAGTGCATCTGCACTGTGTTGTCTGGTGGCTGGCGGAGAAGTGTTTGTTATTGTGGAGATTAAAGCGTGATCAAGAGTGAAATACGACATAGTGTCTGGTCTGTAGAAGCGTGGGAGCAGTCATTAACACTGAGTGAAGCGGAACTGCGACGGTGCTAGTGGTTAGACAATATGGGGCAGATTTATGAAGGCCTTGCGCCGCCGGTGCGTCATTTTTAACATGGGAAAAAGTGACGCACCGGCGGCGCAAGGCCTTCATAAATCTGCCCCTATGTCTTTATCAATGAGCTCTCTGCATGCAAAGCACTATCACGTTTCTGTTATGCTATTGTGTAAGGGAAAAAAAAAGCGCCAAAACCGACAAAATGGCGAGAGGTGCATGTATGTAATGTGTTGGATCGTTCGCAAATCAGTGTTGGGTTCAGAGAGTGAGTCGTTTCTAAGTAAGGGAGTGTTATATCTATGCTTGTTCGTCGTAAACAAAGAGGCAACCAAGGGGCATATTATCAAGGGGGTTTATCTCCGCTCTTTTGGCTTTAAAAGCCAAGAAAGCGGAGATAAAATTATCTCCCTATTACCTAGCTGTCGCTAACACCAGTTAGCGACAGCTAGTAGGAGATAGCGACCATCTTGGGCCCCGCTTTGCATGTCAGTGATATTTATCACTAATGACATGCAAAGTGGGCGTGCCAAGATGTTAGCGACTGGAAACAGTCGCTAACATCGCTATCTCCTATTACCAACTTTTTGAGATATTCGCGCTAAGCGCGAATATCTCCAAAAGCTAACACCTGCCCCTGAGCAGTTCTTAGCCATGTTATCCAATGGGAGGTGGATAACATGGCTAAGAGCATTAGCTCGGTAATGCATGAATATCGCTGACTTTTCAGCGATATTCATGCATTGCGGCCGTTTTTTATCGCATTTGCGATAAACCTTGGTAATAGCAAGGCTTATCTGCGATAAAAATCGCCGCAGCTCTGCGGTAAATTTTTCTCTCTAACCAAGCAATAGCGATAATTATCGCTATTGCTTGGTAATATGCCCCCATATTCAGACCCCCTCTTTCCTCATTCCATCGGTCGTTCGATCATAACTCAAGTCGTACAAAAACATCTCTCTTATCGAGTCAACGTGTGGAACGTATAGCCTGTCGAGTTGTACACATTTGGGGGCATATTACCAAGCAATAACGATAATTATCGCTATTGCTTGGTTAGAGAGAAAAATTTACCGCAGAGCTGCGGCTATTTTTATCGCAGATAAGCCTTGCTATTACCAAGGTTTATCGCAAATGCGATAAAAAACGGCCGCAATGCATGAATATCGCTGAAAAGTCAGCGATATTCATACATTACCGAGCTAATGCTCTTAGCCATGTTATCCACCTCCCATTGGATAACATGGCTAAGAACTGCTCAGGGGCAGGTATTAGCTTTTGGAGATATTCGCGCTTAGCGCGAATATCTCCAAAAGTTGGTAATAGGAGATAGCGATGTTAGCGACTGTTTCCAGTCGCTAACATCTTGGCACGCCCACTTTGCATGTCATTAGTGATAAATAACACTGACATGCAAAGCGGGGCCCAAGATGGTCGCTATCTCCTACTAGCTGTCGCTAACTGGTGTTAGCGACAGCTAGGTAATAGGGAGATAATTTTATCTCCGCTTTCTTGGCTTTTAAAGCCAAAAGAGCAGAGATAAACCCCCTTGGTTCTAAGTGTTCCGGCTTGTTTGCGAAGACAGGAGGGACATCTATTTTGAAATAAACGAGATGGGAACACAAACGTCGCAGCACTGGCAGTTCAACAGGAAGTCCACAGAAATAGGTCGCAGAGCATGGAGTGAATAGTAGCAGAATGACTTGATATAATTTTTGGCAGTCCGGTCACTAAATCATTGCTTAGTAGGTATAAAAAAAATAGCCTGTCTTGAAGTGGAGGATGCGTTTAATATTAAGGGAGTCACCTCAGCAAATTGTAAAGGAAGGCCACTCTTTTATAAGGAATGGTGTTGTCTGTGAATATTAGCTAAGTGAAAGATATGTTCGCGAACAGATGCTACGCTAACTTCTTTTTGTGACAATAAGGCTGTTGTTCATGTCTTGTAATTCAAGGCCGGAATTCGCTGCCAGATGAAAACATTAAGGTTCACATGCGTGGGGTAGATAAAGTACATTCTTAAAGGGAAGCAAATGCAGAGTGATTTTTACCGCGAAAGCTTTGTCGTTTAAAAAGTCATAGTGATTTTCATTATATGTAAAAAATAATATCACTGATGAAGAATGAAAAAAATCGTTATAATAATAGGCACTGGTGTATTTTTGGAAAGATATGCAACATTACAGGGATTCCACTTAAATAAGTCATGTAATTGAAAGTGCCTGCATGTGGACGACTAAATACATGTTTAGGCGTTTAATATGCAGCTTTGAAAAAAAACGTGCGTATGGTTTAAAAATGAAATGTAAAGGTTTAAAGCAGGAGTTTGCAAAGAGGTCGTGGAGCGCTAGATGCATGGCAGATTAAAAAAATTACTACATGTTTTTCAATGGGGTTATCTTAAACATATGGGGGATATTACCAAGCAATAGCGATAATTATCGCTATTGTTTGGTTAGAGACAAAAATGTACCGCTGCGCTGCGGCAATTTTTATCGCAGATAAACCTTGGTATTACTAAGGTTTATCGCAAATGCGATAAAAAACGGCCGCAATGCATGAATATCGCTGAAAAGTCAGCGATATTTATGGATTACCGAGCTAATGCTCTTAGCCATGTTATCCACCTCCCATTGGATAACATGGCTAAGAACTGCTCAGGGCAGGTGTTAGTTTTTGGAGATATTCGCGCCTAGCACGAATATCTCCATAAGTTGATAATAGGAGATAGCGATGTTATCGACTGTTTCCAACTAAATTAAATTAAATTAAATGTTTCCAACTGTTCGCCCACTTTGCATGTCATTAGTGATAAATATCACTGACATGCAAAGTGGGGCCCAAGATGGTCGGTATCTCCTACTAGCTGTCGCTAACTGGTGTTAGTGAAAGCTACGTAATAGGTAGATAATTTTATCTCCGCTTTCTTGGCTTTTAAAGCCAAACAAGTGGAGATAAACCCCCTTGATAATTTGCCCCTCGTTTCTTTATCTACTGTGAAGTTTTTGTGCATGTTGCCTATTCTTTGATTTTTACTGTTGCTGTGTCTTATACATTTTCCAGGGGCGGGTATAGGGTCATGGCAGCCCTGGGCAGGGAGCGTAGGTAGGGGGCTCTGTAACAGGGGATTTGGGCGGGGTGGAGCGTGCAGCCCACTGAAGAGGGGGGGGTGGATCAAGGTGTTTGGAAGTGGAACAGAGGCAGAGCACGCCAAATTCATGCCATGGTCCGCTACGCAAATATGTATGCATCCTTAGAGGATTATTATATTAAGAATATATATTAATATGGTGGCTCCTGGGGTTTGGTGGTCCTGTGCAGGTGTACTGCTTGCATATGCCCATGGTTGGCCCTGTATTTTCTGTCTATGCACTTGTTCTCCGTCACATGGGCTTTTAGTTATGAAGGCCTTGTGTTGCTGGTGCATGAGTTTTAACATGGGAAAAAGTGATATATCTGTGGCACAATGGTTTCATAAATGAGACATTTTGTATCTTATTGTAATGATAGAGAATCTTGGGGAATTTATCTGTTATGCTTGTTCTTTGCTATAATGGCTCTATGTTGTGTAAGAAATAAGTCTGTAATAAGTTAATTACATTTTATTTATTTTTTTACAGTGTTTGATGCTGAAAAGCAACAACCTGCCTTCTGAATTATACAATTTGAGGAATTATATTCTTTTTTTTCAGGTGAGTTGGTGTTTTTGCATAGGCAATTTTTTTGGGTGCACATGAAAATAATGAAGAAGATTTTTTTAAATGTTTGTAAAATTTCATTTTGGAATATGATTTTATCTTGAATTATTGACATGGGTTGTATCTGTTTATACTAGATATGTATTTTGAGATATTCTCCACTGACAGTTGAAATTATCTTTTAATGGGCTTGGTGCATGTGTTGTTTTTGATGGAGTTCAGATTTACGGATCATTGGGTTATAATTCTTTCATGTTTCCATTACTTAAATCTTGTGAAGTGCTCATGATTTTTGAAATCTTGTTGCATTATGTTTGGCAGTTTTTCTCCTTTATTTACAGAGAGGTATTATGATATGGTTCTAGGTGTGATGGGTATCTTTCCTGCATATCTGTGATTATACTATGTATAGGCATTGTTTTACATATTCATGCAGAGGTTTATTATGAGGCTGTTCTTCATGCTTAGTATGACATTTTGTATATGCTATGACTTTTACATGGTGAGTATGCTGTTGAAACATAAAAGTAACTGTCTCTGTGGGAAGTAGTAATCTGTTAAGTGAATGCTATGGTTTGTATAGTGTGAGCCTTCTCTTCAGAGTGCATATAGTTTACATAGCTCTTTGTACTGGTGAACTGAAAAAATGGATCTCTAAAAATTAATTCTACAGATTATAAATATTTGTGATATCTAGAAAATCTAAAAAGAAATTTTACAGTAAAATGTCTTTTAACAACAGTAATTATTTAATGGAAAAAAAAGATTAGTGTTAATGTTTAGGGTTATATTGCCAATTTCTTTTCAAAACAAGAGGAACGTGGTATCTTAAAATATATAGAGTTAATAAGTTAGAAATTATAAAAATATATGTAGTTTAAAAATGAGTAAAGGTACTTTTAAGTTACACATTTATGAAAAAAGATATAATTTAGTCTCTATATTTTTTTTAAAAGGATACAGAAGAATAAACTGAGTCTAGTTATGGAGAATTCCTCAGAAGAGAAACAAATTCATTTTGAAATCGTTAATGAAGTGATGGAGGAAATTTTAGACGCAGTCTTTCAAGAGGAAATAGATGAAAAAAATTATTTTATGGACATGTCTTTAGACTCCGCTTACTTAGAGATGGTAGAAGAAGATGAGGACTTTGGACTTGAAGAAGTCCCTGATGATATAATGGTGGAAGTTCTAGAAAATTATGAAGATTTCAATAAATAAATTTTTTTTTGATAGTAAAGCATTCTTGAAGAGAGTTTTCTTGTCCTATTCGTCGTTGATGTGCTTTAGGAGAGTGATAAGACATGTTCTGATGAAGTGTAAAAGAGTTTGTAGTAAAAAAGATTAAAACATCTACGATGACCCATAGTTCTTGAAAAAAGTGTACTGTTTGTATGCTTTAAAAATTAGAATTAAAAACTGTCTATAATGTTAAAACAGATATGGAGTGTGATAAAATTAAGAACCAACATTCACTACAGGATTTCCTACTCTGTTCAGAGACTTTCTGTTATTTTCTTTATTCTACTTAGAAAATGAATCTGTGGTTTAAATTTGTACGTTATATGCTAGTAGTCAACTATAATATTTGTTATGTTTGTGTTTTACAGATTGAGAATTTCATCAAAATCTTAAATTAAGATGCCGACCAGAACTGAAAAAATAAAGCTCTATAAACGGACTTACAATTTGAAGAAGAAAGGAATTGAAGAAGTATCAAAAGAACATAGGACGGATAAAAAGAAGAGTGCTCCTGGTAAGCAAACCAAAAAGTTTTTGAGAGCAATATGTGGAAGGAAAAATCTTAGTATTGAAGTGCACAAGGAAAAAAGTATACCAGTATCGAGAAGGAGACATGGAACCAAAGATAAAAATGTTTCTGGAATCAGGAGCCAGGAAAATCTGTACAGTAAAACTCGGATGAATCAATTTAGCCAAATCAGGAAGCGTATGTTTTACAACAGAGTAGTTTCGAATTTATTACAAAAGGAGAAAGTTTCTAAAAGAAGATCTGCTTTTCTTAAGAAGAAACAATATATAGAGGGTATTGTTGAGCGCGCATTTGAGACAAAAAGAAAATTATTTATTTTAGTACTTAATAGAATAAATACGCTAAATAAGGCAATACGAGTTTTAAAAGCTAAAAGTAAATGGAAGAGACACATAAATAGGAGTAATTTTTGTAAAGTGTTTTCTGGGAAGTGGATGCATACTTCAACGTCTGAACCATTTTTTAATGAAGAGAGTTACTTTCAAAGTAATGATTTGTTGCATGCAGTTGACACCAGTGGTCGAGGATACGAGGTGAAGGAGGGATGTGTAATTGAGAAAGAGAAAATTGTGGTTAGAAATGCAGAAGAGGTGATGGCTGGAGAAGCTTCAGGGGGACGTACTAATGTTCCTGTTTACAGTTGGAATTGTAGTAGCATTTGTAGTGTACGACAGGATTCAATTGATTTCTTTCGCAATTTCTTACGTAAGTACACTAAAGAAAGTCTAAAAAAAAAAATTGTTATGTTGCAAGACTTAGATCATTGCAGAGTGCGAGAAAAAATAGGTCTGCAAGGTCATTCTCTGGCTTGTCTTTCTAAAAAAATATGCCAGAGTGTTTCATCACTTCAGGATGTTAGCAGCGCATCATACTAAAATGAGAAAATTGGTGAGAAAGTTGTATTATGCAAAAAGTCCAGCACTTAAACTTAAACAGTTAAATAGTGCTCTTTTGCATGGATGTGAATTAGATGTTAAGAAGATTTGTGCAGAAATTGAGGTAAGTTATTTTGGTCCAGAGGCAGATAATGCAGAGACTGATATAATTATAGAAGGAAATGTGTTAGAAAATGTTGGACATGTTAATATTGAAAATTTTGAACAGGAAATAATAAAGTTTAAGGTAATTGCAGGTGAGAAACCAAATTTTTCTTGTGTCTGTTGTCGACGCATTCATTACAAAAGTCAAACTAGGTTAGTTGATTTATATTTAAAAAGTGAAGATGAAAGTAATGTTCAATGGAAAGATTTTGCAACTTATTTGTTGGTGGAAAACTATTTTGATTTGGGTTTTGAGCAACGTATTTGTAAATATTGTTATAATAAATTAAATGAAAATAAAATGCCTGCTAGAGCTGTTCATAATAATCTAGAGTTGATAAATATTCCATCAGAATTGATGAATTTAAATACTTATGAGACTATTCTGATCCAATGTGTACATCCTTTTCAGGCTATTGTTCGTATGGAGCCTAAGACTGGTAAATTAAATCCTTCAGATTTACAAAGAGGATTAAAGGGTAGAGTTGTATATTTGCCACTTGATTAAAAAAAAATATGGAAACAATTGGTGTTGAAAATGTAGAAGAGGAACCTGTAGTTATTTTAGTTAATGGTGTACCTACAAAGAGTAAGAAAATCTGGCAAGATTTAGTGGATGTTAGAAAAGTCAAAAAGGCAACGTTGTATTTAGTTCAAAACAATAAGTACTATAAAGATGTATACGTAGAAGAAGAAGATGTAAGTGAAGAAGAGGAGAGTGATTTGTCTATTGGACAAATTGAAAAAGTTGACCTATCCTGAAGTGAAGAAATTTATGAACATTACAGTGTTCATCCACTGCATTCCAAAGAAGCAATAGGGAATGCTATTGAATTATTTCAGATGAAAAAGGCGAAAGGAAATCCTATTAGTGTGTGGGAAGAAAGTTTGGAAGGTCGTTGTTTCCCACAGTTATTCCCTACAGGTGAAGGTACACGATATGATGATCGACCTATGCAGATTCCTGCATCTGAATACCGGACAACAAGATTATATGCAGAAGATCCGAGGTTTCGCCAATGCATTCCATATTTGTTTCATCTTCTGTTTGAGAGTGACTTATCTGGTCTCTCTTATGCAGTAAATCATATCTTAAAAAGTGGAGTTCATCTGCATAATATTTCAGCAAAGGAATTTATGGATAAAGTGCAACAGAAAGATAGTGTTTTGGATTCACATCTAATTAATTTAATGGCTTGTCAGCGTGGTACTAATGAGTATTGGTACCGTCGTCATGGAGATTTGAAGTGCATGCTTAGAAACTTAGGAGCACCAACATGGTTTTTAACTCTAAGCTGTGCAGAGTATGCTTGGGAAGATTTACTTGAATTTCTTCAGGAGGCGAATGCAAACATAGAAAATATAAACTACAAGACACCCGGAGAACTGTGTTCATTAGATCCGGTTAATGTTTGCAGATATTTTAATCATAGATTTGAAGCTATGATGTCTTTTCTTACAAACAAGAAAAATCCGCCTCTTGGTGAAGTACTGGATTTCTTTTGGAGAAAAGAATACCAAGCAAGAGGTGCTCCTCATATTCATATGCTGTTATGGATCAAGGATGCTCCTAAATTTGGAAGAGACTCGGATGAGACTGTACTGTCTTTTATTGAACAGTATGTCACTTGTGACAAACCTAATAGTACAACTGATAAGGATTTAAGAGGAAAAGTGTTACGCTTTCAAAATCATCATTGTGGAAGATATTGTCGGCAAAAGTTCAAATCAAAGAGTAAATTCTACACCAAATGTCGTTTTGGATTTGCACGACCGGTACTTTCAAAAGGAAGAGTCAACAATTTGATGTCATCTTTGCGACATAACATCAGAAGAAGGTCACCTAAAAATACGTACAATTTAAGAAGAGGTGAAGAATCCAAATATATAAATGACTATAACCCAGTCATTTTGTCCATGTGGAATGCTAACATGGACATACAATATGTTGCAGACAACTCTATTGCTGTGGCTCGATATGTAACGTCTTACATCACAAAATCTGAAAAGACGGAACTGAAGGAGATGTGGGAAGACATTTCTCATGAAAAGAGCCTAAGCAAGAAATTGTATACGTACAGTTTGAAGATGTTGTCTCATCGAGAAATTGGAGCATATGAATGCTGTGACCGATTGTCATCAGCAAATCTTTATGCTAAATCAAGGACTATTCTCTGGGTGAGTTTGGGTCTTGCAGAAACACGAAACCGTGTTCTAAAACCTGTGCAAGAAATTGAATATTTAGCCCAGAAAGAACCAAACAGTACAGACATTCTGAAAACAAATATGTTGGATACATACTATCCAAATAGAAGTACTCTTCTAGAAAACATTTGTCTGTATGAAATACTTCAAAACTACACTTTTAAAAGGAATGTTACAGAGAACATTGATAAATGTGTATATGCTGTAATGGGACAAGAAGGATGTCTGGTGAAGCAAAGAAAAGGACACTTGATTAATCATCGGAAACTGAGTTGCGAAACACCTGACAAAAGAGAATTATACTATTTTGCTCTTTTGCAACTCTTTAAACCATGGCGTAGAGAAGAGGAACTACTTGGGAACTTTGATAGTTATGAAGATTCATTCAACGCATCTAAAAGTAGTATTGAATGTCCTGTACTTAGTAATTATCTGCAAATGTTGAATGATGAAATAGAGCAAGAAGCGACAATTGCAGCGGAGATTGCTAGAGATAGTTCACAAGATAGTCAAAGTTCGGCTTCATTAAGTCAAGATCCACTGGGACAACCAATTATCCAAAATGAAGCAGCCACCGCCATGGATGAGGTGGAAAGAGCAATGCAGCAAGGTCAAGAGGAAGTAATCAACTTAGAAGAATTAAAGAAGCAATTTAATATTGAGCAAAGACAGATATATGATGAAGTGACAGAGCACATTGAGCATGGCTTTCGTCATGAGAGAAAAGATTGCTCATGTATGTCATTTGAACCTATTCGATTATATGTAAGTGGAGAAGCTGGAACTCGTAAAAGTTTCCTAATTAAAGGAATTACTACATATTTACAGCAGAGAACTCAGTCAACACTGTCGTGTGTTGTTACTGCTCCAACTGGATTGGCAGCACATAATATTAAAGGTATTACTTTACATCGTTTACTGATGCTGCCAGTTGAACATGAAAATAAATTACAATATCACAAGCTATCTGGAGAAGCTTGTTTTGAAGTTTCTAGAGTGCTTAAAAAGTAAGCATGGTATCTAATTTAATGCTTGCTTTTGTGCATTTAAGAATGCAACAGATACTTAGGACAGAGTATGATGTGTTATTTGGAGGTAAACATGTCATAGTTTTTGGAGATCTACTCCAACTAACTCCAGTGAAAGGACAACCTGTATTTGAAACTGTTACGCATGAAGAGACTAGAAAGTGCCTGGGCAGTATTGGAAATGTTAATATATGGTCACATTTCAAATATACTGAACTGATTCAAAATATGCGACAGGCAAAGGATACTAAATATGGAAATATGGAAATATTCTTCAAGATATCAGGATTGGAAAACTAACTGAAGATGCGAAACACACTCTACGAACACAATTACTTTCAAAGCTGTTTCCTAATGAAGATAATGTACCTGAGAAAATATATAGTATAGAGGTAGCAGATAAATCAGTGATATGCTTGATGCCAACTGTGAAAGAATGTTCAGTTTTTAATGAGAAAATGTTGAATTTAGAAAATCAAGAAATTAGGAAACTGGAAGCTAAAGATAGAATAGAGCATGAAGGTAGTACTATTGTTTTGTCTGAAAAGTTGAAGTTAAAATTGGATTCTCTTCAAAAAAGTATATCTAAAACTGCTGGTTTAGAGAAAAGTCTGTATGTATGTTTAAATTGTCGGATAATTTTAAGGAGAAATTTACATGTAGAAAGAGGATTGGTAAATGGAGCAATGGGTAATGTTGTTGGTTTTGTTAATTATACAAATAGAGATGAGATTGAAATTTTAAGAATAAAATTTGATGGAATTGAGGAAGTTCAGCAAATTAGTCGCTGTTCAAATCGTTTTTTGCTTGTGAAAGACTTATATGTCCGTCGGAAGCAATTTCCAATTTGTTTGGCATATGCAGTGACTATTCATAAATCTCAAGGTTTAAGTGTAGATTGTGCTTTGGTAAATATTGGAAGCACTGTATTCAAAGAGGGTATGGCATATGTTGCTTTATCGCGAGTTAGAACTTCATGTGGACTTTATTTAATTGATTATGATGAGACAAAGATTAGTGCAGATTTAAATTGTGTGAAGGAGTATAATAGGTTAAGAAGAGAATATGCTCCAAGTTTACCTCAATATCCTTTAATTGAAAGGCGTATGGTTGGTCAGAAAAGGAAAAATGAGGAGAAATGTGCTGAAGTAGTTGAGAAACGACGAAAAAAAGATGTAGCTGTTGTTGGTAGGCATAAGAAAACGGTTAGTATTGAAGAGATTGTTGGATTTAAGTTTGAAAACAGGTCTGGTGTCAACTGTTATGCAAATGTAGTAGTTAATGTTGTTTTTTTTCTAAAAAATGTAAGGGAACAGATTGTAGAAAATCAGGAGCAAACATTTTGCTATTCCTTAAATTCTATATTTGAAAAATGCAGTAGTGGTGAAAGTGAAGTAGGAAGTGTTTCAGAACTAAGGAATGTTTTAGACATATGTGCAGGAGTAAATCAATTTTCACAGAATATTCAGCAAGATTGTCAGGAATTTATTATGTATATGTTTACAGTTTTGGAAGATGAAAGTGTAGATATTGATAATCTTTTTGGCCTTTCTTATAAATGGGAACATAAGTGTGATAATTGCTCATTTTCAAGTAGTACTGATATACACAGTGAAAGATTTATATATTTAACATTACCTGACTGTAAAGAAGTGTCTTTTAATAAACTAGTTAAAGATGCGCATCAGAACATGGTCTGTTCTCAATGTAAGTCTGAAATGTTATCAACTTTATTTATCCATAGATATGGACAATATGTAATATTAATGTTTCAACGATGCAGAGCTGATGGTAGTAAATTGTCAACTTTAATTAAAAATGTTGTGGCTACTCAAGTATCTATTTCTAGAAGAACATTTGTAACTGTAGCCATTATTTTTCATGAAGGGCCTTCCACATCATCAGGACATTATACAGCTTATTTGAAGTGTGGAAGTGGCTGGACGCTTTGCAATGATACCCAATTGACTTTTAAGAAACGTTTGCCTTTTGCCTTAACTAACTCCTATCTGCTATTTTTGGAACCCAAATTTCAGTAGAATCACTTGCTGTAGGAAGATTAATACTGTAAAGATATGAAACTTTCTTGTTTACAAATATCATGTGACTGAGGGTCTACAAATCTATAAATGAAATTTGTGTTTGGTATAGTGATAACATCAGGTAGAAATTTAGTTAATGTTTGATGGTATAAAACATGTTACACATTTTTACTGTAAAGGTTCACAAAAGAAAAGATAAGATTAAGATTAAGAAATTTCAGAAAAAAACTACTTAACTCATAGTATTTGGCCATGTGGAAAAATATGAGAGAAGAAAATGAGTACTTTAGATAATTATTTTAGAACATATATGGACGCAAGTTTTTGGGAGAGGTATTTAAAAGGTAATGAGTTAACTTATACAATTTGGCCATGCGGAAAGGTATGAGAGAAGAAAATGTATACTTAAGATAGATTTTTATAGGAGATACTTGCACGGTGTTTTTTTGAGATATATTTAAAAATAGGTTGTATAGTTTAATTAGTTTGTAACTGTGGAAGATGTAGTGTGCTTACTCAAGAAATTGTGAATTTGAGAAAAACATTTAAGATATGTTTTTTTCAGGTATTTATAATATGTATGGAGATTTTGGATGGGTTTTTTAAACACAATCATTTTGATTGTGTTTTTTTTCCCCCGCTGTTATATGATGATTAATATTGAAATCACTGTTTATAGTGAAAATCAATGTATTCTGAGGACAGCAAAAATAAACCATTTAATATGTTGTTTGAGTTATTTTGTTACATTGAATTTAGAAATATGTATTAAAACATATTTTTTTACTGTCTTCCACAGATATTATATTTATAAGGTAAGTACAACTAATAACATCTGAGAGTTTTCTCTGCCTCTCTCTTATTGACTCCTACTTTTTTTATTTTATGAAATGTACATTATAATCTTATTTTTACTTTTCTTCCACAGGTACTACGTTTTTAAAAGAAATGTATTTTACTTTTTTATTATTTTTTAGGTAAGTATAAAAAATAAAGAAACTTTTACATCACTGTGTCATTTCTTTGTCTATCCTGTTTAAAGCAATGTCATGTTTAATATTAGCACTTCCACATAGGATTGGGTGCATTGTTATAAGGCATGCTTTAAAAGTGATTTAATGAAATGAGCGACATTTCACTGAGTGAGTTCAACAACACTGATATATGAAAACATTGGTGGGAAATGATATTAAATGTTACATGTTGTTCTTTCCAGGAGTTTAAGTTATTTGCTGCAGTGGGAATTCTGCCACAGCATTAGGGGGCCGGGGGGCTGAGTGGTACTTCTATGCTCATGATAGAGCTACTCCTTCATGAGCCACGGTTAAGATTTGTTCATGATACAGTGGTTCTGTCATGGCTCTGCTTAGTCAATAGAACGTGTCATGGAGGCGCAATATTAGTGTTGTGCAAGCACAGCGGCAAGCCCATGACAAAACTGGTCTATCGTGAGGACAGCTGAAGCAATGCTCGTGATGGAGCGGCTCTGTCATGGGCATGGAAGGACTTAACAGGTGTTAAAAAAACCTGAGGGGTCTCTTCAAAGAGAGTGTTGGTTGTAATTTAAAGGGCACTTTAAAACACATTGTGGCAGCTTTATGTTGACGTTGCGTCTCTTTGCGCCACAATTTCGTCAGTTTATTTAATACAATGACAGTGGAAATAATGTACCATATTTACAATGTTATGGATCTAGGAGATATGTCACATTCTAAAGCCCTGCACCATAAGGAAGTGTTCCTCTAAAGGAATGCGTCTTGAAAGTGGCTGACTGTAATGCTTGATATTTCACTCAGTGACTTTCAGACCAATGCTGTTTCAAAACTGTGCATGTGCTTGAAGCAGGCGTAGGTATTGACGCAGTATTGTGAATATAGTGCATTGGTGAGCCTTGCTGGAGCTGCATCACTATGCAGATGCGATGCAACTCTAGTAATGTATTACTTTTTCAGCACAGATGTGTTACGCATGTATGGTGTTTTTGTACCATGGTGCGCCACATTTCAAATGTGGCACACCATGGGTAACGGAGCACTAGCATACTGTGGTGCACATTAACTGGTGCATATCTGGGTATGAAGTAGTTAACATAAATCTGCCCCATAGGTTACAAATCCGCGTTTAGTAGACTGGTTGGCCTTTGTAGTTTTATATTTTTTCTGTTATTCTATGTAGGTATGTAATATTGCAAGATTTTTGTCACGAAAAATAAGCCATGAGTATTGGGTTTGTGAAAGATTGCAAGATTTTTAAAATTAAAAAGGAAAAACCATGGCATTGTTTAATATAGCATTGTAAATACTTATCTTTAACAATGATGAGAGAGTAAAAAAAGGTTAACCTGATGTTCGAAAGTTATTCATAGGTTTCTTTCGAGGAAGTATTCTATATGATTGAAGCGTGGGTGTTTCACTTTTTTATAGGTAATAGAATGCATTCTGCAAGCATGTAGTACTCCTCCTGCTACAGCATAAATATTCTTCAGTGCTTATTTTCATTTCGTAAGTGGTATTGAGACCGACATAGAACTTCAATAGATCGTAGGGGCTGTTCTTGTGCATCTGGAGGACTGCTAAGCCGTTGCAGCAGTGGGAGTGAGGCCTCTTACAGGGGCGTAGCGCAGCTCTTTTTGATGTTCACAATTGCAGATAACACGGTAGAGATGTGAGAGAAGTGGGTGGAGTGCTTCGTGTAAATTGCAGAATAGAAACTACTCAGAACCAATTGGAAGTGTTGTTTTGAAGTCACATGACTTCACATGCGCGTCTTAGGACATGTACGCGGTGATAGTATCTGGTCACGTACGCCATTTGGAAGTAGCGGTCTAATTCAGCGAAGTTTCAAAACGTGAAAAGGAGTAAATCGAAACATATCCGGATTTAATATATCTTCTGAGTAGTATAAGTTCTATGATGGGTCTATGAAGAAATTTAATAAGTTGCAATTGCGAAGTTTCCCCGAAATATATAGGCGGGTGCGCGCACACGGTCGCGCACGTTCGAAAGCCAAAAAAGGGGAGATAAACGCCCTTTATAATATGCTCCTGGAGCTGTTTTTGGTACAATGAGTTAGTTCTAAAAAGAACTTTTTTTTATTTTTATTTTTTTTTTTTTTTTAAAACAACTGTTATGTTGTTTTTTATTTTTTAAACTTGCAACAACATTTTCAGGTGTGACACAGGATCAAAATGAAATGAAGAAATTTATCTTTTCTCAGGGCATTTATGACTCTCAATTTTTAGTTTAGTAAGAATGAGGCTCTGCTCTCCGTACAGAAGAATTTCTCCACACTCGTTGCATTTCATGTGCACCTTTGCAAGATATGGTCTCAAGTCCATCACAGCACTCGATGGAGATACAGGTCGTCCACCAGAAGATGTGCTGGCCACCTCTGATGGTAATAGCGTGGCCAGGGCTCTTGTCGATGCCTTTGCAAATTCCACAGGGTGCACTTGTTTGACATGCCGCATCATGGTATGTATGGAAAAGGAATATTTTTTTCTTGATTTCCTCTTGAGAGAACCGAATTGCATATCGTGCAGGTAACTTTTGGCGCATTTACTTTCTTTTGTTCTTCAGGATAAGTGAAAAATTGCCAAATAAAAGATTCCTTTTTTCTTTTTAAAGGTAGTCGCTCATTTCCTTCAGATTCGGAAGATGAATGCGGGGCGGCAGCCATTTCAGCAAAGTCTTCCGAAGGGTGTTGAACGTTGTTCTCTTTTGAGAGTAGAAAAGATAGTGAGAAAAGTGGGTGGAGTCCTCCGTGTAAATTGCAGAATAGAAACTACTCAGAACCAATTGGAAGTGTTGTTTTCAAGTCACATGACTTCACATGCGCGTCTCAGGACGTGTACGCGGTGATAGTATCTGGTCACGTACGGCATTTGGAAGTAGCGGTCTAATTCAGCGAAGTTTCAAAACGTGAGAAGGAGTAAATCCAAACATATCCGGATTTAATATATCTTCTGAGCTCGAATCAAGCATACAATTGTTAAAGTATAAAACCTTTTATATTTTTTTTTAAAAATACCAAGGTGTGTACATTCGGTCACACACGAAAGTTTAAAAAGACATTCGGCTCCATTTAATGAAAATTTTCATAATATTAAAAAAGAAGCCTAGGTTTAGTCTGTTTGACGTATTATAAGTTCTTTGATGGGTCTATGAAGAAATTCAATAAGTTCAGATTGCAAAGTTTTCACGAAATATATAGGTGGGTGCGCGCACACGGTCGCGCACGAAAGCCTGGAAATGCGCTATCCATTTTATTGAGAACTGTTGCCGAGAGTGCGCACACCGGGTCGTGCACGAAAGTTTAGAAAGGCTATTTTTATTTACAGACAAATTTTAATGCGTTGAAAAAAAGGCAAGGTACAGACTTTCTAATTCTGTATCGCTTTACAAGGAGTCTCTATGCAACTTGAACAGTGAAGAAAACGGCTTGTTCCAGAAAAAAATATTGCCAGAACTTTATTGACAAAAGTATAGGTTGTATACACGAGATATTTCTGAATTAGCATTTTAAAAACCAATGAAATTCACTGAAAAAACCATAGGTTTTACACACGTTATAGTTAGGAAGTAGCATTTACAAAACCAATGAAATTCACTGAAAAAACCATAGGTTTGACACCAGTTATAGTTAGCTGGAAATTTTACTGATATAAAACCAATGAAATTCCACGTTATAGTTAGTTGGACTCACTATAACTTGCGCGTGTAATGCACTGCTGATGACGTCACATATTACATCACTCATGACATCACTGATGACACCATCCAGTGAATGTGTGTCTTTCTGAAAAATAAATATGTGTTATATATGTATATATTATTGAATATCTTAGTGAATACATATATTACTGAGTAATGCTTAAATATTTCAATATATGTATATATCAGTGATGTCATTTGAGATGTCATCAGTGATGTCATCAGTGATGTCACTGACCATGTCATGAATGATGTAATATGTGACATCATCAGCAGTGGATTGCGGGTGCGCGATATATAGTTAGTACAACTAACTATATATGGAATTTCAATGGTTTTGTGTGAGTAAAATAAGGTTTTTTAAATGCTAATTCCTAACTATATATGGTCTATAACCTATGGTTTTTTCAGTGAATTTTCAAGGTTTTGTAAATGCTAATTCCTAACTATATATGGTCTATAACCTATGGTTTTTTCAGTGAATTTCATTGGTTTTTTAAAAGCTAATATCTACAGAAGTAAAATGTATTATTCTTTAAATCCAAAAATATATTTTATATGTTTATTAATAATTTTTTTTAAAATATTTTTTTTGTTTCGCTCCCGGTCCGCTAACCGGGAAGCTTCCAGTTAGCTCAATTCGATTCCGCGATCCCGTCCGCGAACCGGTAACAAATCAACATAGTGACGGTATTGCGTTGCCGCGTAATGCGTCTTATGACGTACTGCGTTAGCGCACCCGGAAGTGCCCCGGGGCGCGGACCGAGGCGCGAAACGCAACTCCCCGGAAGCGATCCGCGGCGCGAAAGCGCGACGTATCGCGTTGCCGCGAAATGCGTCTTGTGACGTACTGCGTTAGCGCACCCGGAAGTGTCCCGGGGCGCGGACCGAGGCGCGAAGCGCAGCGAACCGGAAGCTAACCGGGGAGCGTTCCGCAGCGCGTAACATGAAAGTTAGAGGTCATGTGACTTGTTAATAAAGCTTTTCATTGGTTCATTTCACTTTTAGTTTCATAATTATGGAAGGCTAGGTCAGGTGACCTAAAAATAACACTTTTCATTGGTTGAGAAGTATTGTTTTTTCCAAATGATGAAAACCACTCCTTCTTTCCTCACTCTGACTTTCATTATTGTGAGAGGAAGACCTATTTTGCTTCTTGGAAGACCTATTTTGATTGTATGAAAATGGCTTCACTGATTGCTTCAGCTGGTGCACCCCCACCACCACCTCCACCTCCTCATGGGAAGAGAGGACCACCTCCCCAGGTGGTTATCAACACTGAGGAGGAAGATGAAGAGATGGATGAGGAGGGAGAACAACCACAATTTCTTGAAGAGTTGCCCCGGGTTTCAAGAAAGAAACCCAGTTTCATCTGGCAGTTTTTTTCCATCCCTCGTGGCCAAAAAAAGGTCAATGCCAGGTATGCAACATGCCTCATATGCAAGGAACAATTGTCCAGAGGGACGGACAAAAAATACAGCTACGGTAATCATACCATGCATAGGCATATGACGAGGAAACATCCCTTAAATTACAGCCGGGCGGAATTAAGGGATATGATGGACAATCCTCGACCAACTCCTGTGACGAGACCAGCAACATCGGTTTCTTTATCACCAGAGGAGGCACGGGAAACTGTGCCAAATATCCAGCCCAATTTTGGGAACATGATACACTTATGTATGCGCTGTCGTGGATTATTAGCTTGTGGCAACATGAGCATCAATGCACTGAACCTGGCGTATGAACACCATGATTGCCCTAACCGCCCCCAGTAATTTTTTTTTGCTCCTGTTGAGCCCTTTTCAACGCCTGTTTTTTGTTGTTTCCCCCCCCCAAAAAAAACAAAAAAAATATAAAATCGTTCAAAAAATACAAAAAAAACAAAAAATGTTCAAAAAATACAAAAAAAATATAAAACAACAAAAATATAAAAAAAAAGTTCTTTTCAGAACTACCTTCCCTTTCCTTCCCTTTCAAAAAAAATTGCTAGAATGTTTAGCACTCTGGCAAGCTCTATTTCTTTTGGTTCGCTTCCGGTTTAGCTTCCCATAGCCAATAGGTATCGACTTTGGGACCTTCTAAGTCTTTAGTTATGCAGCATAATATCCTTGGTGCAGCAACATCAACTGTTGCATGGCTAAACACGTATAAAGTCCCAAAGGCGAGACCTATTGTCTATGCCAATGCTTGTTTCTTAAGTAGAATTGCAATACGTATGGCTCTTCCATGTAAAAAAATCTTATCTTGTGCTCTAAAGATTGCTAAAGTCTCGACAGAGAACAGGCTAGATTGTAAGTAGGGTAAATTGCGCTTGGTGATCTGTTTGAGGGAGCGTCTGCTTTGCCTGGTGTCTTTGGAGAGCAATTTTGATTGTTATACTGGACAATATAGCCCTAATGTAAATAACATAGGGGCATATTATCAACATAGGCAATAAAAGTTTTGCAGCTTTTATCGGCAGAAATGTGTCGCTAAAGCTGCTTTTGCGGCAGAAAACTGCCGCTAAAGCCGCTTTTGCACCAGTTTTCTGCCAATAAAAAGAGCAATAATTTTATTGGCTGCATTCATAATATGCCCCTTAGTGTGCTTCAACTACACAGAGAAAGCATTATGAACAAATAGTGATACAGTGATCAGTCAAAGACACTAAGAGTAATAGAGACGGAGTGAGTGAACAAGAGTGAGGAACTATGAGAAGAGAGGGACTGAGAAAAAGAGTGGAAGGAGTTGAGTAAGTAGTTAATAGATAAAGGAATGAGGGAAGTAGCAAAGGCAGGAAACTGAGGATTAAAGAAATGAAGCAGTGGAACTAATAGTAGTTCAATGTGATAGAAATGTAACGAAAAGAGTACAAAATACTTACCTTATAATTGTCGTTAAATTCCTCACTTTTTATTTTTATACTTTCAATCTGTGAAAGAGAGAACAAACATTTGAAAAATATAAAAACATGTATTAAAAAATTACAAAAGACAAGGGCAAAGATTGAAGGACAAACAGTTTTTCAATAACTTTGACACTTACAGAAGCTACACAGTCCTAAAGATATACATTTTAAACTAACACTATCTTGATGCAGATGAAGTGAGGCCTATCTTAAAACATGGTGCATCTTTTGCATTGCTGTTGTCTCAGAAAAGTGTCGCAAGACACTAAAATTTAAAATAATTGCTTCAGGATGCCAATAAGATGTCTACTATCCAGAGTTTTGTTTCAGGTGAGGCCTACTCAGGGTTGCAGATGAAATTTCGAGTTGTTGAAGAGAATAGAAGACATAATACATGTGAAGGTCTACCAATGAAGTGAGTCATGTCCACTGCACTCTTCAACAAAGTAGAAACCTCCTATGTTTCCCTGGACAGACCTAAACTTGATCTGCACAATGTGATTCATAATGATAGGAAACACAGGTGATGTAATTGAAATATGTACAATTTATTTTGCTCATTTCACAATCACATCACTTGTGTTTCCTTTGCTTAGGTATCTCATTGTGCAGATGTAGTCCAGCATATGAAAGAATACGTAGAAGTGCAGCACTGCATGCAATAAATTTAACACTTACAGAAAACTCACCTTCTCCATGCCTCCTACACAGTTCTACATATACATCATAAATGCAAACAGAACAGAATTAATTATACATGTTAAATGGTTTATTTTTGCTGTTCTCAGAATGTATCAAAATTCACTAAAAACAGTGACTTGAAGGTATTCATCATGTAACAGCGGGGAAAAAAAAACACAATCAAAATGATTGTGTTTAAAAAACCCATACAACATCAGAAATCAAAATTCAGAACTCCTTAAAGTTAACTTACTTTCCATGACGTCCAAGGATGTCCTATGAACAGCTTACACTCTTTTGTGCTGTTATTACTTTCAGCCCGCCACTTTCTGAAAGAAAACCTCCATCGTTTTTAAAAACACGTTACATGCAATAAATGACTTCTTGCTCTCTACCACTATTTTCCACAAGGCCAAATCTAGTCAGAGCTATTTATAACTCTTGGATTTCTTGTAAGCCAATCCCATCATTTGGCATTTCCGCAACTTTCACAATTAAAATGTTGAAGATCATTTTCACAATCCTGGAATAGTAATATCTTCTCCTTCTTGCTCAGTCATGTTCTACATTTCCTATGACACTGATACTGCTTAATATGAAGCAGACTTACACTACCTCTATGAGTACTACAATTATTTAATTCTCTACATCACTTTTAATCACAAAGCAATGTAAAACAGTAGACAGCATTGCAGACTTACATTCCCTCTACTCCATGTTTTGATTGGCTGCTTCAATTAGCTTATAAAAAGAAACAGTTTTTCTGAACTCATTCAAAGTGCACATATATCTCCATGATGTCCAGTCCTATGATTAGAAGTTATGTCTCTGAACTACACTTATCCTCAAGGCCAAATTGTGTAGGAGCCATTAGAACTTCTTGAAATTCCACAGAGCACATCCCGAGATTATTTCCCTAAAATTTTGGTTTTAAAAACACCAGGTAAGAGTTTTTAAGGTCATACGGCAATTTTTTTTTGAAAACTAAAACAGAATCATTGCAGAATGACCAGCCATTTCTAGACTTTAAATAAGCTGTGTAATGTCCTGATGTTATTGAAGGGCCATCATGATATATAATTGCTGTAGTTACAAAAGTCCTTCCTGATATTGACAACTGCGAAGCTACAAATTTTTTTATTAAAGTTGTCAATTTTGTTCCATCAGTCCTACATCGTTGGAACATTAAAATGACGTACTGGCCATATGTTCGTATAAATAATGTGGACATCATTTCAGATTTACATTGGCTACACTCCATGTTGTGATTAGCAGCTTTTACTAGCTTATTAAAGGAGACTGATTTACTGTCTGGCAAAGTTAAATATATAAATCTTTCTGAGTCTACACTAGTAGTACTTGATACCATACAGTTCTCGCAGTCATGCTGCCATTGATAAGAAAGCCCAAACAGCTGATCTACATCTACACCTTCAGCATGTAATACATCAAGCATATACATTAAAAACTCCTGACAATCTTGCTGAATATTTTGAGAGAATTGTGTTTGGCCTGAACATCTATCTAACAGATTTCGAATTTCAGACACACTTTCTATGTTTCTTCTATCAGTGGTACATTTCTCTAACACAGAATTTAACAAACTGCAAAATCTTTGATCAGAATTGACCACAATCTCTTCTTTTACATTTTTTGGAGAAAACAAAACATTAATTACTACATTAGCATAGCAGTTGACACCAGAACTGTTTTCAAACTGAAAACCAACAACATCTTCAACAGAATCCTCTTTGTTTCTGCTTGTAATTTTAGGTTCATTCACTTTTTGTCTTTTTGCTACAACCTCCCCAGTATTGTTCTCATTTCTTCGTTTCCGGCCTACCAGACGTTTCTCAAACAAAGGAAACTGAGGCAAATGTGGCGCATACTCTCTTCTTAACCTATTGTATTCCTTAACACAATCTAGATCTGCACAAATGTTTGTGACATCACACTCAATCAAGTACAATCCCGATAAAGTTCTAACTCGTGACAATGCCACATATGCCATACCCTCCTTGAACACAGAACTGCCAATATTCACCAATGCACTGTCTACACTTAAACCTTGCGATTTATGGATTGTCACCGCATATGCCAAGCAAACCGGGAACTGCTTACGGCGCACATATAAGTCTTTTACAAGCAAAAATCTAGCAGAACAACGAGCAATTAGCTGTACTTCCTCAATGCCATCAAATTTAATTTTTAAAAATTCAATTCCATCTCTATTTCTGTATTTCACAAAATCAACAACATTACCCATTGATCCATTTACCAGACCTCTTTCAACATGTAAATTCCTTCTTAAAATTATACGGCAGTTCAAGCACACATTCAGAGTCTTTTCAAAACCTGCAGTTTTAGATATACTCTTCTCTAATGAATCCAATTTAGTTTTCAGATTCTCAGACAAAATAATTGTTGATCCCATATGCTCTACTCTATCAATAGCTTCCAGTTTCACAATCTCTTGCTTTTCTAAATGCAACATTTTGTTGTTAAATTTGGCACATTCTGCAAGAGTTGGCATCAAACATATTCCAGATTTCTTTTCAGTAATTTTCTGAAAAATATTCTCAGGCACAACATCTTGTTCTGGATATAAATTTGACAGTAATCGTGCATTTAAAACTTCTTTCCCATGCTCAGTCACTTTTCCAATTCTAACATCTTGTAGAATAGTCTTGTAAACTTCATCCTTCGCCTGACGCATATTTTCATGCAGTTCAGCATAATTGAAGTTTAACCATATATTGACGTTGCCAATGCTGCCTAGGCACTTCCTGGTATCTTCATGCGTGAGCATTTTGAACACAGGTTGCCCTTTCACTGGTGTCAGCTGCAGAAGATCTCCGAAAACAATGATGTGTTTGCCACCAAATAACACATCATACTCTGTTTTGAGAACTTCTTGCATCCTCAAATGCACAAAGGCAAGCATGACATTGGAAACCATGCTTACTTCGTCAATGATAAGAAGTTTCATTTTCCTCAAGATTCTTGAAACTTCAAAACAAGCATCTCCAGATAGCTTGTGATATTCTAATTTGTTGTCATGCTCCACTGGCAGCATCAGTAAACGATGTAAAGTAATCCCTTTAATATTATGTGCTGCCAGTCCAGTTGGAGCAGTGACAACACAAGACAGCGATGACTCTGTCCTTTCCTGCAAATAGCATGAAATTGCTTTAATGAGGAAACTTTTTCCAGTTCCCGCTTCTCCACTCACGTACAGTCGGACAGGCTTCAACGACGTACATGAGCACTCTTTCTTATCATGACTTAATCCATGATCAATTTGCATGGTAACTTCGTCATATATTTTCCTCTGCTCAACGTTGAGTTGCCTTTCCAACTCTTCTAAGTTAACCGCATCCTCTTGAGCATGTGCCATGGCTCTTTCCACTTCATTCATAGCAGTGGCAGCTTCATTTTCAATAAGAGGTCCTCCTAGTGGATCCTGACTCAATGAAGCAGAACTCTGACTGTCCTGAGAACTGTCTCTGGCAATCTCGGCTGCAATCGTTGCTTCCTGCTCAATTTCCGCATTCAACATTTCTACATATTTGGGAAAAGCAGGACATTCTATGGTCTCCTTGGCGGCATTGAAAGAGTCTTCGTAACAGAGGAAATCTCCAAGCAGTTCCTCTTCTGCACGCCAAGGCTTGAAAAGTTGCAAAAGTGCTAAATAGAAAAACTCCTTTTTTTCAGGAGATTCGCCACTCAATTTTCGATGGTTTATCAAGTGGCATTTTCTTTGCTTGACCAGACATCCCTCACTTCCTATTACAGCATACACTCCTTTCTCAGTATCTTCTTTGATGTTCCTCTTGAATATGTAATTTTGCAGAACCTCATACAGACAAACATTCTCTAGGTGACTGCTTCGATTTGGATAATATGTATCCAACATGTTTGTCTTCAAAATGTCGGTACTGTTTGGCTCCTTTTCCGCCAAATACTCAATTTCCCGCACAGGTTTGAGAACTCGATTACGCGTTGCAGCAAGACCAAGACTCGCCCAAACGATACTCCTGGACTTGGCATAGAGACTTGCTGAAGACAACCGGTCAGAACATTCGTACGCTCCGATTTCTCGATGCGACAACATCTTCAGACTGAAACTGTACAACTTCTTGCTGAGGCTCTTTTCATGGGAAATGTCCTCCCACATATCCTTCAATTCTGTCTTCTCTTTTTTGGTGATGTAAGACGTCACATACCGAGCCACAGCCATACAGTTATCAGCCACAAACTGTATATCCATGTTAGCATTCCACATGGACAAAATCACCGGGTTGTAGTCGTTGATGTACTTGGACTCTTCATTCCTCTTCAAATTGTATGTGTTTTTAGGTGATTTCTTCATCACATTATGTCGCAGCGAAGACATCAAACTGTTTACTCTTCCTTTAGAAATCACCGGTCGTGGAAAGCCGAAACGACATTTGGTGTAGAACTTGTCCTTGTTTCGGAATTTACGAAGGCAGTACTTTCCACATCGATGGCTTTGGAAACGCAGAACTTTTTCTCTTAGGCTTTTCTTCTCCTTTGCGTTTGGAACAGCACACGTAGAATACTGTTGGATGAAACTCATCACTGAGTCTTCTGGATCCGTTCCAAATTTAGGTGCATCCTTGATCCACAACAACATATGTATATGAGGAGCACCTCTTGCTTGGTACTCCTTTCTCCAGAAGAAATCCAACACCTCTCCAAGAGGTGGATTCTTCTTATTCATGATGAAAGACATCATAGCTTCAAATCTATGATTGAAGTACCTACATACATTGACTGGATCCAAAGAGCACAGTTCTCCGGGTGTCTTGAATTCAATGTTATCTACGTTAGCATTTGTAAATGTAAATGTAGTATACTTGTAAAGCGCACAGCTGCCCCAGCAACGGGGCGTCCCGGCGCTGTATAACTCTGGGGAACCCGTCCTGGCTTTCCCTGTGGGATGGTCCCTTGCTGGGAGTCCCCAAGGTGGAGCCAGGCATCCCCGGAATTGGTGGGGCCGTTGTGGAGATTAGGCAAGCTAATGCCCAGAGTTGCCGAGTGGAACCCCTGATTAGAGTAAGCACCGAAGCGAGAATTATCGAGTCCGCTGACCAAGGTCCACGACCCTGCCGCGTCGGGAATTGAACCCTGGTCCCAGGCTGACTTCTGCTCTCAGACCTGCCGCCTCTAACCAGTGAGCCACACTACAGCCACATTTGCCTCTCGTAGAAATTGAAGTAAGTCTTCCCAGCCATACTCGGCACAACTCAGAGTGAGGAACCATGTGGGAGTACCTAAGTTCCTCAGCATACATTTTAAATCACCATGACGACGGTACCAGTACTCATTAGTACCACGCTGACACGCCATGAGATTAATCAGGTGAGAATCCAAAATACTATCTTGGACATTCACTTTATCCATAAAATCACTTGCCGAGATGTTTTGCATGTGTATACCACTTTTCAAGATGTGGTTCACTGCATATGACAGTCCAGACAGATCGCTTTCAAACAGGAGATGAAACAAATAAGGAATGCATTGTCGAAACCTAGCATCTCCTGCATACAATCGCAAAGTCCGGTATTCAGAAGCAGGAATTTGATGAGGTCGCTCATCATATCTTCCTCCCTGACCTGTTGGAAAAAGCTGTGGGAAACACCGAGCTTCCAAACTTTCCTCCCAAACACTAATGGGACTCCCTTTGGCTTGTTTCATTTGAAACAACTCAATAGCATTCCCCATGACTTCCTTGGAATGCAAAGGATGAACACTATAATGTTCATATATTTCCTCACTAGTAGAGGGTTCTACTTTCTCAATTTGACCAGCACACAAATCGCTATCCTCTTCCTCACTTACTTCCTCTTCTGCAACATATACATTCTTATAGTATTTATTATTTTTTTTCAAATACAATGTTGCCTTTTTAACTTTCCTAACATCTACTAAATCTTGCCATATTTTCTTATTCTTTGTCGGAACCCCATTAACTAAGATAACCAGAGGTTCCTCTTCCACTTTTTCTACTCCAATTGTGTTAATGTTTTTCTTCAAATCTAGAGGCAAATAAACAACTCTTCCCTTTAATCCTCTCTGTAAATCTGATGGAGGCAATTTCCCTGTCTTTGGCTCCATTCTTACAATAGCCTGAAAGGGATGGATACTTTGAATCAAAATAGATTCATAAGTATTTAAGTCCTTCAATTCAGAAGGAATCTCAACCAATTCCAGATTATTATGAACTGCTCTAGCAGGCATCTGGTTTTGTTTTAATTTGTTACAACAATAAGTACACACACGTTGATCCAATCCCAAATCAAAACAATTTTCTACCATCAAGTATGTTGCAAAATCATTCCATTCACTAATATTTTCCCTTTCACTTTTTGCATATAAATCCACTAACTTAGTCTGATTCTTATAATAAGTGCGTCTACAACACACACAAGTGAAATTAGGCCTCTCACTTGATTTCATGTCAAACGTCGCAATTTCCCTCTGGAAATTATCTGTACTGGAAACATGTACACTATCTTCCAAATGACCCTCTACTTCTTGCTCAATTTCAACATTCTCCTCTTTACTTCCAAAGTAACAAAACTCAATTTCTTCACATATATTCTTCACATCTATTTCAGAACCATGCAAAAGAGCAGCGCATAATTGTTTCATCATAATTGCTGGACTCTTAGCATAATACAACATTCTAACTAATTTCCTCACTTTGTTATGATGCACTGCTAGCATCCTGAAATGATGAAAAACACTCTGGCATACTCTCCTGGAAAGACAAGCCAGTGAATGACCATGCAAACCTGTCACTTCTCTTACTCTGCAAGGATCTAATTCTTGCAACAACCTCATTTTCTGCTTCAAACTTTTTTTGTTAAATGACCGTACAAAATCACAAAGCAAATTGATGGAATCCTGTCGCACACTGCAAATACTACTACACTTCCAGGTGTACACAGGACCCTTAGCACGTCTTCCTAAAACCTCATTACCTAACAACTCTTCTGCCTCTGTTGTCACAAGTTTTTCTTTTTCAAATGGACAACCATCTTTCACTTCATAAGCACGACCACTGATGTCAACTGCATGCACCAAATCATTATCCTGGAAATAACTCTCTTCATTAAAAAATGCCTCACAGCTTGAACTATGCATCCATTCTCCAGAAAAAACTTCACAAAAATTACTACGATTAACTATTCTCTTCCATCTACTATTTCTTTTGAAATCAAAAATTGCCTTGTTTAGTTTCCTAATTCTATTGATTATCAAAATAAATAACTTACGTTTAATTTCAAATGCCTGATCAATAACTTTCTCAACTTTTTTTTTTCTCTTATAAAAAACTAGTTTCTGTTGACCTTTCTTAATATTTTTTAACAAATTGCCAATTATCCTGTTGCGGAACATTCGTTTACGAATCTCCCTAAACTGTTGTTTCCTTCTACTATCATGCACAGATTTATCTCTTGCTCTAGCAGTAACATTTTCCATTGTCCTTTTCTTTCCATTTGATTTACTCCTCGTGTTATGGACTGAAACATTTTCTGTAGTAATATTTTTTTTATTACAAATATTTCTTATGAAATATTTAGAGCTCTTACCCGGTGCTTTCTTCGTGGCTTGAGAAATCTTTTTGTTAGAGGACTGCTGCATTTTTTTTTTCTCCTGCTGTCTTTGACGTTTTGCAGCCTTTATCTGTCTTTGTGTTGTAGGCATATTAAAATCTTGAAATGATCTGCAGTTGAATCTGAGGAAAAATATAATAAAAAATGTTAATAAACATTATTATCAAACAGTAAATCAGTAATAGTGATCAAAAACATAACACACTACTTGACATTTTAATTTGAAGATTTTTTAGTCATTGCCATTTTTACAATACAGAAATACCAGAAAAGAAATGACATTTATATTTATGTTACCTATGCTATTTTATATGTGAATCTGATCTAATTTTATGAGCATATTTTAATATTTTATTGAAGACACTACACATAACCTGTTTTTGAAGGTGTCTTTATTTTTAAATTAAACGGTTTACCTTTTTACTTTTTATTGATTATAAATTTTAAAAATAAATGTTTATAATTCCAAAGGCTCAAGCAGGTCAGCTTCCCATCCTATATCATATAATTCGGACAAATCTGCATCCTCATCACGCTCTTCTTCATCCTCAGGATTTAAATCATCCAAGGGATCAACATCCACTGATGTTTCAATTACGAGTTCAATGATGAGGTCAAAATCAACTGATTGCTGATTGTCGCTCATGTTGATGTTGTCTTTATCTTTAAAGAAAGATAACAACAATGAGATGTTGCAGAGTAAGAAACAAATCTCAGAGATTATAATAGTAAAATTGTTTAACAAGATTAACATTTTGCAGCTATTATTTAGCCATGTCCAGCAATGCTGAGCAGGTGAAGCCTATGTCTAATTTTTCACTGAACAGGACTCATCTCTTCTTAACCTTGGATAAGCCTCAACGACTCTGTGTCCCCTGCACATACTCAAATGTTAAAGTGCAGATTTATATTAAATGGCACATCCCCAGGCATGCACCAGTTAATGTGCACCACTGCTTTACCACCCATGGTGTGCCGCATTTACAATCAGATAGGAGAAAGCTGCGTCAAAACCCTGCGCCTGATTGAAGCTGGCATAGGTCTTGACGCAGCATTGTGGAGATGGGGCACCCCTGAGCCTTGCTGGAGCTGCATCGCACTTGCGATACAACTCCAGCAATGCACCACCTTTACGGCACAGATGCGTCACGCATCTGTGCCGTTTTTGCCCCATGCTGCGCCACATTGTAAATGCAGCACAACATGGGTGGCGGAACAGTGGCGCAGGATGACTGTCACATCCCTGGTGATGCGCCAGTCATCATAAATCTATCCCTAAGCTTCTTATCTTGTTACAGATGAACTGCCATATGTATCATCAAAATATTTTACATTTTCTAAATAGCGAATTTTAAGGAATAAATAGCGATTCTTTACCATTCCTAATTTGCGATGAGCAAATTGCTAATTGCAAGTTACCCATTCATTTCCATGGCCTAGGAGGCTAATATGAATGAAGGTTTAATTTGCGATTAGCAATTTGCTCATCACAAAGTAGGAATTTTTCCAAGGGTGCAGGGGTGTCTCAAGAACACCTGCTGCACCCCTGAAAAACAAATTTGGGGGCATATGGCACACATACATGCCCTAAGGGCATGTGTTGGCGTCATATGGCACCTTTTGTTTTTTTGAAAAAAAGCTTTTTGAAAAGAATTCACAAATTACCACTAATTTACCACAATAGTTTCCAAATCCTTAATGTCATTTTTTACATAGTTTTTGTTTGATACATTGCATTTAAGTAGTCACAAAATTTACAAATGCTTCAGTGCAATCGCAAAATAAGGAATAGCAAATTTTGCTACTCCTTATTTTGCATCAAAGTTGTTTGATACATACCATTTGTCTAATTAACATTCGCAAAGGCCGAAATTCATAGAATTTTGATCTTTGCAAATGCTAATTAGCTTGATACATATGGCCCCAAGTGAGGCCTGTCTTGCGACATGGTGCATCTTTTGCATTACTGCTGATTGGGTTTTATGTGGTACGTTTTTTTTTTACACCATGACATATCTGCCTAAATGCATCAATTTTTAATGTTGTCACCTCATAGCAAATATTTTGCACCACCGCTGCATCATAAAAGTGACGCACAGTGGCAGAAAAAAGGCATACACCTATCATAAATCTATCCCTAGCATTTTAAATGATTAATCCAGGATGACAATAAAGTGTGTCCTATCCAGAGGTTTGTTTAAGGTGAGGCCTACTCAGGATTGCAGATCAAAGTTACGCTTGATGAAGAATACAGAGGAGATAATACATATAAAGGACTACCAATGAAGTAAGTAATGTGCACTTTATTGCACCAGTCATCATAAATGTATCCTTAAGCTTCTTATCTTGTTACAGATGAACCACCATATGTACCATCAAACTATTTTCCATTTCCTAAATAGCAAATTTTAAGGAATAAATAGCAATTCTTTACTATTCCTAATTTGCAATGAGCAAATTGCTAATTGCAAATTACCCATTCATTTCCATGGGCTAGGAGGCTCATAGGAATTAAGGTTGCAATTTGTGATTAGCAATTAGCTCATCACAAAATAGGATTATTTTCAAGCGTGCAGGGGTATCTCAAGAACACCCTGCTGCACCCCTGAAAAAGAAATTTGAGAGCACATGGCACACCTACATGCCCTAATGGCATGTATGGGCGTCATATGGGACCTTTTTTTTTGTTGAAAAAAATGCTTTTTGAAAAGAATTCGCAAATTACCACAAACTAGAAGTTGGTGGTAGTTTCCAAATCCTTAATATCATTTTTTACATATTTTTTTTGTTGATACATTGCATTTAAGGAATCGCAAATTTTGAATTATTGACATTTTAAGTAATTTCCACATGTGCAGTGTTTTCAAAATATAATTTGAAAATCGTTTTTGGGGAAAAGTAATGGTTTGCAAATTTATGACAAGGACATAATGGTGTATGCTTCTCTATAAGGCATTTCAGTGTCTCTAATGTCATTTTTCCCATATTACATTATAAGACCTTTCCCCATGAAGCACATTCCTTGTAAATATGCTCCCACCTGTGCATTGCAAATTTAGATTTTGACTGTTTCAGTCACATAGCCATGTTGAAAGTGACCCAAAAAAATTGCAAACGTTTTAAAATAACACATTCATGTGTCTTAAGGACATTTTAAGTCATTTCCCCATGGACAATGTTTTCTAAGTGGCACAAAAGAGGTATACACCTATCATAAATCTGTCCCTAGCATTTTAAATGATTAATTCAGGATGACAATAGGATGTGGCCTATCCAGAGGTTTGTTTAAGGTGAGGCCTACTCAGGATTGCAGATTAAAGTTACGCTTGATGAAGAATACAGAGGAGATAATTCATGTAAAGGCCTACCAATGAAGTAAGTGATTTCTACTTCATTGCGCCAGTCATCATAAATGTATCCCTAAGCTTCTTATCTTGTTAGACATCAACCGCCATATGTATCATATAACTATTTTGCATTTCCAAAAAAGCGAATTTTAAGGAATAAATAGCGATTCTTTACCATTCCAAATTTGCGATGAGAAAATTGCTAATTGCAAATTACCCATTCATTTCCATGAGCTAGGAGGCTCATATAAATGAAGGTGCAATTTGCGATTAACAATTTGCTCATCACAAATTAGGAATTTATTCCAAAGGTGCAGGGGTGTCTCAAGAACACCCTGCTGCAACCCTAAAAAAGAAATTTGGGGGCATATGGCGCACATAAATTTTAACAACATTCCTTTACCTCAACAACGATTTTCAAATCATAACTTCAAAACACTACACATGGGAAAATTACTTAAATTGTCCTTAAGACACATAAAAGCGTTTTTTGATTGGCTTTCCTGCATGGTAGGGTCACTTTTAACATGGCTATGTAACACAAACATTCAAAATTAAAACTTTCCATGCACAGGTGGGAGCATATTTACAAGCAATTTGCGCCACAGAGAAAGGTCTTACATTAAAATGGGAAAAATAACATCAGGGACAGTTAATTGCCTTATAAAGAACCATACACCATTATGTCCTTCTCATGAATTTAAAAACAATTCCTTTTTCCCAAAAACGATTTTCAAATCATAATTTCTAAACACTGCACATGAGAAAATGACTTGAAATGTCATTGAAACACATGAAAGCGTTTTTTGATTGGCTTTCCTGCATGGTTGGGTCACTTTTAACATGGCTATGTAACACAAACATTCAAAATTAAAACTTTCCATGCACATGTGAGAGCATATTTACACACAATTTGCGCCACAGAGAAAGGTCTTACACTAAAATGAGAAAAATAACATCAGGGACAGTCAATTGCCTTATAAAGAACCATACACCATTATGTCCTTGTCATGATTTTATAAACAATTCCTTTTCCCCAAAAACGATTTTCAAATCATAATTTCTAAACACTGCACATGGGAAAATGACTTAAAATGTCATTAAAACACATGAAAGCGTTTTTTGATTGCCTTCCCAGCATGGTTGGGTCACTTTTAACATGGCTATTTAACACAAACATTCAAAATCTAAATTTTCCATGCACATGTGAGAGCATATTTACAAGCAATTTGCGCCACAGAGAAAGGTCTTACACTAAAATGAGAAAAATAACATCAGGGACAGTCAATTGCCTTATAAAGAACCATACACCATTATATCCTTGTCATGAATTTAAAAACAATTCCTTTTCCACAAAAACGATTTTCAAATCATAATTTCTAAACACTGCACATGAGAAAATGACTTAAAATGTCATTAAAACACATGAAATCATTTTTTGATTGACTTTCCAGCATGGTTGAGTCACTTTTAACATGGCTATATAACACTAACATTCAAAATCAAATTTTTCCATGCACATGTGAGAGCATATTTACAAGCAATTTGCGCCACATAAATCATAATTTTCTCCTTAAAGCACACTATTCTCTATCTAAAATAAAGAAATATTTTCTCACCTTAGCAAATACTTTGAGTTTGAAAACAGTCTAAGAAACACACCAATTTGTCTTCAGCAGAGCAAAAGGTATGCACTCCAGAGTCTGCAGCTATCAAAAGCACAGAAATGCTGTAATTCTTCACACATATTTCTCATGTCACCCAATCAAAACTCTTCCCTCACTTTTTTTCAAATGAAAACCCTTCCCCCCTCTGCCATTTCTGGCTATTTTCCATAGCAACCACCTCTTGGAGAAACTCTGGTGTTTGCAAGTTCACACAACAATGTTGCAATTGAACTCTGAACTCTCAGTGCACCTGCATATCCAGTGCTTTCTTTCATTTAATGATTTTTTATTGACCACTCAAAATACATCTCTCAAACAACACATCTGTACACCCTAACTTTCTGTTTTCATCAATCAAAATCCACCAATCACTGTTACTGCTTCATGAACACAGAAACTCCATAGTTTTTTTCATTTCAAACTCTCATTTTTTCAACTGCCATTTCATTGCCACACTTCATCTGACTGCAGGAGAACCTTCTCTCACCATGTTTTCTGTCTGGATTGTTGGTCATAGTTATATTCACTGGGCTCAAAGGTACGTTGAAAGCAGGAATTTACCTAACCTCAATTTACAAGATGTGGAAATTAAGTGGTTTGGCCACAGAGGATTAAAATGTCACCAATTGATACCATTGGTGAAAACCTTTATGCATTTGCCCAAACCTGACCTGTTAATTGTGCACTGTGGAGGTAATGACTTGGGCACTTTGACTGGGGTAGGTCTGGAAATGCTTTTAAAGGACACCTTTGAGCAATTGATGGCACTTTTTCCTCAGACTGCCTTGGTATATTCAAATATATGCCAAAGACAGAAATGGAGGTGGTCCAACCAATTTTGTCCACAAATTGAGAAATCGAGGAAGCATGTAAACAAATCTGTTTCAGCTTACATGAGAGACCATGGAATGGGCTCCCTGTACAACAATAACTTGCGTTACTACATGCAAGATATCTACAGAGGAGATGGAGTTCACTTCTCAGATGAGGGCAACAGAATTTTCACTCTGAATTTAAGAATGTGCATTGGTACCTACTTATAAGTACCTAAATGTACCATAAACCCAAAAGCTCTTCTCAGAGCTACCCTACATCTGATCACTCACAATTATTATTTAACTCTAACATTTTTCACTAATTTTCAACAAAATACGCTACCGGGGCCGCTACCCGGTACGCGAACCGGGAGCTAACCTCGCGAAATTTTTTTTGAATTTTTTTTTTTTTCGCACATATAAGCCTCCTCAGCCACCCTCAGAAAACCTAGGGGGTCAAGATAACTCTACCGTGCCCCCTTCTACCCATTCTGAACATTATTTGCCCTCCATCTTGTATCTTAATTCGACCGAAACACAAAATGGTGGACTCCTGGAACGCTTAAGGTCCGCGAACCGGGGCGCTCAACGGTTCGCGTACCGGGTCGCTCCCTGGGAAGCGCACCATCAAAAAAGGTGGGAAAGTAGTTCACACAAAAGCCACTTGAGATAATTTCACCAAATATAGATTAGCTCATACTACATACCAATCCCTACCATTTTCACAAATTTGATTGGAATTCCATTTAGCCATTTAGCCTGTAGACCTCTCTAAATACCGTGAGGTAAATTACTTCACAAAACACATCTGAAGTGTTGGAATTCACAACCAATTAAAATGTTACTTTCATTTTCTACTTTTTTTACCTGACATTTGATTGGTTATGTACCCGAATATATATAAAGGAAGAGAAGGAAACACAGCCATTTTGACTACTACTTCCTGGTGTACATTTCAATAGGATTTTCATTAATAACTTCAACTTATTTTTAAAGGTAAGTTGTTATTTTTAAAACTGAAGTATATTGTGCACTTTAAGTTAATATGGCAAACTTTTTCTGTTAGTTATATACTATCCCTCTGTAGTACTTATAAATTTAGATACAATCACTCTGATACTATACACTGCCCAAAGATAAATTCACTGTTAAAAACTGCCTATCTAAAATTAATCCCAACATTGCCCTACCTCTACTAATATATATTTTTTTTATGCAAATTTCAGGGAAAATGGAAAGCGAACAAAAAATTTCATTTGAAATTGTCCTTCCAGAGTCCAACACAGAAATCATTGATCCAAATGAGATTGAATTTATGGATGAAACTTGGGACCAAGAACTACTGCAATGTGTACAAGCAGTAGATAACCTCCTTGCAAATGAGGACATTTTACAACCTCAGAGACTACAATGTATATTCCATGATAATTTTGAAATTTCTGACAATGAAATGTTAGAAAGTTTAATAAAATATGAAACACAATAAAAAATGCTTAAAAAAAATAAATAAATAAATAATCAACAAAAACAACAATCAATTAACATACAGCATTTGAAAAGTCTATCATTCATTTTTCATTGCAGTACGCTGCCCAGAACGCTTCCCGGTTCGCGTACCGGGCGCTACCCACGCAAAAAAACAAAAAAAATTTTTTTTTGTTTTTGCCCCGCGGGGCCCTTTTAAAGCCTCCACATTAAACCTAAGGGGTCAGGGAGGATCTACTATGCCCCCTTATGGTTATTTCCCCTTTTGTTTTGGCCTCCTCTTGTCTCTCAATCCTACCGAGAGACAAGATGGCGGCCGCTCCGGACTGTTTGGAATGTTTACAGACGCCGGAGAGCCAATCAGCTTCGCTACGCGAAGTTTTGGTACGCTCCCCGGTCCGCGAACCGGGAGCTGCCCAGTCCGCTGTTACAGATATATATCTTTTTTTAAATGTTAATTTCTCAAAATCCACTGGAGCACATATATTGAGACCTACAAAAGGCACATCGGGCTACCAGTCTCTACAATTTTGCCAAGTTTCGTGCAAATCCATTCAGCCGTTCGGGCTAAAAGTGCGACAGACCGCCCTATGGAAAACTCAATGTTAAAAACACGTTTTGGGACCCCCCTTTTTTCTCGGCCCCCCCTGGACGAACCCCCCCCAAATTTCCAGGGGCTGCTCAGAAACAAAATGTTCCATTTTCCAGAAAATTTCAGCCAATTCCGTCCACAAACGCCAAAGTTATTAGACATAGAATTTTCAAAAAACCCATAGGGAAAAAATCCTAACTATATATACCTACTGGCGACCGCCAGTAGGTAATATATATATATATATATATATATATATATATATATATATATATATATAAACCAACAAGTTGCCTTGTAGCATTAGGAAAGCACACTACCATCCTCGGCCCTCCTATATATATATATATCCGGAAGGACCCATTCTAGAACATCCATACATATATATATATTACCTACTGGCGGTCGCCAGTAGGTAGTTATAGTTAGGACCTAGCTACCATAGGAAATCCGCAACATTCTATTGGGAATAACTTTGGCGCCGGTGGAGGAATTAGCGTGTAATTTTCCAAAATTTTAACCAGCTCCGCTGCGCTCCTTCCCTGAAAGTTTCGGGGGGATTCGTGAAGTGTGGGCTGAGAAAAAAAGGGGGTAGAGGCAAGATGGCTGCCGTGAGGAAGGCTGTGTGAGCAGCTCGTTCCCTGGCTCCAGGCGTCCGGGAGAAAAGGAGAGAGGATAGATCCACTTTTTACGAGGAAAACTTGCCATGATAGCGTCTTTGTGACATATTCGGTTTGAATGGCTTTGCACGGCCGCCCATGGTCACTTACCCGCTTATATCGGCGTTTCTTCTACTGCTGGACGCCGCAAGACGGAGCCGTTTGAGGCGTTGACCGCTTCCGGCTGATTACCCGTGTGTGCGCTGCACAATCAGGCTCTTTCTGCGGCGCGGAGAAAAGTATCGCGGAGAAGTGCTTTTGGAGTCTGTCAACGTACTGGCGTGGTGAACACGATACAAAGTATCCCCTTGAAGGATTATACGAATGTTGCTGAATTTCTCTGAGCTCAGTCGGCGGTCTCCGCTGTGGCGTGCTACACTCTGTCTGTTCTGGGCGCAGAGCAGTGTCTTTCCCGGTAGAGGCGGAGGCGGAGGCGGCTCACGAAAGGGGAAAAAAAAGACACCGCTGCCCCCGTCTGTCAGTACCCGCAGTAATAGGAGAGACGACGAGGGTCGAGCGCAGAGACGAGTGGAACTGGGCGGCGAGGGACTCGTGATGGCTGAGGCTCCAGAGGCTGCACCTCCAACCCCTGCTAAAACTACAACAAAACAGGGTAAGAACACCAGCAGGCCCCCTGCAAAACATAATGAGGCCGTAATTGTCAAGAATGTCACGTCACAAACTTTGCCTGCCCTTTTTGAGAAGCAAGTGGCCAGAAAAAAAATAACTGATGTTAATGTGCAAAGCATAGATGTGATGGAATCACAGTCTGAACAATCCGCTATTACAGTTGAAAATGACAATAATCCGCTAAATAATCCTCTAAACTTGCTGCTGACTAATCCCTTAAAGAAGGGTATTATGGGAGATGTAGTCTCTGGTGGAGCCGGTATCAGTCGCTCTTGTTCTCTTCCCACGCTATCGGTATCAGTATTAGCAGAAAACGACCAACAGAAAGTAACGGGAGACTCCACACAGTATACTAATCTGGAAACCTCGGAAAAGTTTTTTTCTTTGTCCGAACTTTCCTCGGATGAGGCGACAGGCGTACACAAAGACTGGGCTGAGCTCAGTTGCGAGAGTTTATCTTCAGATGGCGAATTCAGTGTGAGCCCTGACACTAATACAGCTACTACTATAAAAAAAAAACTCTGGAAAAAGAGGTCATTACGTGTGGGGAGTAAAGAAGTTGCCTCTAATTCACCCAGAGGGGGTAATATTTTACCTTCTAATTTTGTATCTGCTTCCACCACTGACATCACTGACACTGTGGGAATTAACCCTAATTCCGTCTCTGATTCGGTTATAGTACAGGACAATAGTGAAGGCAGTGAGGAGATTACTTTGAAAATGATCTTTGACACCATGATGAGCCACAGGGCTGAAAGTAAAGCCGAAAATCTACGCACGCAGATGACCTGTGCTAAGGTTAAAAACTCAGTTCGCCGTGCAATCAAGATGTGCTCTGAGACCACCGATAGAGTTGTCGAAGCAGAGGCCAGAATTGCAGTTTTGGAAGAAGAAAGTATGGCGCAGAGACAGGAAGTCGGCGATTTTACAGCCCTGAAAGAGGATTTGTCTGATAAGATCGCTAATTTGGAGAATCAGGCCCGTAGAAGTAATCTACGTTTTTTGGGAATTCCCGAAAATAAAGAAGGATCTGATCCACGGAGGTTCATTATCAATCTATTGAAGGATGCTTTTCCTGAAATGGTAGACTGGGATTGGACACGAGAAGTACAACGTGCGCACAGGTTCCCCTTCACTGTGCGGAACCCACGACAAGGCCAAGT
Organism: Lissotriton helveticus; assembly: GCF_964261635.1. Classification (NCBI taxonomy): domain Eukaryota; kingdom Metazoa; phylum Chordata; class Amphibia; order Caudata; family Salamandridae; genus Lissotriton; species Lissotriton helveticus. The sequence goes on along the minus strand of NC_136073.1, from coordinate 467,370,723 downwards.
AAATTATCCTAGGGCTATTCTGGTCTCATTTAACAATTTTCTTGCCCGTGAAGCCATTTATGTGTCTGCGAGACCAGACAAGAAAGCGGATGGTCTTGGCTGTCAGTTCTTTGTACGACCGGACTATTGTCAAGCTACAGTGGCCCAACGGTGGAGGTTGAGACAACTGATTCCTGACTTCCAAAAGAAAGAGGTTGCCGTTTTTCTTCAAGGCCCAGCAAAGCTAAAGACTGTATTCAAGGGCACAGTAAAATACTTTATTTCAGAGGTCAAAGCTAAAGAATATTTGGACTCTATTTGAACAATAATCAGATGTTAAGGCCTTCCAGAATACAAGGCTATTATATCGTAGGACTATAAGGGCTATAAGGGCTATTAGTTTAAGTATTCTTGCTGAAGCTCCAATCTTTCTTTTTTTTTTCTCTTTTTTCTTACCTTTTCTTTTAAGTAGGATTGATAAGCTTCTCTCTCTCTCTTTTCTTTTCCCTCTAATCTTTTTTTCTTTTTCTAATAGTTTCTCTCTTCTCCCTTTCTTCCTGCCAGGACGCTATGGCCCAGGGACACGGCACCCATACGTTCTAGGAACTGGTAGTTCCTATGCCTCCGATAATGGGGAGGGTGGGGGGAGGGGTTCTGGGGCAATGGGTGGGGGTGGGAAAGGGTAAGGGTTGGTGGTGGGGGTGTAAGGCAGAGGTATTCGTTGCAAGGATGTTTAATTGGTATTTAAGTTGTAGTAGTGAGGATTATATATTGTTGATGCTTGCTCATTTTTTTTCAATCACTATTTCAATATGGAGAAAAAGGTGAAAATATGTACAATTAATATCAATGGTCTTAATGACTTTAAAAAGATTGGAATGTTTCGTTCAATGATTCAGACCTTGTCCATTGACTTATTATGTATACAGGAAACTCATATTGCATGGGATAAGCGTTCACTTTTGGATAAGCTGGGATTGGATGTGCTACTTGTTTCTAAGCAGATGGGTATAAAAAGAGGTATTGCTATCTGTATGCGAAAGGGAGTTGGGAAGTGTTTGAAAACTCTACCCGATAAATGGGGTAGATGGGGACTCGCTGAGCTAATCATTGGTGGGTCCAAATTCACTATATGCTGCATGTATGGGCCAAACTTAGATGATGCGGAAGTTTTTAATACGATTAATGCAGAACTAGCTATGTGGACGCAACCCATTATAATATGTGGGGATCTAAATATTCATTTGCCGGCTGATTGGAATATTAAATTAGGAAGGAGATATACGGGTTATAAACCTAGAACTTATAGTGCTCTCAGGGAGTTGGTTTCGAATAATGGACTAACGGATGTGTGGCATAAATTGTACTCTAAAGACCCTGGATATACTTTCTATTCCAGCCCACATCGGAAATTTGCCCGATTAGATTATTTTTTTACGTCTTCGCAGTTTTTGGAGACAATTAGTATCGAAATTCTACCCCAAGTCATTTCAGACCATAATCCCATAATTGTCGAGATCGAGGTTTCTATAGAACGCCAGAACTCAAGTAGATCTTGGTCATTTCAGAGAAATCTGTTATTAGATAAAGACTATTTGCAATTCATGGCGACTATCATTAATGATTATTTTTTAACAAATAACGATACGGCCTCCCCACCAGTGGTGTGGGATGCTTTTAAATCAATCGTACGTGGAGAGACAATTAGTTTTGCAAACTTTAAGAGGAAAAAAATACAAACAGAATTTAAGGAGAGGCTAAATAAGATCAGGCTAGCCGAGATGGATCTTGCGACCGCATGCAAAAATAACATAGGCATAGAAGACGCGCAATTACGTCTAGTAATTGAACGTTCTGGTCTACGGACCCATATTGCTGATAAAGTAGCATTAGATTTTAAGCAATACAAAACCGAACGCTATGAGTATAGTGAGCGCACCGGTAAAATCCTAGCACAACGCCTCCGTCAGAAATCTTCTATTAATGAAATTCAGGGTGTCAATGACATGAATGGTAACTATCACGAACGTAGGGAAGGAATTTTAGAATCGTTCTTGGAGTTTTATAAAACACTGTATAATGACTTTAACAATGAAGTAGATAAGACTCTGAATCCCGTAAATTATCTTCACAGTACCAACCAACTATTATTGGGGTGTGGAGAGACTGATTCATTTGGACGCCCAATAAGCTGGGATGAGATTGAGCAAGCCATTTTGAGTCTTGCGGCAGGCAAAGCCATGGGATTTGATCAGATACCTCTTGAATTTTATCGGACATTCAGACATATGCTGAAATCAGAATTTGTAAAGATCTTTAATTCAGCATTTCAAGGGAAACCACCTGATTCCTGGTCCACCGCTATTATAGTGGTGTTTTTAAAGAAGAACAAGGACCCAAAAGAATTAGTTTCATATCGACCCATATCTCTTATTACGGCAGACAGCAAGATTTATTCTAAAATTCTTGCAAATAGACTTAACCAGGTAATGTCCAGTTTAGTTTCTAATATTCAACATGGTTTTATCAGATGTAGAGACACTACTGATCACGTTAAACGTGTTATTACACTTTTAGATTGGGCACAGGCAAAGGAATCCCCAGTCGGGGTGATCTTACTCGATGCTGAAAAAGCGTTTGATAGAGTAGACTGGGGATTCCTTTGGACTGTGTTAGAAGGGAAGGGGTTTCCCCCACAATTCATTCAAGCGGTGCGCTCACTTTACTTTAGCCCTAAGGGTATAATAAGATTAGGTACTGACCATTCGAGACCTTTTCCAATTACTAGAGGGACTAGACAAGGTTGCCCTTGTTCCCCGCTCTTATTTGCGTTATATTTAGAACCTTACTTGAGTAGACTTATTCTGGAACCTAATATTCCACCAGTTCGTCTTTTTGAAGTTGACCATAAAGTCCTAGCGTACGCAGATGACGTGGCTATTGTCACCTCTGATGTCTCCTCTGCGCTACCCACAATAATTGATCTGGCCAGTGAGTTAGGGAAGGTCTCTAGCTATAAGCTAAACATTACAAAAACTCAGATCATACATTCGGAAACGGGTAAACCCACTGATATCCCACTAAATACTACTGGTTCATATCTCGGCGTTACTTTATCTCCCAAGGTTGAGGATATTGTTGCATTAAACTTAGACCCCTTACTCATATCCACAAACAGAACGTTAGAAAGATTTAATAATTTACACTTGTCATTATATGGTCGAACTAATGTCATTAAGATGATGATTTTTCCAAAATTTTTGTATTTTTTTCGTACTATTCCCTTATTTTTTTCAATGTCCCTCTTCAACAGAATAGATAGAATGGTGTCTAGGTTTTTGTGGGGGTACCACCGTGCTAGAAGATCTTTAAAATGGTGTACTCTCCCATTAGACTGTGCTGGTTTGGGGCTTCCGAATTTTAGAATGTATTACTGGGCTATTGCTTTGAAAACTTTTCAGGTTTTGCTTTTTCATGATTATGTATCAGACCCAGCCATTGCACCTTCTATCTTTGAAATGCTTTTAGGTACCCATGCGCGGCAATGCCTGTTGAAAGTCATTGAACCCAGTTACTATAAAAAAACAAAGTTCAAGGTGGTCCTTGCTGCATTTTTAATTTGGAGGCAAATGAATAAAACTTTACGTATAATCCCAAAATTGAATTATTATACACCTTTGTCTGATAATAAGTTATTATCCGTAATCTTCCAAGATACGGTAATTTACCGATGGCATATGAGACAGATTCATCTACTTGGTCAATTGTATCAAAACGGGTCCCTTATGTCCTTTTCTAAATTACAAGAGACATTTGGTTTATCTAGGAACGATTTTTTTAAATACCTACAGATTCGTAGCTTCCTGGAAAAAAAAATGTTTTACTTACCGATACTATGGAAACTATCGATATCTTAGAAAGTTCTAGGAAGAACAGTCGTATTGGTGTTATTTACCAGTTAATGAACAATAGGATGCAGAACAATCTTGATCATCATACCCTGAAATGGCAGAGAAAGCTCTGTATTGAAGGGATTGATTTGGTAAAAGTGTTCGAGATGAGTAATAAGACACTAATTAATAGCTCTCTTAAGAGTCAACATTTTATGTCCACCCTAGATCTTTACTATACACCTGCAAAACTGGTAAAATGGAAAGCTCAAAAAGGTATTAATTGTAGTCGTTGTGGAACTTTAGCAGCCGACTCAATTCACATGTTTTATAGTTGTTCTAAACTGGCTGTATATATTGAGAAGATTGAAAAGTTTCTGACTAATTTGTTACATGTGCGGATTATGCTCCATCCTACTATTATTATTTTTGGTGTTTATTTTCCCTCTCGGAATTTAACTATAGATCAAGAACACTTTATGTTTATGGGAATGTCTATTTATCGAGCCTGTATTACTTCTAGATGGTTGGATGCAGATCCACCAACTTTTGAGTTGTGGTTGGGAAAGCTGCTAAATGTTTATAGAATGGATAAAGCAGTTTACAAATTGAAAGGACTCAAAAAGAAGACTTTTGGTCGGAAGTTATGGCTACCAATTGATAATTGGATTTAAAATGTACAATGGTTGTTTTTTGTAAAGAATTATGTTGGATTCCTCATTTTTGTCATACCCTTGTATGTATTACCTCTGCCAGAAAATTAAAAAAAAAAAAAAAAAAAAAAAAAGAGAAAAAAAGGGGGTCCCAAAACGTGTTTTCCCCATGTTAATTTCCATAGGACGTTCTGACACGGCTACAGACCGAACTGCTGAACGGAATTACGCCAAACTGTGCAAAATTGTAGGGACTGGTACGCAGATGTGCCTTTTCTGTATTTGGTGAAAATTGCTCCAGGGTTTTTTTTGAAAATTAACTTCAAAAACACATATATATCTATAGCCTCACTCCGAGCACTCACCGGTACGCGTACCGGGGAGCGCACCCGGCGCGCCACAGGAGTGCGCGAGCAGAAAGCTGATTGGCTGTCGGATGTCTGTCAACATTCTAAACAGTCCAGAGAGTCTGCCATCTTGTATCTCGGTAGAATCGAGACACAAGAGTTGACAAAAATAGGGGGAAATGATTAAAAGGGGGCAGGGGGCAGGGTACACACCCCCTGACCTCCTAGGTTTTCTGAGGGGGGCCTAGAAAGACCCTGAAGGGCAAAAAAACTTTTTTTTTTTTTGCAATGTTCGCGGGGTAAGCGCTGTGTGCGTTCCCAGGTGCGCTCACCGGTACGCGCACCCAGAGCGTACCACAGGGAAAATCATTGAAAGAAAATAGTGGAAAATACAAATTTGGATTGCTTAGAGGTAGGGTAGCTCTAAAAAGAGCTGTTGTGTTATGTGGGTGATGTTAGTACCTACAAGTAGGTACCGATGCAGAGTCTAAAATTCACTTCAATACAATCACTTCGCTACTACCTCATAAATTAGAAATAAAAATGAATAATATGTCAACAAATTTTTAATTTGTAAATATTAATTTATTTTTCAGAATTTTCATAATTTAATAGAACTTGTAGCATGTACTCAGCTGGAATTTCCTCTTCAATCATATGATCAGGAATGTCCTCATTATAAGTGTGCCATGATGATTGTTGGAATTCTATTGTATCCAAACATTAGATTAATTCTTCGTCAAGAGATTCATCCCAAAATTTATTTATGTCATCTCCTCCTTGTGATAAAATGGTGCTGTCGATATCCGTGACATTTTGAATTTCAAAAAATTCAGTTGAAATTTCAAAAGAAATTTCCTTGGTCTCCTCATTCTGATTCATTTCAATTTCAAATTTCTTGCTGTAAATTGCAGAAGAAAGTAATCACTTTCATTTATTGTTTTTAGTAATACATAATATAAAAGTAGCTTAATCAAGTATTTAGTTCTTTAAAATTAATTGGGCAGTGTATAGTATCAGGCAGGAACTAGAAATATAAAGCACTGCATGTGATAAAGCATATCTTAATCCATAATTCTAACAGAATGACTGTAAATAGCTAACAGAAAATATTTTCCAAATTATCTTAAAGTGTACAACATAGTTTCTCTTACAAATTAACAACTCACCTTTTTGAAAGTAGGAGAAGAGTTAGTACTGTGTAAATCAAAATCCAGAAATTGAGCACCCAAAATTCCTCTCAAAAGTACCTCAGACAGGAGTATCACAAAAGGGCCGTGTTTTCCTTTCATTTAAGATATATACATAACCAATCATACTTCATCACACACAAATTCAAAATGAAAGTAACATTTTGATTGGTTCTAAATTTCAATACTTTCAAATGTGTTTTCCCCATGCAATTTTCTATAGGACATTTAGACACGGCTACAGCTCGAACGGCTGAATGTAAGTACACCAAACTTGGTAAAATGATAGGCACTGGTACGTAGTAGGGCCTTTTCCATATTTGTTTGAAATTGCTCCAGTGGTTTTTATGAAAAGCAATTTGAAAAACACACATATTTATCTGTAGGCTCGCTCCGAGTGCTCACCGGTACGCGTACCGGAGTGCGCACCCGGCGCGCTACGGAAGTGCGCGACCTGAAAGCTGATTGGCTCTCGGGTGTCTGTGAACATTGCAAACAGTCTGGAGAGTCCGCCATCTTGTGTCTCGGTAGAATCGAGACACAAGAGGTGATATTAAAAAGTGGGAAATGATTGAAGGGGGCAGTGTAGACACCCCCTGGCCCCTAGGTTTTCTGAGGGGAGCCTAGAAGAACCCTGAAGGGCAAAAAAACTATATATATTTTTTGATTTTCACGGGGTGAGCGCTGGTTGCGTTCCCATGTACGCTCACCGGTGCGCGCACCCTGAGCGCCCCACGGGGAAAAACAGTGTACAAAATTAGAGTTAAAAAATAATTTAGAGTGCTTAGAGGTAGAGAAGCTCTGAAAAGAGCTGTTGTGTTATGTGGGTGTTTTCTGTACCTACAAGTAGGTACCAATGCAGAGTCTCAAATTCAAGAGGAAGACTCTATTCCCCTCATCTGTAAAATTTACACCATCTCTCCTATAGATGATTTGCATGTTGTAACGCAAGTTGTTGTGGTAAATGGAACCCATACCATAGCCTCTGAGGAAAGCAGAAACAGATTTATTCACATGTTTCCTTGCTTTCTCAATCTGTGGACAAAATTGGTTGGACCAGTTCCATTTTTGCCTTTGGCATATATTAGAAAATACCAAGGCAGTTTTTGGGAAAAGTGACATCAATTGGCCAAAGATGTCCTTTAAAAGCATTTCCAGACCTACCCCAGTCAAAGTGCCCAGGTCATTTCCACCACAGTGCACAATTATAAGGTCAGGCTGTGGTAGATGCATAAAGGATTTTATCATTGGTTTCAATTGGTGACTTCTTAATCCTCTCTGTCCAATCCACACAATGTCCACATTTGGTAAATCAAGGTTGTAAATACCTCTGTTACTTGCACATTGTTCACTCCAGTTGACAAAGCTATGACCCACAAACCAGACTTTTGGCATCTTGAAGGTAGATGTGCTTGTATTCAGACGAGTTGTGGAAATAAAAAGGCAGTTTGAAAGTAGGTGTTATGAAAAAAAAGTGGTTGAGATTCAGTGCACTTGAAAAATAAGAAATGATTGGTGCTTTCTTAAAATTCACCACTGAAAATTAGGGTGCATGTTTTTTTTTGTTGAAAGAAGTAATTTAAATGGTTGAGAAAAGGTCATTGAAAGAAACATTGCACATGATTAGCTAGTACATTGAGAGGTCAAACACCCTTGCTGGATTCTTTTGCAACATTCTATGATGAACCTTTGAACTGTTTGCTGGGTTAGGTGGGAGTTACCATGGTAACAGGCTGAATGAGCACTGGGGGGATGGGTGAATATTATGTGAGTTTCAAAGTGTTGAAATGTACAACCAATTAAAATGTGCAGTTTGGTTTTGAATTTGTGTGGGAAGAATTTTGATTGGTTATGTACAAGAATATGGGTCTGAAATGAGAGGAAATATGTGCCAATATTGAAAGGCTCCAGTGACAGAAGCATTATTCAGAGATTCTGCTTAAGAAAATCTGGTGTGTGTGACTGACACCGTTCTCCATCTTCCAAAGCATTTTTAAAGGTGAGTAATGACTCTTTTAATAAAGATAGACTGCTGTATGTACTATTGGGAAGATTAAGAAGCATATTGTGTTTCTTACTTCTAGTATTGTGTGTCATGTTTTTTTGTAATGCTGTTTAAAAATTGAATGGTGCAGATTGGAAATGTATTTTGGAAATTAGTTAGGTTTCTGCTTTGTTTTGTAGTGGTCATTTAAATGGGCTGTGCTTTGTGTACAAAATGATTTACCATGGAAAATGTTTTCTGGTAAAATATCTGGCTTTTAAATTTTGGTCAAGGTTCACACTGAGTGTCTGTTTGAAATAAGGAATTACATTTTCACATTTTTCAATAATGTCACTTGTACCTTCTAACAGTTTGCCTCTCTTAGCTTAAAGGGTACTCTGTGTTTCATGTCACTTTGCACGTGCATAATCTCTCTTTTTCTGTGTGTCATTTCTCTCTTTGTGTGTGTATCATGACATGTGTCTCATGTGCCTAAGATCACACTCTGAGTCAAGCTTGATTTTAAATGGACCTGGGTGAATAATACGCTTAGTTGATGTCTTTAAATATATGGAAGTACATGTTTTTTTAAAGTCAGTTGGGCTTAAGTATATGTTCTAGTAGGGAATCTTAGGCAGCGTCTGTGTTAGGCCTCTTACTTTAGAAATAGGCTCTAAGCTGTGCAAATAAGATCTAGGGTGTGCCTTTGAAATGAGAGAGGAATGTTATGTGTTGTTTATATATATGTGGTCTGTTTTTTGTCAGTAGAGACAGTGAAATAGTATGAGCAGACACACACATATTGCATGCAGAGACAGACATGGTAGATTACATGTAACATCCTGGTCATGTGCCTAAGATCACCCTGTGAGTCAAGCTTGATTTTAAATGCATCTGGGTGAATAATACGCTTAGTTGATGTCTTTAAAAATATGGAAGTACATGTTTTTTTAAAGTCAGTTGGGCTTCAGTATATGTTCTAGTAGGGAATCATAGGCAGCGTCTGTGTTAGGCCTCTTACTTTAGAAATAGGCTCTAAGCTGTGCAATCAAGATCCAGGGTGTGCCTTTGAAATGAGAGAGGAATGTTATGTGTTGCTTATATATATGTGGTCTGTTTTTTGCCAGTAGAGACAGTGAAATAGTATGAGCAGACACACACATACTGCATGCAGAGACAGACATGGTAGATTACATGTAACATCCTGGTCATGTGCCTAAGATCACACTGTGCATCAAGCTTGATTCTAAATGGATCTGGGTGAATAATATGCTTAGTTGATGTCTTTAAAAATATGGAAGTACATGTTTTTTTAAAGTCAGTTGGGCTTTAGTATATGTTCTAGTAGGGAATCTTAGGCAGCGTCTGTGTTAGGCCTCTTACTTTAGAAATAGGCTCTAAGCTGTGCAATCAAGACCCAGGGTGTGCCTTTGAAATGAGAGAGGAATGTTATGTGTTGCTTATATATATGTGGTCTGTTTTTTGCCAGTAGAGACAGTGAAATAGTATGAGCAGACACACACATATTGCATGCAGAGACAGACATGGTAGATTACATATAACATCCTGGTCATGTGCCTAAGATCACACTGTGCGTCAAGCTTGATTTTAAATGGACTGGGTGAATAATATGCTTAGATGATGTCTTTAAAAATATGGAATTACATGTTTTTTAAAGTCAGTTGGGCTTCAGTATATGTTCTAGTAGGGAATCTTAGGCAGCATCTGTGTTAGGCCTCTTACTTTAGAAATAGGCTTTAAGCTGTGCAATCAAGATCCAGGGTGTGCCTTTGAAATGAGAGAGGAATGTTATGTGTTGCTTATATACATGTGGTCTGTTTTTGCCAGTAGAGACAGTGAAATAGTATGAGCAGACACACACATATTGCATGTAGAGACAGACATGGTAGATTACATGTAACATCCTGGTCATGTGCCTAAGATCACACTAATAATAATAATAATAATAATAATGAGATTTATAGAGCGCCTGGTTACGCGCACCGGCGTGTCCCCGCGCTGTGACAAGTGGGAGTGACCGAATCAGGCGCCAATAGCAGTGCAAGTCTACACTGGATCTGGGTGAATAATACGCTTAGTTGATGTCTTTAAAAATATGGAAGTACATGTTTTTTTAAAGTCAGTTGGGCTTCAGTATATGTTCTAGTAGGGAATCTTAGGCAGCGTCTGTGTTAGGCCTCTTATTTTAGAAATAGGCTCTAAGCTGTGCAATAAAGATCCAGGGTGTGCCTTTGAAATGAGAGAGGAATGTTATGTGTTGCTTATATATATGTGGTATGTTTTTTGCCAATAGAGACAGTGAGATAGTATGAGCAGACACACACATATTGCATGCAGAGAGAGGCATGGTACATTACATGTAACATCCTGGTCATGTGCCTAAGATCACCCTGTGAGTCAAGCTTGATTTTAAATGCATCTGGGTGAATAATACGCTTAGTTGATGTCTTTAAAAATATGGAAGTACATGTTTTTTTAAAGTCAGTTGGGCTTCAGTATATGTTCTAGTAGGGAATCACAGGCAGCGTCTGTGTTAGGCCTCTTACTTTAGAAATAGGCTCTAAGCTGTGCAATCAAGATCCAGGGTGTGCCTTTGAAATGAGAGAGGAATGTTATGTGTTGCTTATATAAATGTGGTCTGTTTTTTGCCAGTAGAGACAGTGAAATAGTATGAGCAGACACACACATACTGCATGCAGAGACAGACATGGTAGATTACATGTAACATCCTGGTCACGTGCCTAAGATCACACTGTGCGTCAAGCTTGATTCTAAATGGATCTGGGTGAATAATATGCTTAGTTGATGTCTTTAAAAATATGGAAGTACATGTTTTTTTAAAGTCAGTTGGGCTTCAGTATATGTTCTAGTAGGGAATCTTAGGCAGCATATGTGTTAGGCCTCTTACTTTAGAAATAGGCTTTAAGCTGTGCAATCAAGATCCAGGTTGTGCCTTTGAAATGAGAGAGGAATGTTATGTGTTGCTTATATATATGTGGTCTGTTTTTTGCCAGTAGAGACAGTGAAATAGTATGAGCAGACACACACATATTGCATGTAGAGACAGACATGGTAGATTACATGTAACATCCTGGTCATGTGCCTAAGATCACACTAATAATAATAATAATAATAATAGGGAGATTTATAGAGCGCCTGGTTACGCGCACCGGCGTGTCCCCGCGCTGTGACAAGTGGGAGTGACCGAATCAGGCGCCAATAGCAGTGCAAGTCTACACTGGATCTGGGTGAATAATACGCTTAGTTGATGTCTTTAAAAATATGGAAGTACATGTTTTTTTAAAGTCAGTTGGGCTTCAGTATATGTTCTAGTAGGGAATCTTAGGCAGCGTCTGTGTTAGGCCTCTTATTTTAGAAATAGGCTCTAAGCTGTGCAATAAAGATCCAGGGTGTGCCTTTGAAATGAGAGAGGAATGTTATGTGTTGCTTATATATATGTGGTCTGTTTTTTGCCAATAGAGACAGTGAGATAGTATGAGCAGACACACACATATTGCATGCAGAGAGAGGCATGGTACATTACATGTAACATCCTGGTCATGTGCCTAAGATCACACTGTGAGTCAAGCTTGATTTGAAATGGATCTGGGTGAATAATATGCTTAGTTGATGTCTTTAAAAATATGGAAGTACGTGTTTTTTAAAAGTCAGTTGGTCTTTAGTATATGTTCTAGTAGGGAATCTTAGGCAGCGTCTGTGTTAGGCTTCTTACTTTAGAAATAGGCTCTAAGCTGTGCAATCAAGATCCAGGGTGTGCCTTTGAAATGAACGAGGAATGATATGTGTTGCTTATATATATGTGGTCTGTTTTTTGCCTTTTGAGACAGTGAAATAGTATGACCAGATACATACATATTGTATGCAGAGACAGACATGGTAGATTACATGTAACATCCTGGTCATGTGCCTAAGATCACACTAATAATAATAATAATAATAGGGAGATTTATAGAGCGCCTGGTTACGCGCACCGGCGTGTCCCCGCGCTGTGACAAGTGGGAGTGACCGAATCAAGCGGCCAATAGCAGTGCAAGTCTACACTGGATCTGGGTGAATAATACGATTAGTTGATGTCTTTAAAAATATGGAAGTACATGTTTTTAAAGTCAGTTGGGCTTCAGTATATGTTCTAGTAGGGAATCTTAGGCAGCGTCTGTGTTAGGCCTCTTATTTTAGAAATAGGCTCTAAGCTGTGCAATCAAGATCCAGGGTGTGCCTTTGAAATGAGAGAGGAATGTTATGTGTTGCTTATATATATGTGGTCTGTTTTTTGTCAGTAGAGACAGTGAAATAGTATGAGCAGACGCACACATATTGCATGCAGAGACAGACATGGTAGATTACATGTAACACCCTGGTCATGTGCCTAAGATCACACTTATGCAGTGAACCATATACTGAAAAGTGGAGCACATCTACAAAATGTTTCGGTAAAGGACTTTATGGATAAAGCGAAACTGCAAGACAGTGTTTTGGAATCTCAGCTAATTAATCTTATGGCATGTCAGCATGGTACTAACGAGTATTGGTACCGTCGTCATGGGGAATTGAAATGTATGCTAAGAAACTTAGGAACTCCTACATGGTTCCTCACTCTTAGCTGCGCTGAGTATGCTTGGGAAGACTTACTTGAATTTCTACGAGAGGCAAATAAAAACATTGAAAATATTGAATACAAGACACCTGGAGAACTGTGCTCTTTGGATCCAGTTAATGTATGCAGGTATTTCAATCATAGGTTTGAAGCTATGATGTCTTTTATTACAAACAAAAAAAATCCTCCGCTTGGAGAGGTGTTGGATTTCTTTTGGAGAAAGGAGTATCAAGCAAGAGGTGCTCCTCACATACATATGCTGCTATGGATTAAAGATGCACCAAAATTTGGAACAGATTCAGATGAGAAAGTGATGAGTTTCATTGAGCAGTATTCTACATGTGCTGTTCCGAAAAGTACGGAAGAAAACAATTTGAGACATCAAGTTTTACGCTTTCAAAGCCATTGTTGTGGAAAATACTGTCGTCGTTAATACAAATCCAAGGACAAGTTCTACACGAAATGTCGTTTTGCATTTCCACGTCCAGTAACATCGAAAGGAAGAGTGAACAATTTTATGTCTTCTCTGCGACATACTGTGACAAGAAAATCACCTAAAAATACATACAACCTAAGAAGAAATGAGGAGCCCAAATACATAAATGACTACAACCCAGTCATTTTGTCCATGTGGAATGCTAACATCGATATTCAATATGTGGCTGACAACTCTATTGCTGTGGCTCGATATGTGACGTCTTACATCACAAAATCTGAAAAGACAGAACTGAAGGAAATGTGGGAGGAAATTTCACATGAAAAGAGTCTAAGCAAGAAATTTAACAGTTACAGTCTGAAGATGTTGTCGCATCGAGAAATTGGAGCATATGAATGTTCTGATCGGTTATCATCAGCAAGTCTATATGCCAAATCTAGAACCATCATTTGGGTGAGTCTAGGTCTTGCTGCAACACGAAACCAAGTTTTGAAATCTGTACAAGAAATAGAGTATTTGGCGGAGAAAGAACCAGACAGTACACATATTTTGAAGACAAACATGTTGGATACATACTATCCAAACAGAAGTACTCATCTTGAGAAGGTTTGTCTCTATGAAGTTCTGCAAACCTATACTTTTAAAAGGAACGTCACAGAAGACATCAATAAAGGTGTATATGCTGTAATTGGATGTGAAGGCTGTCTAGTGAAACAAAGAAAAGGCCATTTGATTAATCATCGAAAATTGAGTTGCGAATCTCCAGACAAAAGGGAATTTTATTACTTAGCTCTTTTGCAACTCTTTAAGCCTTGGCGTACAGAAGAGGAACTACTTGGAGATTTTCTTACTTATGAAGATTCGTTCAATGCAACCAAGGATACCATAGAATGTCCTGTTTTTTTCAAATTATCTGCAAATGTTGAACGAGGAAATACAGCAAGAAGCTACAATTGCAGCAGAGATTGCTAGAGACAGTTCTCAAGATAGTCAGAGTTCTGCTTCATTGAGTCAGGATCCACTAGGGGGACCAATTATACAAAAAATGAAGCTGCCACTGCCATGGATGAAGTTGAAAGAGCCATGGAACAAGCTCAGGAGGATGGAGTTAACTTAGAAGAATTGGAAAAAGAACTAAACGTTGAGTAGAGAGAAATATATGATGAAGTCACAGAACACATTGAGCATGGTTTATCTCATGAGAAAAAAGAGTGCTCATGTACATCATTTATACCTGTCCGACTGTACGTGAGTGGAGAAGCGGGAACTGGAAAAAGTTTCCTGATTAAAGCAATTGCAACATATCTGCAGAAAAGAACGGAGTCATCGCTCTCTTGTGTTGTTACTGCTCCAACTGGGTTGGCAGCACACAACATTAAAGGGATTACTTTACATCGCTTATTGATGCTGCCAGTAGAGCATGATAACAAATTACAATACCACAAGCTATCTGGAGAAGCTTGTTGTGAAGTTTCAAGAGTCCTAAAGAAAATGAAACATCTTACCATTGATGAAGTAAGCATGGTATCAAATGTAAAGCTTGCTTTTGTGCATTTAAGAATGCAAGAAATTCTTAAAACAGACTATGATGTGTTATTTGGAGGCAAACACATCATTGTTTTTGGAGATCTACTGCAACTAACTCCAGTGAAAGGACAGCCAGTGTTTAAAATGCTTACGCATGAAGATACCAGGAAGTGCTTAGGAAGCATTGGAAATGTTAACATATGGTTAAATTTCAAATATTCAGAACTGCTTCAAAATATGCGACAGGCAAAGGATGAAGATTATAAAAATATTCTGCAAGATGTAGGAATTGGAAAACTAACTGAGCATGGCAAAGAAGCTTTACATGGACGATTAATTTCAAATTTGTTTCCAATTGAAAATATTCTCCCAGAGAATATTTTTATGAAAATTCCTGAAAACAAATCTGTCATATGCTTGATGCCAACTCTGCAAGAATGTTCAATCTTCAACAACAAAATGTTGAAGTTGGAAAATCAAGAGATTGTGAACTGGAAGCTATTGATAAAATTGAACATGAAGGAGCAACTATTATTTTGTCAGAAAAGTTGAAATCAAAATTGGATTCTTTAGAGAAGACAATATCTAAAACTGCTGATATGGAAAAGACTCTGTATGCATCTTTAAATTGTCGTATAATTTTACGACGTAATTTACAGGTGGAGAGAGGTTTAGTAAATGGAGCAATGGGTCATGTTGTGGATTTTGTGAATTACCAAAATAGAGATGGAATTGAATTAATAAAAATTAAATTTGATGGTATTGAAGAAGTACAACAAATCAGTCATTGTTCTGCCCGATTTTTGCTTGTGAAAGATTTATATGTCCGCAGAAAACAGTTTCCTGTTTCTTTGGCATATGCAGTGACTATTCATAAATCTCAAGGTTTAAGTATAGATAGTGCTTTGGTGAATATTGGAAGTTCTGTGTTTAAGGAGGGTATGGCATATGTTGCTTTATCTCGAGTTAGAACTTTATCTGGATTGTACTTGATTGATTTTGATGACACAAAGATTAGTGCAGATCTAAATTTTGTAAAAGAATATAATAGGTTAAGAAGAGAGTAAGCTCCAAATTTACCTCAATATCCTCTATTTTAAAAGCGCGTAGTAGGCCGAAAAAGAAGAAATGAGAAAAATTGTAGTGAAGTTGTAGCAAAAAGAAAAAAAGTAGATGAACTAGTAATTGTAAGCAGAAAGGAAAAGGATTCAGTTAAAGATGTTGTTGGATTTCAGTTTGAAAACAGTTCTGGTGTCAACTGCTATGCTAATGTAGTGGTTAATGTTGTTTTTTTCTCTCCAAACTGTACAAGAGCAGATTGCTGAAAATCGAGATCAAAGATTTTGTTGTTTGTTGAATTCTGTGTTTGAGAAATGTAGCAGTGATAGAACAAAAATACAAAGTGTTTCTGAAATTCGAAATGTTTTAGACATATGTTCTGGTCTAAATCAATTTTCACAGAATATTCAGCAAGATTGTCAGGAATTTCTAATGTATATGCTTGTTGTATTACAAGATGAAGGTGTAGATGTAGAAAATCTTTTTGGCCTTTCTTATAAATGGCAACATGACTGTGACAATTGCTCCTTTTCAAGTAGTACTACAATAGACACTGAAAGATTTATATATTTGACTTTACCAGACTGCAAATCAGTGTCTTTTAATAATCTAGTTAGGGAAGCAAATCAAAACATGGTCTGTACTCGATGTAAATCTGCAATGCTATCAACATTATTTATACAAAGTTATGGACAGTATGTAATTTTAATGTTCCAACGATGTAGACCTGATGGAACTAAATTGACAACTTTAAAGAAAAATGTTGTGGCTTCTCAATTGTCAATTTCAGGAACAACTGCAGCAATTATTTACCATGATGGTCCTTCTACAACATCAGGACATTACACAGCTTATTTAAAATGTCAAAAAGGCTGGAGTAACTGTGATGATACTCAATTGACTTTCAAACATCGATTGCCTTCTGACTTACAAAATTCTTACCTAGTGTTCTTACAACCGAAATTTTCGGGAAGGTAACTGGCCTATGAAGATTGGAGCAGTTAATAAAATTTAGTTTGATGTTCAAAATTACTTTCCGAGTGAGAGTGCTGAAGATAATGAAAAACATGTAGTTGTCATAGAGGTAGTATAAGTGTATCACGTAGTGTGTGATGTGAGTATTGTAGGAAATATTAATGAAAAGTAAGCAAGGAGTTGGAAATAAAACTATTGTTTCATAATGTAAAAGATGTTGGAGCTTTTCTTTCAGAAACTCGGGTAAATGGGAGATTAAGAACACTCTTGAGTAATTTCCAAAGAAAAGGACTTTCCATATACTATTTGGCCTCGTGGAAAAGTTCGTGGATCAAAAGTGACTTAAGATAAGTTTTTTCTAAATTTTACATTATTTATTGAAACGTTGTATGGGTTTTTTAAACACAATCATTTTGATTGTGGTTTTTTTTCCCGCTGTCATATGATGAGTAGTATTGAAGTCACTGTTTTAAGTGAAATTCAATATATTCTGAGAACAACAAAAATAAACCACATAACATGTTGTACAAATTATTTTGTATTTTGTATTCTCAAATATATATTATGCTCCCCTTGTCTTATGCTCCCTCACCTTTTTTCCTTCTTTATCACTCCTCTTAACTCACCCTCAATAGCCTTCTCTCACTCTCCCTGACCTCCCTTTCCTTATTCCACTTTCCTCACTTATCCTCATTCTCCATTTCTTCACTGCCCTTTCCCTCTCTCCCATCCACCACTTTCCAGCTCTCAGTCCCTCTATTTCACTCCCCCTCCCCTTCTTTTCTTTCTTTGCTTCCTGAATAATTCCTGTTGTCTCACTAACCTTACTCCACTTCACTCACTCCTTCTTTCACTCCCTCTGTCCTCTCACATCCTCACTCCCCTTACCTTACTCCCTCTCTCTTAGCCTCACTCTCTCAGTCCCCTCACTCTCTCACTCCTCTTCCATAACGGTCACTCCCTATAACTCACCCACACTCCCTCACTTACCTTTCTTTGTTCCCTTACTCAGTTCTTTTCTATTACTCTTTCCTTCACTACCTCTATGTCCTCACTCCCTCAGTCCCCTTGCCTTATAATCACTCGTCTTTATCCACTCTCTATCACTCGTCTTTCCTCAACCTCACTACCCTTCTTTCAGTCTACATCACCCACGTTCCCTTACTCCACTTCCCTCAGTTATTTTCATTCCTCATGTTTACTGCCCTTTCCCTAACTCCCCTCCCACACTCAACTTCTTTCAGTCTCCCTTGTCTCACTTCTTCACTTCCCTTCCCCTCTCTTTCTTTCATTTGCTCCCTCACTCATTCTACTTCCTTTACTCACCTTACTCAAATACTCTCACTCCTTAAGTCACTCTCTCTGTCCTCTCACTTCCTCAGTCCCCTTCCCTCAGACCCTCTCTTTTAGCCTTACTTTCTCCATCCCTTGAGACTCTCACTTCTCTTTTGTCTCACTCACTCCCTATAACTCACTCACACTCTCTCATTTACCTTTCTTTGCTCTCTCACTCAGTCTCTTTCTGTCTCTCTTTCTTTCACTACCTCTATGTCCTCACTCCTTCACTCCCCTTGTCTCATTCCACTTGCCTTTATCCTCCTTCTATCTTCCCACTTTCCTCAACCTCACTGCTCTTCACTCACCCTCCCTCACCCCTTTTCCCTTACTCCGTTTCCTTCAGTTATCCTCATTCATCATCCTTAACTCCCCTTCCTCTTTCTCTCCTCAAGCACTCATCTTTTCCAAGTCCCTTTGGTTCACTTCTCTTCCCCTTCTTTCCTTCCTTTGCTCCCTCAGTCATTCCCCTTCCCTCACTCACCTAACTCCCCTTTATTCACTCTTTTTCTCACTCCCTCTATTCTCTCATATTCTCACTTGTCTTCCCTCACTCCCTCTCTGTTACCCTCATTTCCATTGTCCCCTCACTGTCTTACGACCCTACATTCACCCTCACTCACATTCCATCCCTCAATGTCATGAATCCACCATCAATCACTCCTGCTTCCCTGTCATTCATTCCCCTTTCTTTACTCTCCTTTCTTTCTTTAGTTTTCCTAATGCACATTCCTTTACAATCTTACTCACTTTCACTTCATTTCTCTCTCTTTCTCTTGTTCTCTGTCACTGAATGTATCCATGACATTTTCGTCTTAGTAATTTGCTTTCCCTCTATTTCTTTTTCACTCTCTCTAACTTTCACCATTCCTTTGTTTTCCTTTCTGAGTCCTTCACTACTACTTTATCTCTTACTACCCTTTTATGACTTTTAATCTCCTGCTTTCTCTCTTGTATTGTAAAATATATATTATAAATATTATAACTTACTTTTTTTCTCTTCCACAGATATTAAATGTACTGAAAATATGAAAGTAAGTTTACAGTACTTATAAGGTAAGTTTGACATACAAAATTTAGTTTTTTAACACTCTTTTACTTAACCTCACTACTGTTCTCTCACCCACCCACACCCCCGTTCCCTTACTGCGCATCCATCACTTATTCTCAAACCCCATGTTTACTCCCCTTTTTCTCACTCCCCTCCCACACTCACCTTCTTTCAGACCTTCTCCTTAATTTCTCTTCCTTTCTCTTCCTTTCCTTCGCTCCTTCACTCTTTTCCCTTCCATTATTCTCCTTACTCCACTTCACTAACTCCTTCTCTTACTCCCTCTGTCCTCTTACTTCTACACTCCCCTTCCCTCATTCTCTCTCTGTTAGCGTCATTCTCTCCGTCCTCTTAGTTTCTCACTCCTCTTCTGTCACACTCAGTCCCTATAACTCAGCCACACTCCCACACTCACTTTCTTTCAGATCTCCTGTTTCACTTCCCTTCCTGTCTCTCCCCTTCCTTCGCTCCTTCACTCTTTTCCCTTCCCTTACTCTCCTTACTCCACTTCACTAACTCCTTCTCTTACTCCCTTTGTCCTCTTACTTCTACACTCTCCTTCCCTCATTCTCTCTCTGTTAGCCTCATTCTCTCCGCCCTCTTAGTCTCTCACTCCTCTTCTGTCACGCTCACACCGTATAACTCAGACACACTCCCTCACTCACTTTCTTTCAGATCTCCTATTTTACTTCCCTTCCTCTCTCTTCCCTTCCTTCGCTCCTTCACTCTTTTCCCTTCCCTTACTCTCCGTACTCCACTTCACTAACTCCTTCTCTTACTCCCTCTGTCCTCTTACTTCTACACTTCCCTTCCCTCATTCTCTCTCTGTTAGCCTCATTCTCTCCATCCTCTTAGTCTCTCACTCCTCTTCAGTCACGCTCACTCCCTATAACTCAGCCACACTCCCACACTCACTTTATTTCAGCTCTCCTGTTGTACTTCCCTTCCTGTCTCTTTCCTTCCTTCGCTGCTTCACTCTTTTCCGTTCTGTTACTCTCCTTACTCCACTTCACTAACTCCTTCTCTTACCCCCTTTGTCCTCTTACTTCTACACTTCCCTTCCCTCATTCTCTCTCTGTTAGCCTCATTCTCTCCGTCCTCTTACTCTATCACTCTTCTTCTGTCACGCTCACTTCCTATAACTCAGCCACACTCCCTCACTTATCTTTCTTTGCTACCTCACTCAGTCCTTTACTGTCACTGTTTCCTTCAGTACCTCTATCCCCTCACTTCCTCACTCCCTTTGTCTTACTCTCACTCACTTTTATACACCCTCTTTCATCCCTCTTTACTCATGCTCTCTGCCGTTCTTTCACTCCCATTCTTTTAGTCTGGTTCCCTCACAACCCCTCATTCCCTATCTTTTTCTCCCTTTCCCTTTACTTTCATCCCCCACTCACCTTTTCTCAGTACCTATGCTTCAGTTCCCTCCCCCTCTATTCCCTTCATTCGCTCACTCACTCATTCCCCTTACCTCACTCACCTTACTCCACTTCACTCACTCTTTCTCTCACTACCTCTGTCTTGTCACATCCTCATTCTCCTTCCCTCAATCCCTCCATCTTAGCTTCACTACCTCCATCCCCTCACTCTCTCACCCCTCTTCCATCACGCTTACTCCCTATAACTCACCCACACTTCCTCACTTACCCTTCTTTGTTCTCTGACTCAGTCCCTTTCTGTCTCTCTTTCTTTCACTACCTCTGTGTCCTCACTCCTTCAATCCCCTTGTCTCGTGCTCACTTGCCTTTATCCTCCCTCTATCTTCCCTCTTTCCTCAACCTCACTGCTCTTCACTCACCCTCTCTCATCCTTGTTCCCTAACTCTGGTTCCCTCAGTTATTCTCATTCATCATCCTTAATTCCCCTTCTTCTTTCTCTCCTCAAGCACTCAACTTTTCCTAGTTTCTTTGCTTCACTTCTCTTCTCTTTCTTTCCTTCCTTTGCTCCCTCAGTCATTCCCCTTCATTCACTCACCTAACTCCCCTTTACTCACTCTTTTTCTCACTCCCTCTATTCTCTCATATTCTCACTTGTCTTCCCTCACTCCCTCTCTGTTACCGTCATTCCCATTGTCCCCTCAGTGTCTTATGACCCTACATTCACCCTCACTCACATTCCATCCCTCAATGTCATGAATCCACCATCACTCACTCCTGCTTCCCTGTAACTCACTCTCCTTTCTTTACTTCCATTTCTTTCTTTAGTTTTCCTAATGCACATTCCTTCAGTATCTTACTCACTTTCACTTCATTTCTCTCTCCTTCTCTTGTTCTCTGTCATTGAGTGTATCCAAAGCAAGCCGGGCCGAAGACGGCTGTAATGCCAGAAACCGGTCCCCGGAAGCTTGTTTCCTTCCCAGTGTAAGAATTGGCTTTTGTAGTTTGGTTTGCCCTGTTCCCATCATCACTGGGACAGGAACAGACTAATTTGCATACAGCCAGGTTCTGAAACTGGGATGGTGCAATGAGCTAAAAAACGGTGTTGGATCTAGCCCTGATCTTTTGACTGGGTGAAAGTATTCTGCTTAATTCAGAGACTCTGTCCCTCACCACCCCTTGTTGTAAATATTGAGTGTATCCATGCCATTATCCTCTTTGTAATTTGCTCTTCCTCCATTTCTTTTTCACTCTCTCTGACCTTCACCATTCCTTTGTTTTCCTTTCTGAGTCCTTCACTCCTACTTTATCTCTTACTACCCTCTTATAACTTTTAATCTCCTGCTTTCTCTCTTGTATTGTAAAATATATATTATAAATATTATAACTTACTTCTTTTTCTCTTCCACAGATATTAAATTTACTAAAAATATGTAAGTAAGTTTACATTACTTATAAGGTAAGTTTGACATACAAAATTTAGTTTTTTAACACTCTTTTACTTAACCTCACTACTCTTCTCTTTACACACCCACACCCCGTTCCTTTACTGTGCGTCCCTCACTTATTCTCAATCCCCATGTTTACTCCCCTTTTCCTCACTCCCCTCCCACACTCACCTTCTTTCAGACCTTCTCCTTTACTTTCCTTCCTGTCTCTTCCCTTCCTTCGCTCCTTCACTCTTTTCCCTTCCCTTACTCTCCTTACTCCACTTCACTAACTCCTTCTCTTACTCTCTCTGTCCTCTTACTTCTACACACCCCTTCCCTCATTCTCTCTCTGTTAGCCTCATTCTCTCCGTTCTCTTAGTCTCTCACTCCTCTTCTGTCACGCTCACTCCCTATAACTCAGCCACACTCCCACACTCACTTTCTTTCAGATCTCCTGTTTCACTTCCCTTCCTGTCTCTTCCCTTCCTTCGCTCTTTCACTCTTTTCCCTTCCTCTCCTTACTCCACTTCACTAACTCCTTCTCTTACTCCCTCTGTCCTCTTACTTCTACACTCCCCTTCTCTCATTCTCTCTCTGTTACCCTAATTCTCTCCGTCTTCATAGTCTCTCACTCCTCTTCTGTCACGCTCACTCCCTATAACTCAGCCACACTCCCACACTCACTTTCTTTCAGATCTCCTGTTTTACTTCCCTTCCTCTCTCTTACCTCCCTTCGCATCTTCACTCTTTTCCCTTCCCTTATTCTCCTTAATCCACTTCACTAACTCCTTGTCTTACTACCTCTGTACTCTTACTTCTACACACCCCTTCCCTCATTCTCTCTCTGTTAGCCTCATTCTCTCCGTTCTCTTAGTCTCTCACTCCTCTTCTGTCACGCTCACTCCCTATAACTCAGCCACACTCCCACACTCACTTTCTTTCAGATCTCCTGTTTCACTTCCCTTCCTGTCTCTTCCCTTCCTTCGCTCTTTCACTCTTTTCCCTTCCTCTCCTTACTCCACTTCACTAACTCCTTCTCTTACTCCATCTGTCCTCTTACTTCTACACTCCCCTTCTCTTCATTCTCTCTCTGTTACCCTAATTCTCTCCGTCTTCATAGTCTCTCACTCCTCTTCTGTCACGCTCACTCCCTATAACTCAGCCACACTCCCACACTCACTTTCTTTCAGATCTCCTGTTTTACTTCCCTTCCTCTCTCTTACCTCCCTTCGCATCTTCACTCTTTTCCCTTCCCTTATTCTCCTTAATCCACTTCACTAACTCCTTGTCTTACTACCTCTGTACTCTTACTTCTACACTCCCCTTCTCTCATTCTCTTTCTGTTACCCTCATTCTCTGCGTCCTCTTAGTCTCTCACTCCTCTTCTGTCACGCTCACTCCCTAAAACTCAGACACACTCCCACACTCACTTTCTTTTAGCTCTCCTGTTTTACTTCCCTTCCTGTCTCTTCCCTTCCTTCACCCCTTCACTCTTTTACCCTCTGTTACTCTCCTTACTCCACTTCAAAAACTCCTTCTCTCAATCCCTCTGTCCTCTTACTAACTCACTCCCCTTCCCTCACTCACTCTCTGTTACCCACATTCTCTCCGTCCTCCTAGTCTCTCGCTCCTCTTCTGTTACACTCACTCCCTATAACTCAGCCATACTCCCTCACATATCTTTCTTTGCTTCCTCACTCAGTCCTCTTTTCTCACTCTTTCCTTCACTTCCTCTGTCTCCTCACTCTCTCACTCCCCTTGTCTCACGCTCACTTGTCTTTATCCACTTTCTATCACCCCTCTTTCCTCAACCTCACTGCTCTTCTCTTACCCTTCCTCACCCCCGTTCTCTTACTCCGCTTTCATCACTTATCCTCATTCCCCATGTTCATTCCCCTTCCCCTCATTCACCTCCCACACTCACCTTCTTTCAATCCCCCTACTTCACTTCCCTTCCCCCCTCGTCCCTTTCTTAGCTCCCTCACTCATTTTCTTTTCCTCTCTCACTGCACTCCACTTCACTCAGTCCTTTTAAATTTGTAAAGAATACAGTTCTTTTTGGAGAATTGGAGGTAGTTCTAAAAAGAACTGTTTTTTTTCTTCTTTTTTTGTTTTTTTTTCTCAACAAAAACAAAAATAGGGAATGCCAAACTGCTCAACAGGAGCAAAATAAAGGGGAAAAATTAAGGCTGGGGGGGGGGCACCGATGGTCTTCTCTTCTGTGTACAATGAGCATGATACTTTGCTCACCGTAGCAAAGCAGTTCATCACACTGCTTACATTTGATGGTGATATCTGTAAATACAGGTTGAATGTTAGGAATGAGCTCCACTGCTCTTCCTCTCCCCGATGTTTTTGCTCCTCCGGTGGATGTTGAGGCGCCATCCCTTGGGGGATTACGTGCCAGGTCCCTGGCACTCTCACAGGCATAGTTCTGGGGGTGCCTCCTTTGAACATGCCTGATCATAGTTGAGTTGCCAAAACTATATTTCCTTCTAGGGTCACCCCGAGAAAGAACTGTTTGGCAAATCTTACACTCCACCTTAGGAGCATTAACCTTCTTTTCCCCTGGTGGAATTGTAAAAAATTTCCATATAAAGTGCTCCTTCACCTTAGGCTGAGGAGGCTCCTCCTGGATAAACTCATCAGAGTCTTCACTGCTGCTAGGTGGTCTTGCAGCCATTCTTTCAACACTGATGAAGAGAAACAGGAAACAGGTCTTGCTCTCTCCAAAGTGAAAGAGGTAGTGAAGGAAATGGGTGGGGTTTTCATTAGTTGAAAAAAAAACTGTAAAGAACCAATGAAAAGTGTTATTTTAAGGTCACATGACTTGACGCGCTTATGCTGCGCGCACCGGAGCGCTTCCGGGGGCGCATACGCAGCATGAACATAGGCGCTTCCGGGGGCGCTTACGCAGCGCGCCTAAATGACGTTTTGCTACCTTTTCGGAAATACGTTTAAAGTTAAAATACGGGTATTTAAAATCAAAAATATTACTTTTATAAGTATGCCACTAAATGTCTTGCATTATTTTTTACATTAAATAAAAAAAATGTTTTTCTCGCACGCGTGAATAGCGCTGTCGCTGCGCTTTCGGGTGAGCTTACCGGTGCGCGCACCCTGAGCGCTCCGAGGCAAAATGATCAAAAAAACCTACATGAAAAATACATTGAAAAATAAAAAAAATGTAAAATAAAAAATAATAATTAATAGTTATAAAAAAACAGCTACTAAAAAAAAAAATAATTCACTTTAAAAATCATCGTAGGTAACAAACTCGATATACAAAGGAATTAGCTTTTAAAAAACCTTTGACATTCACTGAAAAAACCATAGGTTTCACAATCGTTATAGTTAGGAATTAGCATTTAAAAAACCTTTGAAATTCACAGAAAAAACCATAGGTTTCACAATTGTTATAGTTAGGAATTAGCATTTAAAAAACCTTTGGAATTCACAGAAAAAACCATAGGTTTCACACCAGTTATAGTTAGCTGAACATTTTACTCATACAAAACCATTGAAATTCCCATGTTATAGTTAGTTGGACTTACTATAACTCGCGCGCCCGCAATCCACTGCTGATGATGTCACATATTACATCATTCATGACATGGTCAGTGACATCACTGATGACATCACTGATGACATCTCAAATGACATCACTGATGACATCATCCATGAGAAAATATAATGCACCTTCTCACACTCTAATCTAACCTTTGATACATCCAGTGTTGAATACAGACTACCATTCCTGAAACCATTGACACACCAATACCAGTTACTACATACGAACTCACTGATTCCTAAGTCTACACACACATCCACTCATTCACCCATACAATCACTCATACATACAGTCACTCATCAATACAACACTATCATATGCACTCATACACCTATACAGACACTTACACAGTGCCACTCATCTATGGAGTTACTCACAAACCTAGACAGTCATGCAAAGAATCAATCACACTCCCATTTCCTCATCTAAACAGTTATACACACATAACCTTACTTATTCAAACATATACTAACACATACTTACTCTCTTTTACAATCACTGATACAAGTACACATTGATCCATACAGTCACTTACGCAATCACAGGCTCTCATGTATAGTCATTGATATATGCCAACTCTCACATGCACTGTGTTTTATATATGTAGTTATTTGGACATGTAGCACTGAGATATCCATTCACTCACCAACACACCCATGCACACAGTCAACCGCCCATACAGCTGTTTCCACATGCACTCTTGAACCCATACACCAAGTGAATCAACTGCTCACACATCTATGCACAGAGTCACACACCTCCCAGCCACTCCCACACACACTCACCCTCACATACAAATACTTGGGTTACCAATCAATAACCCATATAGCCAGTCATATAGCTACTAATCAATACATGCAGCAGCTTACACAACAACAGACATAATGATGCACACATTCAAACAGTTTAGTCACTAACCCATGCATTCAGTAAGACACATTTAATCACCCACTCATACAGTCAGTCACGCACCTACTAAATCCTTTATCCAGACACTCATACATACACTCATTCTTCAATATGTTAAACACATCTTAACTTTACAGAAACACACAGACACTGGATGATGTCATCAGTGATGCCATCAGTGATGTCATTTGAGATGTCATCAGTGATGTCATCAGTGATGTCACTGACCATGTCATGAATGATGTAATATGTGACATCATCAGCAGTGGATTGCTGGCGCGCGAGTTGTAGTGAGTCCAACTAACTATAACGTGGGAATTTCAATGGTTTTGTATGAGTAAAATGTTCAGCTAACTATAACTGGTGTGAAACCTATGTTTTTTTCTGTGAATATACATATATATATATATATATATATATATATATATATATATATATATATATATATATATATATATATATATATATATATATATATATATGTACATACATATATATCACTTTCTGGCGATCGCCAGTAGGTATATATAGTTAGGACCTAGTTTCCATAGGAAATCCGCAACATTCTATTGGGAATAACTTTGGCGCCGGTGGACGAATCTTCACGAATTTCTCAAAGAAGATGGCCCACTCCGCTCCGATCTTTCCCTGAAAGTTTTGGGGGAATTCGTCAAGTGGGGGCTGAGAAAAAAGGTTTTTTTTTCGATCGGCTGAACGGAATTACATGAAATTTGGCAAAAAGGTAGAGTTTGGTTAGCAGATCGGCCTTTTGTTTAAATGGTGTAAATCACTCCAGTAGTTGTTGAGGAAATTGAAGTCGAAAAAATGTATATATCTATAGGCGCGTACCGTGCACGCACCGTGCGAGCACCCCGCGATTTTTCGAAAAAAATAAATAAATAATTTTGGTGGCCTTGGGGGTCCTTGTGGGACCCCCTGAGCAGGCCTAGAGGGTCAGGGTGCTTCTACCCCTGAGCTCGTCATGAGCATGGAAGGGGTAAAAACAATGTAGTAAATTAGTATAAAAAAAGTTGGGGAATTAATTCCTGTTCAATCCAGAGGTCCCCTAGAGGGAACTAGTCCAACAGGTATCTCCAGTAAGCGCCATGGAGCTGCGCTGCAGAGTGTTGTAAAAAGGGGGCGTGCCCTCTGAACACCTGCCTGCAAAAATTTAGTAAATCAGTATAAAAAAACTAACAATTAATACATTTAAAAATTGTCATTTAAAAAACCTTCAAAATTCAATGAAAAAACCATAGGTTTCAGGCCTGATATAGTTAGGAATTAGCATTTAAAAAACCATTGAAATTCACAGAAAAAAACATAGATTTCAGGCCTTATATAGTTAGGAATTAGCATTTAAAAAACCTTTGAAATTCACTGAAAAAACCATAGGTTTCAGGTCTTATATAGTTAGGAATTAGCATTTAAAAAACCTTGCAAATTCACTGAAAAAAACGTAGGTTTCAGGCCTTATATAGTTAGAAATTAGCATTTAAAAAACCTTTGAAATTCACTCAAAAGTTTTAGGGGTGTTATAGTTAGCTGGACATTTCGCTCATACGAACAGTAGGACGTCAAATATATGGGCTCACTTTGAAACGGGCACTAGACCGACTGCATAACCTTCGAGCCATATTGATTCAGTTTAAGTATCAATTTACAGATACCTCACTTATCAATTTTCGATAAATCAGATATCGGGCACTAGACCGAGGACATTGTCGTTTGTACATATTGATATCCACAGTATGAATCACAGAAAGAGTGATAACCTATGAGTTGTTGGTTTGGAGGCTTCCGACCACAAAAATTGATAAACGTAACAGCTTGTATACTTCTTCTTATATTTGACAGAAAGAAAGTATTTTTGTTAAATAATGGTTTTCAAACAGTACATGGACAGAAAATGTGTAAGATTTATATTCTCACACACTGTTTATTTTTTCTTTGTACCACTGCAAAATGGCCGACTTATTTACATGGCATATCATGTGACTTAACCAATATACCTCATCACTGTTTACTTTACTTTACTTTATTTAACATGCCTGAGCTGTCATTATGGTTACCGTGTGATCAAGACACACTCTGTGTCGAAACACGTAGCGTTATCCAAGAATAAACTGAAGTATTCATACTTCCGAGTGAGCAAATTGTGGATTTAAATTAAAAATTCATTAGGCACTTGGGTTCGCCGAATTAACTCGCCACCTGACGATGGGAGCAGGATCCCGGAAGGACCCATTCTGGAACATGAATCATTATTGAGGGATCCAGAGCCGGCCGCCGCTGAGAAGCGTAAACCTAAGAGAAGAAGCCAGGACGAGTGCAGACGCCTCGGCCCCAAACGGTAAGCCCCTCTTCGTTTTTTCCACTGTTTCTCTGGAAGAGCCGACGCAGGAGTGCACCGGTTCTCCCCTGGGATCAGGGGTTCACGGGGATTGAGCGGAACAGTGGGCAGGCACAGAACAAGACATATAAGTAATATGTAACTTGGGACTTGAAAAATCAACCAGTGATTTAATCCAATCTGGAATTCTTGTTTGCACCGACCTGGAGAGAAGCGCGAGCAGCATCAGGAACTGCCGATGGAGGGCGGGGAAGTATGAAATATGCAAATTTAAAAGCGGACACTAAATAAAAACGCAAGCGGTACGTTGTACCGCGAAAATTCTTGGTGTAACCATATGGGTGCAGAACAGCAGAAACACAGACCCTGCAGTACAAAGGGTATTTAAGTACACTTAAACTACAACTAATATGGAGGACGAAGGAGAAAGGCGACGTGAGGCAGCCTCCTTATTTGCCAGAGCACCAGCCAAAGGAGGATTCAATGCTACAATGATGGATAAACCAGAAAGTAATTCATTAAACCCCCAATTACGCAAATATAAGAAACTGAAGAAACAAGAAAGCGCAAAATGGTGGGAGGCAACATCTCTTCAAGACTATGTTGAAAAAGAAATGGTACCACGGGGCTTAAGGATATATATAACACCATCCCATGAATCTCCCAATGCAAAAATGTTAGAAGAGTGGGCAATGAACTCTGCAGCAAGCTCTAAAAACATGCTGTGCATATTAATCAAGTATGCCTGGGAGGATCGGGAAGACATTCTGAGGCAACTCAAAGAATTGGAAGAAGAATTTTCGAAAAGCCCTGAACAAGAAACAATAAAGAAATTCAAGGACGAATTAAAAGGAAGACTTAAAAAACATGAGGAGGACATAAAATACAGCAAACAGGGGAAACTGCATCGAGATTGCGGAGACTATGATAGCGGGCGTATCCTCACATATAGTCCGAAGTATGATTACTTGTACAAACAACAAAGCACACAAAACAAAGCACCTGATGAAACTGGTATAAGAGGTGAACCAACAATACCCAACATAATAAGTGACTCTGACACCGATGTATCAAGATAAACAGCAAGTACATCGTCTGAAGTAGAAATAACCAAGATACCGGTGACTTTTTTAGAGGCGATTCGGGTACTCAGGACAAGGCCCAAGAAGGAAGCAGAAATGGCACAACCACCACCATTCCAGAAAAATACCACACAAGGACGTCCAAGGGAAAGAGCAAGAGGCAGGGGAGGTCACAACAGAGACGACTCAAGCTCAAGCAAAGGCGAGAAAAAAACCAACAAAAAGCCAGTGGGAACCAAACGGGGTGGTTACAAGAAACAAAAATAATTATGGATGAACAAACGGTAAACAAAACCATAATTAATCTTTCTTCTAGAACACTAACTTTGAAAGAAAAACAAACGCTCTGTCTGGGACTTACGTTTTGCCCAACTGAACTCTTTGACTACTCCGATACTAGGGTAGACATTTTTAAATTTGTGAGAAAGTTAAAATTGTCCAAATGGCATTCCCTAGTAAATGACAAAACTGGGATTGAACCGGGGGTGGAGAGTAACGGGCCTGAGCTTACCGTGGGGGATGTGGACATGCTTCACACTGTTTATTCTCTAGGAGGAATCTCACCTGAAAGCGAGCAAGACCAACATTTTGTAGGCCTTAGGGAGACAAGAACAGACAGGGTTGCATGTACCTAATTTAGACCCAAATCAGTCTTTTACCCCACCTTGCCACATGTTTCCATAGATACCTTCCACGAAGTTATGACCAGGGAACTGACTAAACTGAAACACACACGTCCCAACTTAAAGAAGGGAGAGATCAACCTCTCCAAAGAACAGAGGGAATTTATTTTTTCTCTAACTGAAGATAGAAACATCATTCTGAGACCCTCAGATAAAGGAGGTAATATCGTTCTGTGGGGGAGGGATATGTATGTGAGAGAACCCCTGAAACAATTGGAGGGTAGCAATTTCTATTGTAAATGTAACATGAGTGATTACAACGAGAGTATCACAGAGACATGGGAGAAACTGAATGAATGGCGTACTGAAGGCCTGCTCTCTTGGCAGGAATTTCGCTTCCTCAAAAGGGACTACCCCAAATTACCCATTTTTTACCTTTTACCGAAGGTTCACAAAAACCCAAGGGAACCGCCTGGTAGGACCATAGTTTCATCTATTGGAAGTATCAATGAAAATCTATCGAAATACATTGATCATTTTTTGAGAGAGTACGTTTGCCTTTTACCTTCTTACACAAGAGATACCACGACTTCTTAAATAGAATAGACAGTATACAATGGACAGAGGGCTCTCTGCTCATTACTATGGACGTGAGCGCATTGTATACGATTATTGACCATGTTCAAGGCATGGAGGCTAGCTACCACTTCCTTAAGAGGAGGGAGATAGGCTTCCTAGACCACACCTGTATGCTTGTGGAAATGATGAAACTGTACCTTAGAAACAACATTTTTATATTCGATGGGGCAATTTACAAACAAGTATGTGGCGCGGCCATGGGTTCAGCATTTGCACCGAGCTTCGCTAACCTCTTCTTAGGTAAATGGGAAGAGGAGATCAGGAATGAGGAGAGTCTAGTAGAGGATTTCGCGAAAGTAACAACTTGGATCAGATACATCGATGATCTTTTTATTGTGTGGTGTGGAACAGAGGAGGAAGCAGTTAGCTTCATTGACAAACTTAACAACAATAGGTGCAACATACACCTCATGCACAACATTAGCAAAGATTGCATCGAATTACTAGACACTGAGATTGAGGTGGTTAATGGAACCCTTGTCTCTAAACTCCACAGGAAAGAAACGGCTGGCAACAGCCTCTTACATGCCCTCAGTGCTCACCCAGATCCACTTAAGTGGAGTATACCTTATGGGGAGCTACTGAGGGCGAGAAGAAATTGCAGCAGCGAGGAAGGGTTTGCTCTAGAGCAAGAAACCATGCTCTCAAGATTCAGGGAGAGAGGCTATCCCGAGTGGGTCCTGACTAAAGCGGCAAAAAAAGCAGCAGAAGTACAAAGATCAGACACACTTAAACCTAAACCTCACATCGAAATTGAAAACAATACAACCAGAATCATCACCACTTTTCACGAGAGATCTAACAAGGTTCGGAAGATCATTGTGGATACCTGGAAAATCTTACAGGCAGATAATATAGTAGGTCCCCAACTGAAAGAAAGACCACAAATCACATACAGAAGAGGAAGAAACTTGAGGGACATCCTGGTCAAAGGAGATATATCAGACAATAAAAGGCAGCATATAGAGGGTCTTAAAGGTTTCTATCCCTGTGGCCACTGCAGGGCTTGTAAAGCTAGCTACATGGTTAAGGAAGTGGAAATTCCTGGGCAGACAGAAAAACGGAAAATCAAACAATTCCTTACCTGTAACACGAACGATGTCATCTACGTCCTGGAGTGTCCATGTAAACGCAGGTATGTGGGCAGCACCATCTGGATGTATGACGTTATAACGCATACTATTACTCCGCAGACCATTACAACGCGACTTTTACTCCGCATACCGTTACAACGCATAGCGCCTTGGGGCGCTGGATAGTGGTAAGTATAATTTACTATTCTAACTCCAGTCCCCGTGGACCCTAGGGAAGGTGTTGGATAGTAAATTATACTTATTCCCTATCCTAGAGCGCCCCCCAGCGCAATGCGTTGTAATGGTATGCGGAGTAAAAGTCGCGTTGTAATGGTAGTGCGGAGTAAAAGATGCGTTGTAACGGGTGTATACCGCACCATCTGCATGGTCAAAAAGCGCATACAAGAACATCAAAGAGCAATAACACATGTCGATGCTCATTACCCGATTGCCAGACATTTCCAAGAATTCCATCAATCTAACACCTCCCTGTTAAGATTCTTTGCAGTGGAACAGGTTAATGTAGGGAGACGAGGTGGTAACCGAGAACTAGCGCTGAGGAAAAGGGAATCAAGGTGGATTATGGAATTAGAAACCAGATTCCCGGGAGGCCACAATCTGGATGAGGAACTGGCAACCCACTTGCATGAAGAGTAGTATATGCAAGAACTCTTATAGTGAGAAGTCTAGCGATATGTCTGAATAGTGGTATCTAACAAGAGTGACCATTTATTAGTAGTAAAGTACTGATTATCCGTCCAATTATATAGTACTACAAATGTGATTTACTGTACAGTATTTTATTGTTATGTATTTTATTCAATGATGATTTTAACTGTCTGTTTATATGTTTATTTTCGGAGGAAAGGAAGGGAGACATCACTGTTTACACACTAAACATCTTCCCTACCCTTTTCTTCAGCGGAATGTAGATATCATTTCACTGTAGCAAGATAAGAAATTCACTTTTTTGCACTTTTTTGACAGTTATGGGCAGTTAATAACGGTTTGGTTAATTTTTTCTTTGAGAGGACTTGGTTTCAAGTTATACAATGGGTTTTGTATTAACTTGCGGCTACAGGTGTAGGTCTTATGGGCCTAATCTATTAATATAGAGAGACTGATCTATACTTAATTGGAAGATATGCTTTACACAAACAGTAGGACGTAAAATATATGGGCTCACTTTGAAACGGGCACTAGATCGACTGCATAACCTTTGAGCCGTATTGATTCAGTTTAAGTATCAATTTACAGATACCTCACTTATCAATTTTCGATAAATCAGATATCGGGCACTAGACCGAGGACATTGTCATTTGTACATATTGATATCCACAGTATGAATCACAGAAAGAGTTGTTGGTTTGGAGGCTTCCGACCTCAAAAATTGATAAACTTAACAGCTTGTATACTTATTCTTATATTTGACAGAAAGAAAGTATTTTTGTTAAATAATGGTTTTCAAACAGTACATGGATAGAAAATGTGGAAGAATTATATTCTCACACACTGTTTATATTTTGTTTGTACCACTACAAAATGGCCGACTCATTTACATGGCATATCATGTGACTTAACCAATGTACCTCATCACTGTTTACTTTACTTTATTTAACATGCCTGAGCTGTCATTATGGTTACCGTGTGATCAAGACACACTCTGTGTCGAAACGCGTAGCGTTATCCAAGAATAAACTGAAGCATTCATACTTCCGAGTGCGCGTCGTGCTTATGAGCAAATTGTGGATTTATATATATATATATATATATATATATATATATATATATATATATATATATATATATATATATATATATTTAACACGAAGAAAAAGATTACTCTGGCACTCCGCTTGGTAAATTACATCAATTTATTTCACAACTGTGATAGCCTACGCGTTTCGAACGTAGAGTTCCTTCTTACGGCAATGTCATATAGTAGTCCCTTTTTGCTTTCCATATTTATATTGTTAAACTTTTGCAATGCATGCTGGGATAAGTAGTTAGTAACATGTTTTAACAAAATTGAAGCCTGCTGTTTGTAAATGCGGCTGTATGTTGACGATGTGACTAAGCAGCGTTTATTTGGATCCCGGGTGTGTTCCCTTCGATCTATTGTTCGAGAACGTTAATTTTCTTTGATTGCGATATTAGTGAGGTCGCAAATTTTTACCACATTGAATTACCCAGTGGTAGAGTTTTGGGCTGAGTGCCCTGTTTGTAATTATTTGATTAAACGCTGGCGCGCATCCCTTGGTCTGTATGTTAACCCTTTATGCAGCATATTATCTAATTTCTAATGCATATATTGCGGCTAAGCAGTGTGTCACTATACTGTCATGGCTGTGTAATATGCCTTTTTTTATTAATATTCATTTGATTGCTATGAGGTTTGCAATCAAGTTATGTGGATGTATATAGTGTAGGTTCGTTACTGGGGCTGAGTGCCCTTGTCACTGCTTCAACATAGCCTATGATGCATTGATGTTTAACAAAAATATATGTTTCATTTATCTAGTAGCTAAGTCAGTAATTTTCACATTCTACACATCTCGCTCCCATTTGCATACTCTGAGTCTTTATCAAATTTGTAGTGTAAAGTCTCTTGTGTTAATTCAATGTCATTAGACAGGGCATGTCTCACATTAAAGGTGGACATATAATTCTTTGTCCCCATTCAGTCCTGCAGGTTGTTTTGTTTTAAATCTCATAATTAATTTTGATTCCAGTCTTCTTAATTTTAATTTCCTGTTGCCTCCTCGTTCATGTTGTGGTATTGTAGCTAAACCTGAGTATTGAATGTCTGTCCAGGTTTTGTTAACGTGGCTGGCAATATGTTTTGCCATTGCATATGAGTGGTCTCCACTTTGTATTGCCCGTGTATGTTCTAAGATTCTCTTTTTTAAGGGGCACGTTGTACTGCCAATATATCTTTTCCCGCAATAACATTGGAGCATGTATACCACATGTGAGGTCTCGCAGGTTATGTAGTCTTTGATGATAACGTTTTTTCCAGCTGGATCTCTCAAATTTTTCAAGTTTTTCCCAATCTTACAAGCCTTGCAGGTATGGCATTTGGTGAATCCCTTGTTTTTCTCGTTTAGCCAATTGTCTGGTTTCCTGATCTCAAAATGACTCCGTACTAAGTGATCCGCTAGGTTTGGTGCTCTCCTGTAGGTCATTAATGGTCGATCACCTATATTGTTGGATTATGTGCCAGTACTTGGCCAAGATTTTTTGAATTCTGTAGCTTTCTTTATTGAACATTATGATCATACGCGGTGGTTCCTC
This sequence comes from Lissotriton helveticus, assembly GCF_964261635.1. Lineage (NCBI taxonomy): Eukaryota > Metazoa > Chordata > Amphibia > Caudata > Salamandridae > Lissotriton > Lissotriton helveticus. The sequence goes on along the minus strand of NC_136073.1, from coordinate 467,335,308 downwards.
TTTACTTCTTGTCATTTCCTTTTGGTTGGATTCTTGTTTATTTTCTTTACTGTTTTTTTCTTCTTTGGTTAGTAAAGTTTCTGCTCTCGATTTTTTTCGTGCTTCAGATTCCCCTCTTAGGATGTCTGAGTGTTTGTATCCCCGTTGTTCAAAGCGTTTTTTGGTCTCCTTGAATTTCTTCTCCATTTCACTGTTCTCTGAGCCATTCCTCTTCACCCTGAGAAGCTCTCCATATGATATGCTTCTTTTCAGTTTTTCAGGATGAAAGCTTTGACCATGTAGTAGGCTATTTGTAGTAGTTTTCTTTCTCTGTACGGTTGTTTGTATCTTATTATCACCCACATACACCTTAGTGTCCAGAAATTCCACTTCTTTGGCGCTGATTGAATAGGTGAACTTTAAGCCCATATCATTGTCATTCAGTATATTGAAGAAGGTCTGAAATTCAGATTCAGTACCCTTCCACAAGAGAAAGAGGTCATCAATGAAGCGCAGCCATAGTGCTACGTTCGCCATGTGATGGTCGTTTTCTTCTCTCCAAGCTACGCTTCTCTCCCACCACCCCATCATGAGATTAGCATAGCTTGGAGAGAAGGAAACTCCCATCGCCGTGCCGCAGCTTTGCATATACACTTTCTTGTTGAAGAGAAATACATTATTGTAAAGGCATAGTTTGATCATCTCCAACAGCATTTTTGAATGTTCAAGTTCAGTGATAAGTCGTTGTTGCAGAAAGTATTGTATGGCTTTTATGCCAATTTCGTGTTCAATTGAAGTATATAATGAAATGACATCTATTGTCACTAGCAGGTATGCAGGTTGCCATTGTGTATCCATGAGTGTGCGTAAAAAGTCCCCCGTATCTTTTAGATATGAGCTCAATATTGGTACGATTGGGGATAAAAAGTGGTCGACGTATGTGGAGACATTTTCATAAAGGCTCCCACAACTGGATATGATTGGTCGTCCAAGGGGTTTATTGAGTGTCTTATGTACCTTCGGGAGAAAGTATATGGTAGGAGTGATCGGATTTTCTACCATAAGAAATTTTCTTTCCTCTTCTGTTAGAAGGCCTTTTTCTTTTCATAGATCCATCCAATTTTTTGCCCAGTTCTATCATGTAGTCTTGAGTTGGATTCCAATGTAAGAGTTTGTAGTTGTTTGTGTTTTGCAATTGGCGCATTGGCGCATAGCTTCCTCTATGTAATCGGTCTTTTCCATGATTACTATGTTTCCGCCTTTATCGGCAGTCTTGATCTCAATTGTTACATTGTTTTTCAGAGTTTGTATCGCCGTGCGTTCCTCCTTGCTCAAATTTTCTCGTTAGTAGTTGTCACTTTGCTTCATTTTCTCAAGGTCTCTGTCAGGATTGGAACAGCAGGGTCGCTGATCGGCATCGGTGTTTGCCATGAACTACAGTTCCCAGCATGCCTGGGACGTTTGTAGCGTGCCTGACGTACAGCACGCAAGTTACAGGAAACAAAAGCGGCTCTCGAAGAGAAGGCGGGGCCGATAATTCTACGGGATTCCCTGAAGTTGTTTGCTAGCGTTTTCATGATTACCGGTAAGATCGCCTCCGAGTTTAGGAGTGGCGAGCAGAGAGCCCCGAACTGGATTGGGTTCTAAGACTCATTCTTCTCAGAGGTACTGTACCAGCGTGGGAGTTGTTTTCACTTTCTGTGCTCTTTCGGCGGAGAGAGCGGGAGAAACTTTGATACCTCACTGTGACTGTGTAGAGTTCTTGTTGGTCGGGGATCCGGCCAGCCTCTTAATACTACGGACAGAGTATTATGGATTCACAGGGAAGAGTGTGTTAACTCGGACACAAGTTTGTACTATCTACTGAAGAGAGCGGGAGGTGTTAAGACCTGATTAACCTTTACCTGCATTGTTTATCATTTCCTTATATGCACGTCTTTATTTACTTACACAGGAGTGACAGACTGGGGGAGATACAAAATAAGGGATTTAAAGATCTTCAAGCTATGAATACCTAGATGTATAGGTATGTTGTGAGTGCTTTGAATACGAACTGTTTTAGTATCCAAGGTATAGGAGGTCCATCACCTATCATATGTTCTTCTGTTTCAGTCGATGAATCTCTGGTCTCACCTCATTCTTCACCCCTGCTTTACAGCATTTACCTTTTTCTTTACAGGTAGGGGATAGGATGATATATGGTTCTGTGACATTGTGTTCTTAATGGTACTGTACTCGAAGTATAGGATCACAGGAGTAAAGTGTCAGCTCTTGTCGTTTCAGGTCTCCTTCCCTGCTGCCCCTTTCCTTTCCTTCCCTCACGTGACTATTCTAGTAGTCTGTGTTATATTTCCAGACTCCTGGGAACGTCGTGAGGAGGATGGTATAGGTACTTCAGCACAATCCTGAAGGATTACGCAGGTGGAGCCTGACAGAATTATCGGCCCACGAATAAAACCCCTTCTTGGTTGTGCTGACCTATACCATGGCCACTTTAGACGATGTTATTGCGGCTCTAGCATTGGTCCAAACGGAATTGGCTGCATCCAATAGGGAAGTTGCGGCATCTAGAGCCGAAACAGCCCAACTACGGGCTCGAATGGACCGGCTTCAGTCCAATCCGTTTGATGTGGGAGGGGGTACTGCTCCAACACCCTCTGTCGTGGTTGAAATGCCCAATCAAATGCCGTTGGCTCCCCCTGAAAGGTTTTATGGGGACAATAAGAAGGTTCAAGTGTTTATGACACAAGTAATGCTGCACTTTATGTGCAAGCCAAAAATGTTCGCCACCAATCAGGCCCGGGTGGCTTTTCTGATTTCCTATTTAGGGGGCGAGGCAGCACAGTGGGCAGTCCCTGTGGTTCGACGTGATGACCCTCTCCTGTATGATTGGGACGAGTTCCGGGCCGAGTTCGAGAAAACCTTTGACCGGAGAGCCGAGACTTTTTCTGCAGATCGGGAATTACTAGTCCTGAAACAAGGCAATATGGACCTGGTCACATATCTCAATCATTTCCGCCGATTGGTGGCAGAGACTGATTGGCCCGAAGTCAAGCAATCTGCTCTTTTTTATCAGGGCTTAACTGATGAACTAAAAGATGTATTGGCACACATCGATCCACAACCCCGGACTTGTACTGTTCTCATCGAACTAACTCTACGCCTCGACCACAGAATGAAGGAGCGGAAAGGGGATCATAAAGTAAAGGATCGTTCTGTGGTTCCTTTGGATCATGGAGGAGCAGGGGAGAAATCGTCTGGGGCCACTGAACCAATGGATATAGGGGCAGTGAGGGCTTCTCTAACAGTGAGCGAAAGAGAGCATAGGAGAAAACAGGGCTATGCCTTTATTGTGGAAAAAAGGGGCACTATCTCCGTGATTGTCCGATAAAGCCTAAATATGGAAGATACAGAGCCGGGCAAGCTGCGGCAGGAACAACTGACAAAGGGTCGGAAAACTACCAAGCTTGAAGGTGGACGAAGGGGTACCTTCAAGTAAACACGTTATCCCTTCCATAATACCAAGAGAGGTGCAGGAGAAGAGCCATATGTTTCTTGACTTGATTATGGTTATTGACTCCAAAGAAATCACAATCTGCGCTATGATTGATTCTGGCGCAACAGGATGCTTCATGGACAATATGGAAGCCGAACGATTAGGATTGAGGCTTATATCCAAGACACATCCCGAAACGGTGTATGCAGTGGACGGAAAGGAATTGGAAGCCGGTCCCATCAAATACCACACGCCAGAATACAAACTTATTTGTAATACCTCTCATCGGGAATATCTGTCCTTTAATATCATCCAAGCCCCACAATACGGGGTGATACTGGGACTCCCCTGGTTGAAAAAACACGAACCCACCATACATTGGTCCTCGGGAACAGTCCAGTTCACCTCTGACTATTGCATGGAACGTTGTGTTTCTCAGTATGATGGTCCCTCAGGAGCCCTGGCCTCTGTCCAACACGTAGCCACTGCAGCCGAGAAAGACGTGGTACTACCATCTTGTTACCTGAAGTATGAAGCAGTGTTTAGTGACGTTCAGGCTGAAGCGCTCCCACCACATCGGGAGTATGACTGCCGAATAGATCTTGTTCCAGGGGCGGTGGTTCCGAATGGAAGAATTTATGCGCTCACTATACCTGAGAACGAAATCCTGCGGACTTACCTGGATAAATACCTGGCGTTGGGCTTCATCCGACCCTCTAGATCCCCGGCAGCGTCTCCTCTATTCTTCATACCTAAAGCTAACGGGGAGAAAAGGTGTTGTATTGATTATAGAGCCCTCAACACCATTACAGTGAAGAATCAATACCCACTACCGTTAATCCCAGTGCTCTTGGAACAGGTGCGATCTGCCCGTATTTACACTAAGTTGGATCTCAAAGGCGCTTACCATCTTGTTCGCATTCTTCAGGGAGACGAATGGAAGACGGCCTTCAAAACGCGGTACGGGCTTTTTGAGTATCTGGTGATGCCCTTCGGGCTCTGTAATGCCCCGGCCGCATTCCAGTTCTTCTTAAATGAAGTACTGAGGGATTTTCTGGACCGATATGTCGTGGTCTATATTGACGACATCTTAGTGTATTCAGAGACCACAGAAGAACATATAGAACACGTGAGTCGGGTGTTACAGACATTGATGACTAACCATTTGTTTTGCAAAATCACGAAGTGTGAGTTTCATGTTACCATGGTAGAATTTCTAGGCGTGATGCTCACTCCGTCTGGGCAAATATTGGTGGAAAGGAAGGTCAGAGCAGTGATGGAGTGGCCCCGCCCCAGCAACATAAAGGACATCCAAAGCCTGTTGGGATTTGCGAATTTTTACAGGCGGTTCATTCAAGGATTTTCAGCTATGGTAACGCCTTTGACCAGACTCACGCGAAAAGGCGTTCCGTTCTTATGGGATCAAGCTGCTCAACAAGCTTTCGATCAGATGAAGGTCGCATTCTCCACTGCTCCGGTTCTTCGGCATGCAAACCCTGATCTTCCGTTTATTGTTGAAGCAGACGCCTCAGAAGTCGCCATCGGAGCGGTGCTATCTCAAAGACCGGAAACCTCGGGACAACTGCATCCTGTAGCTTTTCTGTCACGGAAATTAACCCCTGCGGAAACCAATTATACCATCGCAGAAAAGGAGCTGTTGGCGATATGAGAAGCATTCCTGGAATGGAGACATTGGCTGTTGGGAGCAAAGCATCAAGTGATGGTATATAGCGACCACCGAAACCTGCAATTCATGCGTGCGGCCCGTCATTTGACTCCTCGTGAATTACGGTGGATGTTATTTTTTGAGGAATTCCGATTTGTCATCACTTACAAACCAGGGGTTCAGAACAAAAAGGCGGACGCACTGACCAGACAGGAGAACCTTGAGATGCATACCATCAAACCAGTTAGGGCTATCATCGATTCCTCTAAGGTATTGTGTGTCACCAGAACAGATGATTTCTTGTTGGGTGTGAAGACGGGAGTACAATCATGTGTATGGAGAACTTGGTTGAGGCATCACCAGGAATGGACGGTGAAGCAAGGAGTGCCTGTAAAAGGAACGCAAGTGCTCGTACCTACGAAAGCCTTACGAAGGACTGTATTTTCTTGGTGTCATGAATCCCTTTGTGCAGGGCACATGGGATATGCAAAGACTCTCAAAAAGGCGTTGAGACAGTTTTGGTGGCTTTCCATACGTCCGGATCTATTGAGATGGGTGACGGAATGTTCCCAATGTGCCCGGATGAAGTCGGATCGTCAGCAACCACAGGGACTGCTTCAGCCTATGCCCACACCGGAAACCCCTTGGGAGAGGTTCTCGGTGGATTTCATAGTGGGCCTCCCCAAAGACCAGGGGAATACTGCCATCATAGTAGTGGTTGATTATCTTACGAAAATGGGCCACTTTATCGCCTGTAGTAGGGTCCCCACAGCAGGACAGTTAGCCTATCTCCTTTTGATTCACGTAGTCAGATTGCATGGACTCCCGAGGGTGATTGTGTCAGATAGGGGTGCCCAGTTTACCGCTAGGTTTTGGAAAAGGTGGTGTTCAGAGCTGCACATAACATCGTCTCTATCCACGGCCTTTCACCCACAAACCGACGGTCAGACCGAACGGCTGAATCAAACACTCAAGCAATATCTACGCTGCTATGTGCAGGAGAATACTGATTCATGGGTGAAATGGCTTTGGGTTGCGGAAGTGGCCTACAATAGCACGCAGCACTCTTCCACGCTTCACACTCCTTTCTTTAGTTGCTATGGACACCATCCCAGGTTTAACCCCCTGTTGCTCCCAAACACCAGCAATAAGATGCCTGAGGTTAAGGAGAGGTTGCTGCGGGTGCGCAGGGTGCTCCTTGCCACTCGCAGAAATCTTTTGCGTGCCAAAGCCCGGTATAAGACGCAGGCCGATAAAAGGCGCAGGCCTTGTCCTACCTACAAAAAAGGGTGACCTGGTGTGGTTGTCCACGAAACACATCACGTTTAAGAAGCACAGTGTGTTTAACCCTCGGTTTATAGGGCCTTATAAGGTGGTGAAGCATATCAATCCAGTGGCTGTGAGGCTGCGTTTGCCTGCTCATTTTCGGATTCATCTTGTTTTCCACGTGTCCCTGCTGAAACCCTCTCGCTGTCCTGTTCGTAGAGCTCCCTTGCCCGTTTGGGTCCGTCAGGATCAGGAGTATGAGGTTAAGGGGAATATTGATTCTAGGTGGGTACGGGGCGCTTGTGGTACCTGCTGTCATGGAAGGGCAACGGGCCTGAGGAGAACTCATGGGAGCCTGCCCGGGCCGTCCATGCTCCTGGTTTGGTGGCGCGGTTCCACCGTCTGTCTCCGGACAAGCCTGCTGCCGGTCAGCGCCCCTTGTGAAGAGGGGTGTACTGTCAGGATTGGAACAGCAGGGTCGCTGATTGGCATCGGTGTTTGCCATGAACTACAGTTCCCAGCATGCCTGGGACGTTTGTAGCGTGCCTGACGTACAGCACGCAAGTTACAGGAAGCAAAAGCGGTTCTCGAAGAGAAGGCGGGCCGATAATTCTACGGGATTCCCTGAAGTTGTTTGCTAGCGTTTTCATGATTACCGGTAAGATCGCCTCCGAGTTTAGGAGTGGCGAGCAGAGAGCCCCGAACTGGATTGGGTTCTAAGACTCATTCTTCTCAGAGGTACTGTACCAGCGTGGGAGTTGTTTTCACTTTCTGTGCTCTTTCGGCGGAGAGAGCGGGAGAAACTTTGATACCTCACTGTGACTGTGTAGAGTTCTTGTTGGTCGGGGATCCGGCCAGCCTCTTAATACTACGGACAGAGTATTATGGATTCACAGGGAAGAGTGTGTTAACTCGGACACAAGTTTGTACTATCTACTGAAGAGAGCGGGAGGTGTTAAGACTTGATTAACCTTTACCTGCATTGTTTATCATTTCCTTATATGCACGTCTTTATTTACTTACACAGGAGTGACAGACTGGGGGAGATACAAAATAAGGGATTTATCGATCTTCAAGCTATGAATACCTAGATGTATAGGTATGTTGTGAGTGCTTTGAATACGAACTGTTTTAGTATCCAAGGTATAGGAGGTCCATCACCTATCATATGTTCTTCTGTTTCAGTCGATGAATCTCTGGTCTCACCTCATTCTTCACCCCTGCTTTACAGCATTTACCTTTTTCTTTACAGGTAGGGGATAGGATGATATATGGTTCTGTGACATTGTGTTCTTAATGGTACTGTACTCGAAGTATAGGATCACAGGAGTAAAGTGTCAGCTCTTGTCGTTTCAGGTCTCCTTCCCTGCTGCCCCTTTCCTTTCCTTCCCTCACGTGACTATTCTAGTAGTCTGTGTTATATTTCCAGACTCCTGGGAACGTCGTGAGGGGGATGGTATAGGTACTTCAGCACAATCCCGAAGGATTACGCAGGTGGAGCCTGACAGTCTCCTAGAACTAATTCATATAAGGTATCAATTTTGTTGCCAGGATGTAATATCGGGCAAAATTTTGATTTGCTTTTAAATTTTGTTGCTCTTCTCTTCCCCGTCGTTACGCCCATTTCTTCTAGTATTTGTGTGTTGGTAATTTGTGATGCTGTTGTTTCATTTGCCTATTCATAAGCTGTACGAAGCTGTGGTATTTCACCTATGTTGTAACTCCCCGGTTCTTGCCTTGTTTCCAGAATATTGAGAACGGGGTTCGATCCTTTGTGAGAGGAAAATTTCATGAAGTGTTTTTTTAGTTTAAGTTTTCTTATATACTTGTAGAGATCTATTTTTGTGTCTACAATATCTTGGTGGATCTCAGGGCAGAATGACAGTCCTTTATTGAGGAGGTTTCTTTCACTTTCAGTTGGTGTATATCTAGAAAGGTTGATTATCAGGTCCGGGTGTTCGTTTTTTCGAGGTTGCCGTTTAATTGTTACTTCTTCATTATCGAACGGTTCCTCAGGTTGTATCCGCTTCCTTTTGCCCCTGCCTCTCCTTGTTTTCCGTCCTGTCTTCCTGATGGAGAGAATCCCCTTCCTCTTGTCCGATAAGTTGCCCTGCTTCTTGGTTTCCCTCGCGGTGTTTGCTGCTCTTGGTATAGCAGCGTGAGTTCCTCCAAAAAAGAGAATTTCTTTGTGCTTTGGATTCTCTGCTCTCCATCACTCACTTCGGACTCAGTTTCACTCCCGGATGGTACTGTATTTCCACCAGTTGATGTTTTCCATTGTTGTTTGTACACATCATATTTTTTGGCAAATGTCAATATTGTGCCATACTCATAATCATCTTGATCTCTATGAAATTTCCTTTGTTTTCTATTCTGAACCTCCTCCTCATGTTTGTCTAAGTTTTTTTCCATATCCGTTCTTAATTTTTTCAGAGTTCCACTATCTTCTTTTAGGGCAATTATCTGACTTTCAACCTCCGATATTTTCTGGTGAAGTTCTTCCACATCTTTTCTTGCATATTTAATTATAATTAGCATCATGTTGCGCGAGCATCTCATGTTGTTGATTCCCCACTCCTCCAACATTTCAGGCTTGGTGTCCGGGTGGTTTGGGAGTGTGAATATGCGCAGGCCTCTGGGGACCATCTGGCATTCAATGTATTTTTCTAGAGTGATTATCTCCCATGATCTAGATATCTCTTTTGGCATGAATTTTTCAAGTTGGGCAAATAGTTGTTTTGACGTGCTTGTAGTTTGTTGCGTCTCCTTTCTAGTTTGTTCGTTCCGTTCTATTCTGCCCGTGCCTCTCTGGAATATACTTTCTGCTTTAGATGTTCTTTTGGCTGCGCGTTCCTCCATTATTATCGTGAACAGTTCAATTACTGACTTGGTTTCTTTATGATTGTTTCTTATTGTTGAGCAAAATCCGGGACAGCTATACACAAATCGTTATGTTACTATGTTAAGGGCGACCTCCTGGCTATGGGGCCCCTTTTCACAGTATATCCTTATCTGTTACCAAGCGAGGTTAAATGAGGAAAGGAACGGTTTCCTCCTCTCGGAATAAGTTTCTCAGTGAGCATTCAATTCCTTAGTACCTCACTACGACACGTGTAGCATGTATTCCCCCACCTTTCCAGCTTACCTGGGAGACTCCCGAACGTGTCTGTGTCCTCCCAACCAGCACATCGGCGCTCAAGCAGTTCGTGGCGGGAATAATTTTGCCGTTTCGTTTCAGTCCAGTTGCTTCATATTTTTCGTCTGCCGAATTGTAATTGCAATGATCCTTTCTTTTGTACAACGCCGGGCGGCTTCTATCAATTTCAAACATGGGAAGCACTGGTTACATGTCGGGCTCTCCTCTGTTTATAACGTACCAGAACACCAATTGTCCTGACGCAGAGGGAGCACCTCAGAGTTAGTGCCAGGGTCTCGTGAATATTTAACACGAAGAAAAAGATTACTCTGGCACTCCGCTTGGTAAATTACATCAATTTATTTCACAACTGTGATAGCCTACGCGTTTCGAAGGTAGAGTTCCTTCTCACGGCAATGTCATATAGTAGTCCCTTTTTGCTTTCCATATTTATATTGTTAAACATTTGCAATGCATGCTGGGATAAGTAGTTAGTAACATGTTTTGTTTGTAACGTTATTAAGTGACATTTTAACAAAATTGAAGCCTGCTGTTTGTAAATGCGGCTGTATGTTGACATCTTTGATTGCGATATTAGTGAGGTCGCAAATTTTTACCACATTAAATTACCCAGCGGTAGATTTTTGGGCTGAGTGCTCTGTTTGTGATTATTTGATTAAATGCTGGTGTGCATCCGTTGGTCTGTATGTTACTCCTTTATGCAGCATCTTATCTAATTTCTAATGCATATATTGCGGCTAAGCAGTGTGTCACTATACTGTCATGGCTGTGTAATATGCCTTTTTTATTAATATTCACTTGATTGCTATAAGGTTTGCAATCAAGTTATGTTGATGTATATAGTTGATGTATATAAATATAAATATATATATATAATATATATATATATATATATATATATATATATATATACTTTAAAACGATTATTAAACTAATAGTTTTTATGCATTTATTTTATCAGTGTAAAATTATATAAAGAATGTAACAAATATATAGGATGCAGACAAAAGAGCACGGACCACCAAGCTTTTAAAATGCCTTTAGTTTATTGCCAGTTCAGTAACAAACAAATGCTGGCAGCCATGACACGTTTCGTCCCTGCTAGGGGGACTTGATCACATGATATATATACATATACATAGACCAATAACATAAAATCTTTTTTAAAAAACATCCTTTTATAAATTAAAACCTAAATTATTTAAAAATCGTTAAACTTAACAGTAGGGAAAGTGTTGGATAGCGGAAGGGTAAAAATTACTATTCCTACTCCAATGAGTGCAACAGTAGGGAAAGTGTGGGATAACGAGGGTTATAAATGAGTATTCCCACACCAGGGAGAAAAACAATAGGGAAAGTGTTGGATAGCGGAGTAATACCATTTGCTATTCTCACTCCAGTAAGTGTAACAGTAGGGAATGTGTTGGATAGCGGAGTGATAACATTTACTATTTCCACTCCAGTGAGTGCAACAGTAGGGAAAGTGTTTGATAGCAGAGCGATAAAATGTACTATTCCTACTCCAGTGAGTGCAACAGTAGGGAAAGTGTTGAATGGCAGAGGGACAATAGGGAAAGTGTGGAATTGCTGAGGGGTAAAATTGACTATTCTCACTCCAGTCAGTTCAAAATTGAAAACAAACAGAATATCATGAACAAAATAAATTAAAAAATATATAAATATGTTAAAAAGAAAAATATATTTAATATTACAAAACAAAAACATACAATGGTAAATACATTTCACACATACCTACAAATATTACAGTAAATAAAATTAAAATAAAAATTTCAAACAAATAAATATTTTTATTTAGAAATGATTTAACAAAAACATTAATTATTACATGAATTTAGTCTATTTACTTCCTACCCACATAACACCACACAACGCACAACAACAATAAAAACAAAATGTATTTGCATAATTTACATAATTATTATCAATTAATCCAATATTATGAATTAAAAACAAATTAAAACACATAAAGTTCTATTAACTTCCCACCCTTTACACCTATAATCCCCACAACCTACACCTAAAACTAAACTGTAAAGAAAATGTATTACACAATTAAAAAACATTTTCAATTAAATAACTAATAGTGTGTAACAACTATTGTAAAGAAAGTAAAATATATTTACTTCCCCTTCACCCCTATAAACCCAAAATCTGCACACAATAAATAATTGAACAATTACACTAATTAATGATCAATTATTTATTTATTATCAACTAATCATTAATTAATTCAAAATGAATTACTTCCCCCCTAAAAAACCTGCAACGAAAATGAATTACACAGTTTCCATATTTAACGGTCAATTAATTGATATTAACAACGAATTATTCATTAATTAAAAATAAATTACTTCCCACCCTTTACCCCTATAAACCCCACATCCCGCACCTAAAATTAATTACACATTTACCATAATTGTCAATTCATTCTAATTAACAACTAATTACTTAATCAAAAACAAATTACTTCCCACCCTTTACCCCTATAAACCCCACATCTCGCACCTACAATATACCCCAAAAAATGTAAAACACATTATAAAATCTCAATTAAAAAACATTAATAACTAAATATATTCTTTAATTTATTGTAATTAAATTACATCCCACCCTATTACCCTATAAACCCACAACCCACTTCGGAACTAAAAAACGCAAAATGTAATTAAAACAAACAAACAATACTTATACAACAACATTTATGACACACATTTAAAATATATACTAAAATACAGAACACTAATTAAAACATCGATATTTTAAACAAATATATTTTTGCAAACGATATTAACGACTTCTATATTTTTTAAGTCAATATTTCTTACCTTAAAGGCGATATTCTTGACCACAATCTTCTTGCTGTCGATATTTCTGTGTCACAATATTTAAAACTCAATATTAGTGTAAGTCAACATTTCCAACTCGATATTTTGACGGAATACCTTCCTATGGCAGGTGAATTGCATAAACTCTGGCGGTGATTACGATGGCATAACGACGCCAATGTCGTGCAGGCAGTGGCGACTGTCAGGCAGTCATGATCAGGGGTGCGGGATCGCTGCATGGCAGGTGGGTGGTCCCGTTCCCGCTAGGATGGCGGGCGGACTCAGGTTCGCCTGCCATCCTGATAGGCCCCTCTGTCTCAATGCATGGAATATCTCTGAACACTCTTTGTCAAACGGTACCGGGCTCATTAACTCAATGTGAGTTAACCTTAATAAAGGTTTCACAATCAAAGAAAAAATTGGGATCCACTGACGACAGTAGCCAACACGCTGTTTTGAAACTTTCCTTGCACCTTCTGCAATGTGGTGACCAAGATAAAGTCCTTATTTTTATAGTACTGCATCTTTGTTGGGGAAACATTGTGACTATTGTCAGAGAAATGATTCCGCAAAGCAATTGTACAAATTTACAATCTTCATTTGTCTCTGATGCTACCAGTAGGTCATCAATATATTGCACTAAGACTGAGTTACTGGGCAAACTCAATTTTCTATATCTTTCTTTAGAATTTTACTAAAGATGCAAGGACTTTCAGTATACCCTAGTGGGATCATACACCAAAAGAGCACTTCATTTTGAAACTCAACTGGAAATAAAAATTGACTCTCCTCATGGAGAGGTATAGAGAAAAATGCTTGGCATACTTGGGTTTATAAGGGAATAGGGTGGGAAGTAATTTAATTACAATAAATTAATTAATATATTTCGTTATTAATGTTTTTTTAATTGAGATTTATAATGTTAATTGTGTTTTAACATTTTTGGGGTATATTTTAGGTGCGAGTTGTTGAGTTTATAGGGGTAAAGGATGGGAAGTAATTTGTTTTTAAATAATTAGTTAATTAGTATTAATTAATTATTTGACAATTATGTTAATTGTGTAATTACTTTTAAGTGCAGGTTGAATTAATTAATATTTAGTTAATTAATATTAATTAATTGACAGTTAAATATAGAAATTGTGTAATTAATTTTAGTTGCAGGTTGTGGGGTTTTTAGGGGTCAAAGGGTGGGAAGTAATTTATTTTTAATTAATTAATGATTAGTTGAAAACATTAATTAATTGATCGTTAATTAGTGTAATTGTTTACTTATTTTGTTGTGTGTGGATTTTGGGTTTATAGGGGTGAAGGGAGAGTAAATGAATATTACTTACTTTATAATTAGTTGTTAAATACTATTAGTCATTCTGATGGAAGCTGGAAAAAAATTACTGCTAAATTCAGTACCAGTGGAAAACATGGAATGACAATGTTATTCATTTTTCTTTGCACAACATGCCATTTCCCACTCTATTTCCTTATCCCCATCACGGGGGAGTTGCAAGAGCTACCAAGCATTTCCCGAAAAATTTTCTGCTTAATCATTTTCTCATTAACTCATTAACAGGTTTCAGTCCTTCCTCAGCCTCCCCCGAAAGTTTATACTAATTAATTCTTGGAAAAACTGTATCAGGCTTTACTCCAATCTTAACTGATTCAGCACTTTTTATCAGTCCTATCTATTTACCAGATAAATCCCCCATACCCTTTTTAACAGCATGTCGAATTGCACCCTTGAATTTTGTGATTTAATTTTGAACACTGAGGGGCCAATTCTGATCCAGTAAAATCCCCCAAAAATCGCTGTACGGAGCGTAATTACCATACAAATCGTAAACCCTCACCGTCTTCGTACGTATGAGCAAGTACGATCCTAAACCAAAGCACATCTCCGTACAAACCGTACCAAATCCCATATGAGAAAAGAATGCATACAATTCATATCCGGGTCACGCAGTACGCGCCATCCATACGTAAACAGACAGCAGTTTCCGTACCAGCAAGTACGATCCGTGTTGACGACACTCCGTACAACCCTTCTGCTACGGGAGCTGAAAAAAGCTGTAAAAGCAGAGTCTGGCCCAAACCGCACCCCGGTACCCAACAGACACGCCATGAACCCCCTCAGCCGTGTCATCCCAGTCCTGTACGCCTACGACCTGGTGCATAGAAACCGACGATGGCGCATACGGTTAGTACAACGTACCTCAACAACGGAAGTGTAGTTGTACGGTGCATCACACGCTCGAGTATAGCATAATTGCAACAGTGTTAAGAGCCGTACAGACTTCACAAATGTTGTGGTATGGTGTATCACATGCTCGCGTACAGCATCATCGCAATAGTGACACGAACCCCACAGACGTCATTAATGTTGGGGTACGGTGCGTCACACGCTCGCGTATGGCACCAGAGCATAGTGACACGAGCCGCAGACACGTCAATATTGTTGGTGTACGGTGTGTTACATCTGAGTGTGTGGTGGATATGACTCCCAGCAGTGCCCAGATATAGGAGGGGTGGGTGCACAGGACTCCCAGCAGTGCCCAGACATAAGAGGGGTGGGTGCACAGGACTCCCAGCAGTGCGCAGACATAGGAGGGGTGGGTGCACAGGACTCCCAGCAGTGCCGAGACATAGGAGGGGTGGGTGGATATGACTCCCAGCAGTGCCAGACATGAGGGGTGGGTGCACAGGTCTCCCAGCAGTGCCCAGACATAGGAGGGGTGGGTACACAGGACTCCCAGCAGTGCCCAGACATAGGAGGGGTGGGTGGATATGACTCCCAGCAGTGCCCAGACATAGGAGGTGTGGGTGCACAGGACTCCCAGCAGTGCCCAGACATAGGAGGGGTGGGTGCAGAGGACTCCCAGCAGTGCCCAGACATAGGAGGGGTGGGTGCACAGGACTCCCAGCAGTGCCCAGAAATAGGAGGGGTGAGTGCAGAGGACTCCCAGAAGTGCCCTGACATAGGAGGGGTTGGGGGATATGACTCCCAGCAGTGCGCAGACATAGGAGGGGTGGGTGGATATGACTCCCAGCAGTGCCCACACATATGAGGGGTGGTTGCAGAGGACTCCAAGTAGTGCCCAGACATCTGAGTGTTTGGTGGATATGACTCCCAGCAGTGCCCAGACATAGGAGGGGTGGGTGCACAGGACTCCCAGCAGTGCCCAGACATAGGAGTGGGGTGCAAAGGGCTCCCAGCAGTGCCCAGACATCTGAGTGTGTGGGTGATTTGACTCCCAGCAGTGCCCGGACATAGGAGGGGTGGATGGATATGACTCCCAGCAGTGCCCAGACATAGGAGGGGTGGGTGCCGAGGACTCCCAGCAGTGCTCAGACATAGGAGGGGTGGGTGCACAGGACTCCCAGCAGTGCCCAGACATAGGAGGGGTGGGTGGATATGACTCCCAGCATTGCCCAGACATAGGAGGGGGGTGCAGAGGACTCCCAGCAGTGCCCAGACATCTGAGTGTGTGGTGGATATGACTCCCAGCACTGCCCAGACATAGGAGGGGTTGGTGGATATGACTCCCAGCAGTGCCCAGACATCTGAGTGTGTGGTGGATATGACTCCCAGCAGTGCCCAGACATAGGAGGGGTGGGTGCACAGGACTCCCAGCAGTGCCCAGACATAGGAGGGGTGGGTGCACAGGACTCCCAGCAGTGCCCAGACATAGAAGGGGTGAGTGGATATGACTCCCAGCAGTGCCCAGACATAGGAGGGGTGGGTGCAGAGGACTCCTAGCAGTGCCCAGACATCTGAGTGTGTGGAGGATATGACTCCCAGCAGTGCCCAGACATAGGAGGGGTGGGTGCAAAGGACTCCCAGCAGTGCCCAGACATAGAAAGGGTGGGTGTACAGGACTCCCAGCAGTGCCCAGACATAGGAGGGGTGGGTGGATTTGACTCTTAGCAGTGCCCAGACATAGGAGGGAGGTGCAGAGGACTCCCAGCAGTGCCCAGACATCTGAGTGTGTGGTGGATATGAGTCCCAGCAGTGCCCAGACATAGGAGGGGTGGGTGGATATGACTCCCAGCAGTGCCCAGATATCTGAGTGTGTGGTGGATATGACTCCCAGCAGTGCCCAGACATAGGAGGGGTGGGTGCAGAGGACTCCCAGCAGTGCCCAGACATAGATGGGGTGGGTGCAGAGGTCTCCCAGCAGTGCCCAGACAACTGAGTGTGTGGTGGATATGACTCCCAGCAGTGGCCAGACATAGGAGGGATGGGTGCAGAGGACTCCCAGCAGTGCCCAGACATCTGAGTGTGTGGTGGATATTACTCCCAGCAGTGCCCAGACATAGGAGGGTTGGGTGCAGAGGACTACCAGCAGTGCCCAGACGAAAGAGGGGTGGGTGCAGAGGACTCCCAGCAGTGCCCAGACATAGGAGCAGTGGGTGGATATGACTCTCAGCAGTGCCCAGACATGAGAGGGGTGGGTACACAGGTCTCCAAGCAGTGCACAGACATAGGAGGGGTGGGTGCACAGGACTCCCAGCAGGGCACAGTTATAGGGCGGGCATTGTCAACATCATACCACAACTACATGGGTGTATGTTTACAACCCTAACCTGTGTGAGTCCTGATAGTGCCATAGCAACACATCACTTACAGTAGTGTCACACTACACGGATGATGGATTTCTGTCACACACAGCGTGCCACACCACATGTGGGTGTGATGACAGATCCCACATGCATATCCACCCATGGAGGTTGCAGGCAACCTACACACCCTACCATCATGACACAATAGTGTATAGTCATATAACAACCCAACAAACAAAGACAGCAAAAGGGAAAATACACTGTCATGTACATCCCTGGTCTGATAGGGATGTCCAGGTCAGAGCGGCAACATGTACTTGCTCATGGAAGGAATACGGTTGAAAGGCCTTAGATACAATGCACAAAATTCTGAGTTATGTGCACAAATACCCTACAGAACCAATACAAACATAAGGGTAAGGCTGTGATTATACCTCTGCATAGTGGGACAAAGGGTGAATGTGTCCATGAATGCATTTCTACATACTCTAAACACAAGTACAGTGAGTAGCATGGATGGCACACAGTAATGAGCAGTAGTCATCTGTGAGCAGGCATGTCCATTGTTGAGGGAACGTTCAACAAAATAGGGAATATGCACACGTAAGCACAACCATTGTGCAACTCTCTGTAGTGAAGTTCTCATTGTATAACTGGGGAAGGGGCTCTCCTTGGGACAATCAGATAGATTCATGAAGCCAAATTGCGATCGCAATAGCTGCGATATAGCAATTGCGATCGCAAATTGAGTAAAAGGAATTCTTGATAGTGAAAATAGCAAAATAGCGAAATCGCTAAAACAAAATTGCGAGTTCGCAAATAAATTCGCAGAATCCTGGAACAAGCCCATTTGCGATTTAAAAATAGCGCGAAACCATGGATTCTGCGAAATCATTTGCGAACTCGCAAAATATTCGCAATCGCCATTCAAGAAAAATCGCAGATAGCGAAAAACAAGATAATCGCTATTTGCGACGCGCAATTTAAGGAGAACCCAAACCAGGTGGTAACCAGCAAAGAAAAAAAAAAAAAACTTTAGCTAACTACAAACAGGTGCAGGCCTGACCAAACACACTTAAGGACATGCAGCTGGAGCCTGAGGACTCTCACAATGCCAGGACTCTACATGGTGGTCAGGCAGCGTAGGCTACAGCGAGCAGCATGGAACAGACGTAGGATTCAGGAGCGGATATTCCGTCAGCGGGTCACCCTTCTGGGCCAAACCAGGGAGCAAATCTATGCTAAGTACCGCCTAAATGGGCCAATGATCATTAAGCTGATCCAGGACCTGGACCCACTGATGCAGCACCCAACAAGGAGGACCAATGCCGTTCCCACCCATGTGCAGGTATTGTGCAGCCTGCACCTACTAGCCTCTGGAAGCTTCCAGGGGATAGTTGCTGTTGCAGGGGGGATATCCCAGCTCACCATGTCCCGCTGCCTAAGGAGTTTCCTGGATGCAATGCTGACCCGGATACACCACTACATATCATTCACCACCACCCAACAGGACTTGAATGACACCAAGCTGAAATTCTACAACATTGCACATTTCCCGCATGTAATTGGATGCATTGACTGTACCCACATCCACATCTGCCCACCAGCACAAACGGAATACATGTACCGCAACCGCAAGTCCTACCACTCCCTCAATATCCAGATGGTGTGCAACGCCAAGAATTACATCACGGACATAGTGGCACAATATCCGGGCAGCACACATGACTCCTTCATCTTGAGGCACAGCGGCATTCACACACGACTGGCCAGGGGAGACTTTGGCGAAGGACACCTACTAGGTAAGTACACATGCCCCCAAATAGTACACTGTGATCATGTATCTGCGCAGAACATGCACTCACCCTGTGCTTCTTACCCTCAGGTGACAACGCCTACGGACTACGTGAGTACCTCCTCACCCCATACCTCAACCCTGCCACACCACAGCAACAACGTTACAATGCTGCACACATACGAACAAGAAATTGCATTGAGAGAACATTTGGCTTATTGAAGAGCCGTTTCCGCATACTGCACAAGACTGGTGGGGCAATCAAATACACACCTGAGGTCTGCTGCCACATCGTGGCCGTGTGTGCAATACTCCACAACATTGCTACCAAGCGCAGGATACCAGTGAAGATATCTGGCAGTGAGTCGGAAGGGGACAACCGCCCGCCTCCACATGTGTGTCATGCATGCGGAGAAAATCCTGCTGAATGACACAGGGCCGCAACCACATCACTATTAACTGTTTCTAGTGCACCCATTCCCCTCACAAAACACTGCACTCATGCATGACAAATGTAATAATGACATGAGTGTGAATCAAGTCAGACCATTAATCTTTATTGTTCATGCACAATAAATTGGCCTTTACTAATATTGGTGTCTCATGAAGAGAGTATTACTCCATACCTCCCCATGCTGGGGTAGTGGGCTTGCAGGGGTGTACTGCATGGCCTCCCTGAGAGTGTCTGAGTTCTCACTGTCGGTTACGACGAGACGCCCCAAGTCGTCTATCTGTGTCCTGAGGGACGGTGTTGGCCCTAGTTGATGCTGTTGGCCTGCTGCTGTGGCGATGTACAGGCATCGGTGGCAAGGATGCGCTGCTGTTAGTTGACGCTATCTCGCTCACGTCGTCAGGCCCCTCTGCTTCTCCATGGGCAGTGGACTGGCTGCCGAGCACTGCTGCTGTAAGCAGATCTAGTGACCTACCACATCTTGGCAACACTGCACCATCTGGCCCTGCATGGCAAGTGACCTGCGTGCCAGCTGTGATGTTGCATTCCCAACTATATGGTTTGATGTTGTGTAGGCCGATAGGCGGGCCAGTAGTTGGCGGTGGTGGCGGCGGGTCATGTCCTGCTGGGCTACCAGCAGCTGGCTGTTCTCTCTGACAGCAGCGGTCATCTGGGTAATATTTTGGCCTGTCGCCTGCAGCTGGGTGTGAATTGCTGCCAGGTGACACGCCTGTGTACGGTACACCGCCAGCATGCGGCGTTCAATCGCCAGGCCTGGATCTGGTAGTAGGAGTGCCCAGCCCATGCCTGCTGAGCCCTGACGCTGCTGGCGCCTCAGTGCGCTGGTGTGTGATCTGGCTCCAGCTGTGCACCTCGTCTACCTCCTAGGCGCTGGTGGTGGGGCCTGTACCACTGCTGTGGCTGTTTGTTGGGGTGTTGGCTGCACACCTGTGGCTGCAGGGGTGGCACTGTCCACACGGGGTGGTGGTGGTGGAAGAACTGCTGGTGGCTGTGATGGACCGGGTCGTTGGCTGGACTGGCCCTCACCCTCAGTGTCCTCCTGGGTCTCGGCGATGTGCAGGGCCTCGCTATCTGTGCTGGGTGGCTCAACTGCACCTGTAATGTGAAAGGGTGCATGATTAATGTTATGTATCTTGCATAAGCAATGATGATACATGCATGCAGGCTTGCTTTCCCTGACTGGCTTTTGGATTCACTTTGAATTTACAGCTCTGGCTGTGTTCAGCTAACTGGGGGGATATGATTTCACTACGACTACCACAATGCAATGGGGCATTTCAGGTGTGCATGGGCTGCATTGTTGGGGATGTCATATTGCTAGCTCAGGAGTCATGGGCATTGTTGGGGGAAGGGTCGCAGTCGCATGGCACTTACCTCCAGATTGTTGGCTGGGTCAAGACGAGTCCAGCTGCATGACCCCCACGCAGGCTTCTGGTGCAATGGTGTCCTCTATCAGGTCCTCCAATGGGGTGTTCGGTGTGGCTACAGGTTCCCCTCCACCGGTGGCCAGTCGCTCCCCAAGCCTCTCGGCAATACGCTCCTTAGACCGACCTCTCAGGTCGTACCAGCGCTTTTTAAGGTCTTCAATTGACCGCTGGGTCACCTCAACCGAATTAACTTTAGCGCGGATGCGCTGCCAGATCCTGCGCTTGTCTGCCTCTGGCACCCTCCGGGAGTCTTTGCCAAAGAGCCGTGCATAGTCCTTGGTGACCCCCTCAATCAGATGCTCCAGTTCAAGTTCTGAAAACTTGAGTTTGCGCTTCCTCTCCTGCCCACTGCTCCCTGCTGCATCCTGGGACATCTTGGTGATTTTTGTCCTGCTGGGGTGCTGCACAGTCTAAGGTTTGGAGCTCTTCAGTATCCTGCTCCCACTCTCAGGCTCTGTGTTCTGTTTGTGGGTGGGGTAAGCCTACTTCCTGGTTGTGATGTCATCAGTGGGCTCGAAATGCGACTTCCCGTTTTTGCGATCTCGCAGTTAGCGAGATCGCTAATTGCGATATCGCTAATTGCGAGGTCGCAATTTCTACTTGAAAAAATGCATTTGCGATCGATTGCGAATCGCTTTTTTGCATCGCATTTCTACATGAATGCCATTCTGCGATTTTCAAATTGCGATTCGCTATTTTTCGCAATTTGCTAATCACAGAATGGCACCTTCATGAATCTATCTGAATGTCTGTAGGCTATTGAACACACACAACCAAAGATTAATTGCAGCAACATTGTGATGGCACATAGATACCATGGTCCACCTCATTAACATCATAAAATATACATATTTCACAATCTCAAAACATTACCATGACATCAACTCCTAGTCACACAGCACCGAAAGCAAGTACCTGAAATGGAATAGTTCAGAATGAAAAATAAAAGGCTTTATTCAGCTCCAAAGTAAAAGTAATTTGAAAATGAGTCCTGTCTCAAACAAGGCCAATGGCCAGTCCATTTCCAAGTCTGGTTGGGGGATGTTATGGAGGTTGTTGACCCCAAACTTGCCTTCACATTCTGGAGCTAAAGGTGGGTTGACCCGTGGGGGGCATCATCAGAGTCAGGGGCCGGCACCGCAGGGACAGTAGAGGGAAGGGTAGGTGATGTGGGCGCAGGAGGGGAGGAATCCTCCTCAGTGGCTTGTGCAGCGCCGAAGGTGGAAAGCAATTCAGCGCTGCACACTGCTGCCAATCCCGCCAGACCACCACCTGCACCCGGGGACACAATGGGAATGGAGGTAGAGGGCTGTGAGTCATGTGTACTGTCTCTGTGGCTGCGTGGCTGCCGTCTGACCCCTGTCTCTGTGGGTGTGCTTGCATCCCTCTGAGATTGTATGCCAGGAGATCTGCGCTTACACTTAGGTGGTGGTGTGCTGGCTGTGGGTGTTGGCGTGCGTGATCTTGTGCGTCGGTGTGTGCTTGGGACAGGTATGGGAGAGGGGGGTGTCGATGGGTCAGAAGAAGGGGGGGACTGACCGCTGCAGGAGTGAAACTGCTGCCGTCAGTGAGGAGTCCATGGACGCTAGTATCCGACGTTGGTCAGTCATTGCAGCTAACATGCCCTCCATGAATGACAACAACTGTGTCAGAATGGCAGTGTTGAGGTAATGGGGTGTACTGCGCACTCTATTTTAGTAGTTTTAACCTCTTGTTTTATGAAAATAAATCAATTTAAGATGGGGCGTGCTAGGTGGGGAGGAGGTAGCTAGTCTCCTGTAAATTACACTAAGAAGGAAAGTGATAACTTATCACTTTCCTTCTTAGAATGGCAGTGTGGCCATGGAGGACAGTCAGCATTGATGTCTGACCAACATGAATCTGCCGGAGTAGGTCCACAGACTCGGCACTGAGGGCAGCAGGGGAGACAGGACAGGGGCTGCGGTGCCAGGGACAAAGGAGACATGTGGTGCAGCACGGACAGAAGGGACTGGAGCAACTGGGAGTGTGGAGATGGGTCTGGAGGAGGCGTGGACGGACACAGTGATGAAAGATGGTGTTGCCGCGTATTCCCCCTCCTCCTGGGAGTCAGAAGCCGAGCCGTCCGAATGGTAAGAGGTGTCGCCTTCCAAAGGTCCGGCCGTCTGACTCCCCTCACCCTCCGTGCCACTAGCTCCCTCCAACTCCTCAGCGCTGGTGGCACTGCAGCTGGGTCCCTCCTCCTGGTCCGTGCTCATGCCTCCTCTGGTGTTGGTTGATGATGCTGTGAGCATGGATAAGAAACAAAAATGCATCAGTCACCTGTACACATCTGACACATGAGTACAAAATCAGTAGGTCACACTGCAAATCATGGCAGGCATCATGACTAATAGCCAGATAGCTCAGCACATAATTGAGACTAGTACTGCCCAGTTGGTATAGACACAATTCTACTTGGACACAAGGATCCAAAGAACAGACCAGGCAACAACTTGAATGAGAGTCACACTGAGGAGCTTCTGTTTGTTTACAGGAGAGCAGATCTATACAATTAAGTGATGCCACCTCAAGTTCACAAAGAAAAAACAGTTGGGTTGCCCCTCAGGGCAAACTAACACACCTCACTCACCAAGGTGACACCACACTCTGAGCCCTGTAACAACGATTTGGTGAAAACTAATGTGACGAATTGTTAGTATCTTGGGACTCACCATACTTCACACATTCAACATGCATTGCATGTGTATATTTGCCATCCTGTGAAGATAACACGTAGGTGCCGGCATGAAAGATCTCTCACAAGGAAATGCTCACCAAAAACATAGATACATTCATTGAATCAGCTGACACACTTTAAAATGAAACACTGTTACAAACAAATGGCTTTGCCCATATACCACATAAATGGTCCAACGGAGGTCTTGATGGCTTGACACGCATTAGTCTGTACAATGGACAACAAAGGAGTCTCAAGCACTCCAGAACACTGTGTGGACATGTCTATGAAGATCAAGGCACACCATCAATCACTAACACTGGCGTCCTCCAAAAGCTGCCTGCTAATCCTAAACATTGCAAATGTTGTTTGGTGTGCACTACCTTGTGAAACAACTATAATGCAGACACATAAGTGTTACCTACACAATTTGTCATATGAACACATTCAAACCATGAACAACTCTTAACAAGTGTTGGGAGTGCAAAGGTACTTACATCAATGTGAGACAACTTCAAATGTGTCAGTCCACACAGGGGCATCTATCACCAGATCATACAGTTGCTAGCACATAAGACCCACTGGATATCATTTGAAGTGGACCACATGTCCCAAATCAGGACAATACGTAAGGCAACGAGCCTGCAATTGTGTAGTCCAAAACCATTGCTGCATCGTGGATGCACCCTTATCCACATGCTAAATGTCAACACTGTAGTGTGCACACCAAGACAAAACAGCTTTGCACCAGAAATACATACATGTGGCTAAAAATATTGAGGCACAATCATCTCTGGAAGCAAATGGCATAGCCTGTAAAGCCCCTAATGAGAGCACTGTCCACCATCATAGGGGAAGTGCCTAGTTAAAAATTCAACCACACAATTTACATCCAGAGGCAAAAACTGCCAAGGATAAACAGGCAGGCCCATTACACCACTCCAGCACAACACCCACATCACTCAATCAATGTGATTGATACAGCTCAAGAAGTGAGAACTCAGAATCAAGGTAACATAAACAGTGCAGCAACTTCACAAAAAGTACACCAAGGTCACCTTGTGGGGATGGCAATAAATATTAGTCACAACCAACCAACAACAGATTGTTATGAATAGGCACACAGGCACTGGCCAGTGTGAGCATGCACAAGTCAAATCTTGTATACTTGGCCAGTGTGCACATGTAGCTGACACATGATAAATACAAACTATGCAAGGCACCAATGCCACAGATGCTGACCCATCCTGAACACACATTGAATGGGCACAGTGTTGGATGACACACATGATTTGGATACCAAGGTGTCCCAGGGGACTGTAGTGGGCACACAGATCCATGGGTCTAGAAATTGGTGACTGTCTCAGGATTACCCGTCATGACAATATGTATATCTCACAAATGATGTCTGAGAATGCAACATGGGTCATGCATGCTGCAAGGGTGTGCATTTTAAACCTCACACTCCTATGTTGAGACTCATCATCAATGCAAGCACATATGAAGGCCAAACACAGTGCACAGGTCATGGCACAGACACGGTGCCAACACATGTCACAGATGTCCCTCCCACATGATGCGCTAACCAATGTGCAGTCTAATTACCTTGCACCCTAGAGGAACATGTGCAAATGTGAAAACACACAGATCAGGGGACACCTGTGGAGGAGGGGAAGGGATGAAAGCGAGCACCAGCTGAATATGGGGAATTGAAAAAACAAAGCACAAATAGCCTGTCTGACCAGACTGTCATGCCACGAGATCTCTATCGAGGCGCCTAACGTTTTTCCTCCCGTTAAGGGCCTGGTCTCTATATAAGGAGCATTAATTCACCAGAACGCCGCTTAGCGTCCTGGCATTTTGCTCCTTTTCCTGATCTTCCGTCCTACTAACGTTTGCCTGACTTCCGGTTTAGAGTGTTTCGTTTCCGGTCCCTGAGTGCCCTTGCCGTTGTATCGGCGTTCGGCTCCTCCGTATACTGTATGCCGCTCTGACAACTTGGAACACGTTTGCTGTACTTTGTGTTCATAGTTATTTTTTGTTCATCTCCCGTTGCTTCCCTCTGCCCTGGTGCTCCGCCAGACCGTCGGGGTTTTTCTCCGTGGTTTGGCTGGGCGCTGTCTTACCCCCTCTTCTCTACCCTGGCACTCCGTCTGGCTGCCGGGTTTAACTCCGTAGCCCGGCCGGGTGCTGCATTCTCCACAGTCCGGTGGCATTTCTACTCCGCTCAATGGCCGGGTCTTACCCCGTCGTTGTGGCCGGGTCTGGTGTGCTGAACCTTCCTGATAGGTTCTCTGGCCGGAGCTGTCGCCCGTTAGAGAACCACTCTACCTGATTTCTACCTTGGCCATTTTTGATTTTTGATGTGATCCTGCCTTCGGGGCTCTTGCGTGGACCATTATTGTAAGGTGTTTACATACCGGCTACCAGAATCGCGGGGGGAACATCACTTACAACGCAACTTTTACCACGCAGTGCCTTTACGACGCAACTTTTACAACGCAAACCATTACAACGAAATGGGCTGGGGGACGCTCTAGGATAGGGAATGTGTTTAATGTACTATCCAACACCTTCCCTACTATCCACGGGGACTGGAGTTGTAATAGTAAATTAAACAATTCACTATCCAGCGCCTAAAAGCATTATGCGTTGTAATGGTATGCGTTGTAAAACTTGCGTTGTAAAAGCATGCGATGTAAAAGCATGCGTTGTAATGTCGTACATCCGAATCGCGGTAACAGCGCGTAGTGCTGCCTTATATGTATATATATATTCATATCAGTTTGAAATATGGAGGTAACAAGTTTGTGACATTTTTTGGCAGGCACGCAGTGTATGTTACATTGGAATAGGGTGACGTCCAAGCCACGCATACCTTACACTTAAAGTGGTGAGGAGCACAGAGATATTCATTACATATTAGCCTATGTTTGAGGACGAATGTCACTATCAGTGTTGTTGCAATTACACAGGGAATCAACACCAGTCTTATCCTCCTTTGACCTTCCAAAAGATTCACACATTGCTGTGGTAGGTTATGCATATGTATTTCAGATATTCACAAGCTTATAGTAGAGTATTATGGTAACCTTATTGTTTCCTTACAGCCTGTTAACACATCCAGAGTCTACATTGGGGTGCCACCTTCAGGATCTACTACTGTTTTCCCCCCAACCTTTCCTTGTTTTGTTTCCCTGTTTTCCCCTGACGTGCTAACCGATACACTAGACTCCATTACAGTCGGAAGGCACGTGGGGGACGACTGAGGACTCACTCCGGTTCCTGACGCTCCTGCAGAACCAGCCTGATAACCATTACACAGACACCCCACCTGTGGGAGTGTTTCCAGGATTCAAAGCACCTCAAGTAGCAGCTGACACACAACACTACAAACAGCCATGTACCTACCCCCTCCTGCCCCTGCCTATGGAGGTCTGGAATGACCACTGCCAGGACCCGGAGCAACTGGGGGGTGAGGTGGCGGCTTCCACCATGCCGGCGTGGGGTCTCCATCTTCAGCTGGACCCGGGCGATACGCTGGGTCCAGCAGCGGATGTCTTGCCACCTCTTCCTGATGTTCCTCAGTTTCCGGCAATGGCCCCCCACACTCCTGGCAGCCCTGACGATCTCCATCCATATCTCTCCTTTCTCATAGGCAGATATCTGTCAGGAAGACGAAGTGAAACAACATCAGTACACCTGCTCCATGCCCCAGAGACACACACTTGCACACCATTAATAATGTGAATTGGGCATAGGATTCTGACAGGACTTGCATCATTGTCCATGTGAATTAGGCATTTGGTCAAACCCCAACACACAACATGCCTTTGAAAGGCAACATATGGTATAAGGGGTTCAACACACTCACTGATCATGGCACACATTGTACAACACATGCAACTGCAGGTTGTGGGACAGCATGTGAGAACCTGTCACATATCCTACTCCACTTAAGAACCCTCAGCAGACCAGACAGACACACCCTGGCACAGATCACTCGCCTGTCAGTGTCGACAGTAACCTTCATTTTGCACATGTCCCACTTGACAAAGAGGGGCCACAGTGTCAGGATCCAGCTGATGCGCCTGCCTAGATCGGAATCAAGAAGCCCGAAGAACTAGGGACTACAGGTCCCAGAAGGCTTAGGGGCATAGGAGGTGATTATTTAGGTAACACGCGCGCACGTAGCCGTGCACATAATTTTGTGACTAGTGTCCTCGGCGGTCCAGGTGGAAGACGCCGACTTCAGGAGAGTGCCGTTCGTTTCATCATGGTGCAGGAGAGCGAGGATCCGCTCTAATTCCAGAGAAGTCGAATCACGACGGAGAAACGGCATCAGGTAAGAGAGAGGAGCGGCTGCTCTTACTCTCAGTTCGTGAAACATTTCCGCGCAAACACTAGAACGGCGGTATACTGCTTCGTGAAGTAACGGAGAGTCAGTGTACCTACAGAACAGTTAAGCCGTGCAAACTGCGGAACTGCTGGAGACGGCTTCGTGAAAGTAACGGAGGGTTCCAGTGTCTTGTTTGTTTCTCACTGACCGTAAATCAGAGACTACCCTTAGAAGAAGCGTGTTGATCTCCCGGGGAGGAGGAGCGCTTGGAATTAGGTTTGAAGTGCTATACAAACCCTTGGAATGCGTGTTGATTCCCGTAGAGGAGGAGCGCCAACGTTTGGTTATTTAATAAGCAAGTAGTGTCAGTTGGAAACATTGTACTCTGGCTTGCCTCTGGAGAAGTTCCACTGGGAGAACTTAATGTACACTGGTATGTGACTAAGACTAAACTGCTTGTTCAGAACTTAAGGAAGTGTAAAACAGTGTCTACTCTGATGAAGTAATCAGAGAGCTTGCTGTGCAGGTTGGCTAGAATCACTGGTAGTGATCCTGTTTTTGGTGCTGTTTTGTTTGGCAGAGGATCTGCGTTTAAGGTACCATATTCTAGCGAGAAATACTGCGAGTAGCATCTGGTGGTGGAATGAGAGGTGTGTGCTAATCTTGTTCTGCTTGTGTTTTGCAGATCCTTTGTCCCTGCTGTCCCTTCCCGTCCTTTGTCCCCTGCCCGATCCGACCTGAACTCAGTGTAATTCAGATTGAGTTTGGAACAATCGGGAAGCGGAATTCTAATAGCATCACATCGATCCTGAGGAGCAAGAGGAGCATAACACACAGGTGTCGTGCAAACTGTGCAAGTCAGGCACACAACACAGCATACTTGTAATATCAGATGGCTACAGCTGCTGCATACGCCATGCAGCTGTGGTGCAAAACATCACATACACACTCAACCAGGTGACAAGGAACATTCACAAACTTCAATCTCCATGTGCTTAAACACAGCATTTCTACAATATCACCACAGGTCCCCACAAGTCATACACACCTGTGAGTACAGTCAGCTGTCACTCTGGGGTGAACACTGTTAGACCCCAGGACAATTTGCAATGAATACACCAAGGCCTTTCACGGCTGAATGTGTCATGCACTATGCAGTGAATGTCCCAGCAAGCACAATGCAAGTGAGGACTTAACACACATGAACTACATCATGCTCTGCATGAGAGGCACCACCATGTACACCCCCTGGGACACCCTCAAAACCACATTGCATGTCTGTCCCACCAATACACAATGCCTGCTGTGACACACACAACAGGTGCACAGTCCAAGCTAGTGCAGTTAGCACTCACCTGCTCCCCTGGCCTCCCATACAGCTTGCTGTACTCTGGTAGTAGGGCATCCAGCAGGGCCTGGTTTTCTTCCTCAGTGAAGGCTGGTGCCCTCTCTATAGTACGCGACATAAAGGTCCAGGGAATGCAGAGACAGCAGCAGTGTGGTCCACTCCAATGTTGTGCAGGCAAGTGCTCTCTCACAGACACATGCAGCCTTAAATCTGTGCTGATGAGGGGCTTTCTGTTTCTGGAGTACAGTGTGATAGGCCACAATACTTTGCATCCTACGTTTCACCCAATCCCTTCAAACATAAGGCCCTGACTCACATTTGCATGGTTCAAAATGTGTGCTTCAGCTCCAAATACAAACTGCAACATTGTATATTTCTGCCCAACTGACTTTTTCAGGACACCTGTAGAACACACTCAAATCTCAGTATCCATGACAACCAGGCTGCATTCAGGGCCCATTAGTCACCCCCTAGGTGTATCCTAGCTATTTTCTGAGATTAACACACGTCTACGGTGCCTTCGACGTCGCTTATGGCACCATTGTTCTAGTGAAACGAGGCGCACACACACACACGAAAAGTCGGGGTACGGTACGCTCGCGTATGGCACTGTTATTGTAAAGAGTCTGTGACATTTGGACTCACTGTGTCTTTAAGCATCCTCCTTTTTAGGTCGAGCTCTCTCGACCTATTGTCGTGGAGTTGGCTCTGAAGGGAGACACAGCAGGGCACGCGCGGCGTTTCTGGTCTGTGGACGCGCTTATGCAAGCCAGCTGAAGACACACGCACACGCATACACACAGACACACACACACACACACACAGACAGACGCGCAGACAGACGCACGCACACACACAGTCACACAGACACACATACACACACACACCGCCCCACCCACTATGCCCCACTTACCGCATCAGCGGCCTTAGCCGCCACTCCTGACTTCTGCTGCCTGCCACCCGCCGCCACTCCTGCTTCCACCGCTCCCGCCTCACGACAGCCGTGAGCGTGCACATCCCAAAACCGGAAGTTCGGGAACGTGCACGCTCACTGCTTGTTTTTTTTCTAGTTCGATACTCCCTTGTATGCATGCAGTCGCTTGGGAGGTTTGCACGTGCAACCTAATTTTTTTCTTTTTTTAAATGACAAGTCCGCTTTGTAAGTGTATTTTCCAGTTAGTTGCTGTCATTTCAGATGCTGTGTCTGGCTCAGCCAATAAAGAGTTAGCATGATTTTCCCTTTGCATCCAAGTTCTGTCAGAAGCTGTTTGTCAGCAGCCCCGTGTTACCAGATGACGTCTCCTCCTCCCGCAGCACTGGCTGGGCGACTGATAGTCTTTCAGCACTAGTTCTAAAGGGCAGTCACTGGTAGCTGCACGCACGGCGTGGAGCGCTGAAGGGGCTCGTGCCGAGGGCAGCCACTCGTACTTGCACGCGAGGCTTGGATCTTGCGAAGGGCTCTGAGCGAGGCAGGGGCTCATGTATCTGTGCACGCGGCTCAGAGCTCGTGAAGGGGCTTGTGGCCAGGCAAGGCACACGTATCTGTGTGCGCGCAGATCAGAGCTTGTGGCCAGGCACCGAGATGTTCTACTCGGGCATGCTGACGGACTCGGGGAGGAAGGAGGCCGAGATCAGGGAGGCAGCAGCTCTCCGGCAACAGAGGAGGATGAAGCAGTCGGTGCAGTTCATGCACAAGGACTCGGCAGACCTGCTGCCCTTGGACGGGCTGAAGAAACTGGGGACATCGAAGGACACTGTGAGCATCCACTAATTACACCCGTTCCTCACCCTTACTTTCATCTAAGAAGATCTCATTTTAGAAATGTTGTGACTGGAGAGGGGGGGGAGGAAGTGTGTTCAGTGTAAGTGAGCACGCGATGATTATATATACAGAGAGAGAAGATGTAGTAGCATCCTATATGAAAGGCGGAAATAGGCTAAGCCTATCAGATTGCTTAGAACGCTAGCACTAGTGTTGTTCATCTGTGTTCTGTGGTACCAAGATAAAGTACATTGAGTCCATGTGATGTTTGATGTTCGTTCCTCGGTATTTAGGGGGAGATTCTTTAAGCTTCATTGCTCTCATGCTGTGGGGCGTTAATAGCTGGTAATTATATTTTAATAGATGAACGCATTTAATTACAAAGTCATGTAGTGATAAAAGCTTAACAATCAACATTTCTTCCATCAGAAGTCTCCGCTATACCAATTAAAATATCTTTTGTGCAACCTTGCCATACTAACATTCCGAGAGAAACTGATAAATATCCCTTACATACAAGACAGAAAATGCTAACATTCTTAAATAGCAGCTTCTTGATTAATTTATCGCCCGGTAAAATATAAATTAGAGTAGCAACTGGAAAACCTATGTACATACAGTTTTCCCCCAAAGTGCTATTGTGCGAAAAACACATAAGTGGATTATTATCTGAACGTTCAATGTGCCTGCTAGGAGAGAACATTATGATATTGTATCCGTCTTCTATACGTGGCCTTTCATCCCATCTATTATTTTAAAACGTCTTAGAGACAATGAGATTGGAATCGGGCATTTATCAATCATTAACAGCTGACAATAAAGAGAACCCTGCCCATATCGCTTACTGATCCGTCGAAGTTGTATAGATTCTTTTTTTATATATATAATTTTGTGAAGTGTCGCCATCCATGTCGCCGCAGAGCACTTAATTTCGAATCTTTTACTAGCTTCGGGGAACACCGCATTATCGCGGCAGTTTATTGAAATGCAGCCTAATGAAAACTGAATACACAAATACATTCTTTAGCATGCCAATGTAATAGTGCTTACACATGGGTTTCATAAAACACCGCTCGATAGCAGGTGGCCCGTGCATAGTTTTAGCAATCCATATTGAAGTATCGGGCTAGACACGTGTTAGAGAGGTGTCGGGCATGGTTTGGGAGTGGTAAGTGAATATCGCATACCCGCCAGGGCCGGTTTCTCGTCTGGGATCAGCTGCAGTGTTGTCTACCTCTAGGGCTGGCCCTTAATAGGGCCTCCCTTGACTAAGGGGCCCATTGCCACCGCATTGGCTGCACACGACCTCTGCTGTGGTCAGTGGGGAGGGTGGGTTGGGGGGGGCGGTTTGCAATCCTAGTTCGCGCCCAAAGTGCCAGTAGACTATTTCTGTATCCCATTTAGAAGTGTCCTATATTCACATCCAAACACAATAAGGTTATGTTGTTGCACGTCCCTCCAAGACCACTGGTGGATTGTCGAAGGCGTTGTGCTGGGGCGTAGCCTTCATATGTGCATAGGTGCAGTGGCACCGGGGTCCAGAGGCCTGAAGGACCCATTGAACCCCAGCTTATTTTGCATTTTAGGCATTTTCTCTCTTGCACTCTGCAATATTTTCTCAACTCTCAAGGCAGCATACACCTTCAGTGGGAGGCCGAGTAACGGGCTTTCCAGATTCACGTGGCACTGTGTAAAAGGTGAAACAAAATTAAATGTGATCTATAAAGATTGCGTTTTGACTAAATGCTTTCAGGGTTTAGACTATTTTATGAAGCTGATCATATTTTTGTTGCTCTGACCTCTTCAAAATCCATAAAATCTAAACCGTAATCAAGTTAGATCTCTCCCCGTTCAGTGTTCCAAAGTGTTGTTCTGGATCCACGAGATTTACGTTCTAATGGCAGCTCCCTCGCCTGATCACAGCGTGTGATTCTGGACACATAGCTTCACCTCGTGCCTAATTTCCCCATACTTTCCAAAACAGAGAAGTCTTGGACACTGACTGAACGCGCATATAAAGCGCTGTATAAATAAATGGGTGCTGCACGACTTTGAGTGCACTCTGTGATAATCCACGCCGTGGCGCTCATCGGCATGGACTCTCGAGGGTCTAGAAGAGGCAAACTGGAGACTCTAATCGACAGCTGAGGCCGAGTCACCTGACACGACCTCATTGAAACTGCTTCATTCCTTCAATTGTTCAGCAAATTGTTCCTTTATCCCTCACGATGGAGAGGACTGAACCCAATTGCTTATCTAGGTTCACAGGGACACCCAACAGCTGCTCTCTGCCCCTCGGAGCAGAATGGAAAGCCAGCAGGCCTCCGCCGCAGAACATGTCACAGGGTCATGCTACTTACGTGTTGTTCGGCAAAGTTCTCTTAGTAGATTCATCCGGGCTTCGTTATTAACATTAGTGCACACAAATGGTAACAAATATTAAAATCATTCAATCAAGGGTTTGCAGAGTGTGGCAAATCCCTCAAGGCGCTGGAGTTGTTAACTGCTTGGAGGTGATCTGTTCACAGGGACAGCCAGGCCTTGAGTCCTTTCCTGAACTGCTGGGGGGAAGAGGTGGTCCTGAGGTGCATAACTACTAGATGGATTTCTTTCCCTTCCTTCCAAGGCCAACCCTGCCACCTGTCACTTATGACAGCACTTTGGTGCGATGACGTGGAGGCGACACGATGTCACACAGATATCAAAAGATGGCAGGCTACCCAGACATGTGATATGAGGCTGCACAGCTCATGGAGCTGTGGAAATCAATGCCTGACAGGATGAGAGGGGTGTATCAGCTCTTCCCCAGCCTCACACTGCTGCTTCTCTCTCCAGGGACTGGGTCTGCCACGGTGTGACTGTTGGTCTCATAGTTTGTGTCCCTTCAGCCTCTCTGCCTTTTACACTTTTACCTTTGTGACTTCCAGCCTGACTTTTACTTCCATAACAAGCATAGGCTTGAGCCCATTCCTTCCACTCATGACATTCATCTTTGGACAGTTTCCACCTTGAATATTGTGTACATTATAGTTTCGCTAATTAGCAGTCCTTCACTCAAGTCTACTCAGCCACCAACATCACACTTCCATGTCCAGACGTCACCAATGTATCTATGGCATGCTTTGTCTCCTTGATTTATTATTTGTGTTACATTTCTTATAGTTAGCCCCTGCTCCCCAAACTGCCAATCATGCACCTTTTTACTTTTCTAGTTGCACTTTGTTGTTGTTGGAGTCGTCCTGCAGAGTTTCCACGTACTTCTGAAATGGCACGCTTCTTGCTACCTTTGTCACATTCTTGGAATATTTTTTTTTTAAACTCTTTATTCATGGCTTTATCAAAATCACAGTATACAGAGGATCACATCGGCATCTGTCAGCCTTTTCACTTTTCCTTAAACAGAACTTCGGCAATCGAACAAATGTGTGCCGTTTCCCCACCTTAGTACCTCAGGTGGAACAGTCGATTTTTGTCAGCATTCTCTCTCAGTCACCGTACAGTATTGCCTTGTAGTGAACGCCTTCCCACCTAACTCCCTCCCTCCCCTTCCGTCTCCTAGCTCAGTTCTCAGTTATATTCAACAGTTCCTGGTACCATGGCCTCATCCCATCTAGTGCAAAAAAGGGCTCGTCTGGCTGGGTATACCCGTCAACACAGCATACTCGCCTACATCCCCGTGTTTCTCCACCTTGGTCCCTATGTGTACGGTCATGTATCATTCTCCAGTGAAGATTCCAGGTCCACACCTTCCAGTTCAATCAACATTCGCTCCCAGTCTTGCGATATGGGATGTTTACGGAGTCCCCTCTCCTCCTCCTTGCGCAGTATCCCACTCTCCGCCCGTCCCCATTTTAATAGGTCAGAGCGCCACATCTCTACACTCGGGGGTCTGGTCGATTTCCATCTCATAGTCAGAACTCTGAGTGCCAACAAGAGTGCCAAATCCAGTAGCTTCAATTGGGCCTTACAGGTCTTGGGCCGTTTCCTATGACCTATCAGACAGGGCAGTGCCCCTTCAGGGAGTTGTAGGCCCGTGATGTTATGTAATGTGTATCGGACCTTCTCCCAGTAGTGGTGTATCCGTGGACAGGCCCACAGCATATGAAGGATATCGGCCTCATCCGCTTGGCATCGGGGACAGGTATGTGGGGAAGTCGGGAACATTCTATGAAGTCTCCGGGGGGTGAGATACGCTCTATGTAATATCATTGCCTGTATGAATTTGAATTTGACATTCCTAGAGACTCTCCTGTGGTGTTCTAGGATAACCTTCCATTCCCCATCTGATATGGCCTCACCTGTGTCCGTGACCCAAGCATCCCTGAGTGTTGTAAGGGGCGGAGCAACATGTTCCCTAATACCCACACAGAGCCATCTAACCAAGTGTCCGCCCGTGCCCATGTGATGAGCGAGATGTACCAATTCATGTTGGGCAGGTTTGATGCGTTGTGGAGCCCATGTACGTCGTATATAACGTGTTATCGTGGCATGGAGGAGGTACAGCTGGGGTGGGGCTCCTGTGGCCTGCGTGAAGGAAGCATGATCCAGCAACTTGTCATCTCTAAACAAGTCACCTACCCGATCTATTCCCGCTTCCGTCCAGGGCTGTATTCTGCGTCTTGACAGAGTTCCCTGCGGCGTTGGGAGTCCCAGCAGGGGGATGTTATCCGCATAAGGGATGGTCTCCGCCGTATATTTCAGCGCCTTACGCCAACACAGCAAGGCAGTGCGTAGGAGGGGGTGACAGGTCTGGGGGACCGCAGTCGTGGGCAGCAGTAGGGAGTGTAGCTCCCCGCTTGTCAGTCGGGCTTGCGTGAAGGCGATCTTGTGTAGGTCCCTTCCTGCCAGCCAACGGGTCAGCCATTGCAGTTGGCTCGCATAATAATAACTGCGCAGATCCGGTACGCCTAAGCCACCCCGTCTGGTGGACAACTGCAGCTTCTTCAAGCTGATACGTCGCCTCCCCGGGCCCCATATTAGGGCGATCAATAACGTGTTCAACGAGGCAAATATATTAGGTGGAAGGAGAACCGGTAGGTTCACAAAGTAATACAATATCCGGGGAAGTAGGACCATTTTTGAGATTGCCACTCTACCCATGACAGATAGGGGTAGGGACGTCCAAAACCTCACACTACCCCGAAGACCGGTTATCACTCTCCGTATGTTACCCTCAATCTGGTCCTCCTGACTCCTATACACATTAATGCCTAGATATTTAAATGTGGAAGGGGCTACCGGTATGACAAAGTCACCAAACCGTATATGAGGAGGCCGGTGGCCGTCCCGGCAATAAAAGCCCAGGGATTTAGTTGGGTTGATGGCCAGGCCGGATACGGTTTGGAAACGATCAAAAACGGACGCCAAGTGCGAGTGATCTTCATTCAGGTCTCGGAGGTATAGTAAGATGTCGTCTGCGTATATAGAGAGCAGATTATGTACGCCTCCAACCGTAATTCCCACCGCGGCCGCCCTAGTCCGTAGTGCAATTGCCAGAGGTTCGAGTGTTAATACAAACAGCAGCGGTGATAGCGGGCAACCCTGACGGGTACCCCTGTAGATGTCATAGCTGTCCGAGGTATACCTGCCCGTGCGCGCCCTGGCCCGTTGGGTGTTCGTACAACAATCAAATTCATCGTATCAGAGTGTCGGGGAAGCCAAAGCGTCTCAAAACCTCAAACATGAAGGTCCATGTTAGAGAGTTGAATGCTTGTCGGAGGTCTAGGGCGACACAGCCAGCCTGGGGTAGGTCCGGCGGCGTGGCCGACATAAGGGCGTGGAGGCGTCTCGTATTCTGGGAGGTGCTCCTTCCCGGGAGGAAGCCACACTGGTCCGAGTGGATCAGGGCTGGGAGATAGGTCTGTATGCGCAGTGCTATAGCCTTACTGAGTATTTTATACTCCGTGGAGAGCATGGAGAGAGGCCTGTAATTGCCGACATCCAGGGCGTCCCTGCCAGGTTTCGGAATGGAGATCACCAGCGCCTGCATGGTCGTGACAGGTAAATGACCGGTCCCGTAGGCAGTCTTGTACATTTTCTCTAGGACGGGCACCAGCAAGTCAGAGTAAGTCTGATAAAATTCCGCCGGTAACCCGTCCATTCCAGGGGTTTTACCTCGGGTAAGTGAGTGGATTGCTATTTTTATTTCGTGTCGCGTCACGGGTCCGGCTAAATCAGTCCGCGCTTCTCGAGGCAAGGTGGGGAACGGCAGCTCTCGTAAGAATTCCACTACGCTCCCATCGGCAGTTACCGGGGGAGGGGCATACAACTTCTCCAAGTGTTCTTTAAAGGTATCATTAATTTCTGACTGCGTGTTCACCTCTCTACCCGTTGCGTCTCTAATGCACGTAATTACAGGGGTTTCAGGAGTGTCGCGGATCAGAGAAGCCAGTAGGGCTCCAGATCTATCCGCTTCTGCCTGTTGGCGGCTCAGATGGTCTCTATAATCTATAGTTCTCAGGGTCTCTAAAAGTTCTGCATGTTCAATATTACAGAGTTGTAGGTCCCCTCTACGCTCAGGGTCTATTCCCGCTGCCGTCTCCAGGTCTCTGAGGCGGTCCTCAACGTCACACAATTTCCTGTGAATTTCCTGACGGGCACCCACCAGTTGACTGATCGCATCTCCCCGGATCACAGCCTTCATCGCGTCCCACACCACTAGGTTCGAAGACGCGGAATGCCAGTTCTCCCGGAAGTAATTAGTCAGGGTGTCAGATAAATGCGTGCGGAATGGGGCATCCTCTAATAGCTGGGGATTGAGCCTCCAGGTGGGCACAGGGGAAGGCACCCTCCCCCAGTGAAGGTCGAGAGTAAGTGGTCTGTGGTCTGAGAAAGTTTTGGCAAGGTAGGCTGAGGACGTACACCTGGGCAGTAAAGAGTTAGTACACAAGAACCTGTCTAGGCGGGTGTGCAGGTTGTGCGTCGGGGAATAGTATGAGTATTCTTTGTGTGTTGGGTGTAGTGTACGCCACACATCCGCCATCCCCCAACCCTGAATCCAAGCTCTGAAGGAGTCTGCTAACTTGAGCACCCCGGACATCTGGAGGGGGGGGTGTGACCTGTCCAAGGCGATGTCTAAAACCATATTCCAGTCTCCCCCCAGCACCCAGGGAGTATCCCCTCAGTCAGCAAAATCCCGGCCCACAGTCGCAAGGAACTCATCCTCATCAAAGTTCGGGGCGTAAATGCTTACTAGTACCAGCATCTCACCGTCTAGTGTGCCTCTCACCAGGATATACCTCCCGTGGGCATCCATTTTCCTTTCTAGTTCCACAAAAGGGGTGCCATGTCGCACCCAGATGGTGGCCCCCCCTGGAAAAGGCAGAGTACGTTGTAGAAAATATAGTACCTCTCCACCTCTTCCGTAACGTGTGTGCTTCAGACAGTGTCAGATGGGATTCCTGTAGGAAAACTATGTGTGCCTGTTGGCGAAGTAAAAATGCGTGTATCCCATGCCGTTTTTGTACCGCCCCCAGGCCTCTCACATTCCAGGTAACCAGCCTATACTTTCCTGTGGTATCAGCCATGGTCCAGTACAAGTGTCACAATGAACAGTTTCCCATGTCGTGGTGCGTGTGCAAACTGTGCTAGCCAGGAGACATCTCCCACCCTTACCCAACCACAAATGCTATAGGCGCAGCCACGGAACTTTGCTGTGCCAAACCAAAAAATGCAAAACATCGCTAAACAATTAACAGTGCATACGCTTTTGGGGGGTTCGCTAAGCATGTGCCATGTCCAGAAAGTCATATTGGTCTGCGCTGCCAGCTCAACGGTGCCGCCAGGAAGCCATATTACAGTCTTCCAGTACAGGTAGCCCGCGGAGGGGAGGGGAGAAAGGGGGAAAGAAAGAAGGGGAAGATACCGTTCCCTGCTCACAGAATCATGGATATCATTGGTGTCACAGGAGAGTGGGGTATGTTCCCCAATCATAGTCAGTATGCGACCCCTACAACAGTTCTGGCCCAGCCCGCATCATGCACAGACGTGCACACAGCCGGCACTCCGGGAATTTAGCCCCCTCCCCCCCTTAGCGCAATTACACAAACAGTGTATAACAAAAGGATATCAGTAGGCCGCAGGGTCCATGATCTCGTCCATCCCCGCAGTTACTCTTGGTCGTTGTCAAGAAGTTCATCCGCGGCCCTAGGTGTTACAGTCGGGAACAGCACTACACTGTGGTCCGAGTCCGAGTGCAAGGTGCTGTCTTCAGTGTCTGTGTTGATTGTGTCCCGCTCTTCCCTGAAGGATCCCACCGCTGCGATCGCGTCGTTCTGGCCTTTCCTTTGCTGAAAGGGAGTGGGACCCCGTCGCTTGAGTTCCGCGGCTCGTCCGTTGGGTCCTCTCTTCACGCGTTCCGTGTCGCCTCCGGAGGCCCCGGCCGACGATCCCGAGGCCGGGTCCGGGTTGTTCCCAATGTCCATCACCTCCAGCCACTCTTCCACATCCGTAGGGCTCTCAAAGAAGTGGGTTTTGTTGTCGTGGATCACTTTAAGGCAGGCCGGAAACAGCAATGCATACCGGAGCTTGGCCTTCTGGAGTCGTTGCTTTACCTCATAATAGGAGGATCGTTGTTTCTGCACCAGGTTGGTATAGTCCGGATACAGTGAAATGCGTTTATTCTCGTATTCAATGAGGGACTTCAGTCGCGCCTTTTGAAGTAGTACGTCTCTGTCCCGGTAATTAAGAATTTTCACAATCAACGGTCTAGGCGCCAATCCTGGTTTCGGTTGTCCAGTGGGGATCCTGTGGGCTCTCTCCACACAGAAGAACGGTGACAGGCCTTCCGGAGCTACGTTATCCCGGAACCACTGCTCCATAAATTCCGTCGCGTGGGCTCCCTCGCTTCGTTCCGGAAGTCCAATGACGCGAATATTATTGCGCCGATTACGGCCTTCGGCATCTTCCACCCGTTCCATGAGGGATTTCATTTGGTGTTGCATGCGCTGGATGGAGACTGTGTGGTCCGCCACCGTCGGGGCGAGGTCCGTCAGCGTTGACCCATGGTCTTTAACCTTATCTGCCAACTTGTCATGGTCAGCTTTCAACAGTGAAAGGTTGGTGGTAAGGGTGCCCACCTGTGTCTCCATCGCGGTCCTGGAGTCTCTAATTTCTTTGAGAATTAAGTCCAGCTTATCCAGCGGTTGGTCACCAGACGGGGCAGGATTCAGCAGCAGCGGCGCGGACCTCCCCGGCCCCGCGTCTAGGACATGTCCCGGTGGCATCTCCTCCTTGTCATCTGTGGCTCTCAACCCCTTCCGGCCCATGGTTCATGTCTGCGGGCCCCAGCAGGGAGCAGGAGTACGGATCAAGGCAGTGCCCTCAAGCACCACGCCAGCAGCCCTCAGGTATCCGGTTCGGGTCCAAGGGTGGGCTCCTCTCCGGCAAGCGGGTGGTCTCCAAGTTCGGGGCAGCACGCTTTCCGAGGCGTGTCGCCGCAGTTCAGCGCAGTGTTGGTCAAGCGGTCACCAGTCTCTAGTAGTGTGGGATGGGGGAGGGGGTGCCGCAGTCCGCACCCCTGTCTGACCGCCCCAAGCGTGTGTATTGGCACCCCCTGTAGGCATGCGCAATCCCAGGCAGTCAGGTCCCGGCTGCAGGCTCAGTGTCTCTTTCTGCGTATCCGCCGCAGCCGGGTCGCCGCAGTTCAGCGCAGTGTTGGTCAAGCGGTCACCAGGCTCTAGAAGTGTGGGGTGGGGGGGGGGTGCCGCAGTCCGCACCCCGCATCCCTGTCTGTCCACCCCAAGCGTGTGTATTGGCACCCCCTGTAGGCCTGCGCAATCCCAGGCAGTCAGGTTCCGGCTGCAGGCTCAGTGTCTCTTTCCCGTTCGGGCCTCACGACCCGGTCAGCTTCGTTCGCGCCTTCCCGAGGCGCTGCAGGTTTTACACCGTGGGCCTCGCCGGCAGGGGGGGGAGGGCAGAAGATGGCAGGCCCCTCACCCAGTCCAGCCCCCCGCACTCACCGCCTCTCAGCACCGCAACTGTCTCGGCCGCAGCACAGCTCCCAGGTCGTCCCCGGCCGAGGCGCCTCACAGCAGGACGGGCCCCTCTTCAGGGCGGCAGTGCTCGGTCCAGTCCTGGACTCCCGTCGGCAAGGCAACGTCGGAGCTCCTGCCCGGACAGCACCGGGTCCGGCCGCCACTCAGCACCAGCGGGCCGGGCACGCCTGCAACGCGACGTCCGGGCTCCCAACGTGAGGTCAGGCCTCAGAGCGTCTCCGGCCATTCACTCCGCAACCACGGCTCCCTGGGCCCCCAAACCGCCGCTGAGTCCGCCCGAGGCGACACAGACTCACGGACTGCAGGGTACCGTCGTGTCGCGCCCCCCTAAGCGCGGTAATCAGGATTTAGGCCCCCGGCGGCACCGGAGCTCTAGCAGAATCCGTCCACCATCTTGGCCCGCTAGCCACGCCTCCACATTCTTGGAATATCATAGGGTTATTTTTCACCTATTGTTTCATGTATATATTATATAATTTTGGAAAGCTAAGGAGTGTCAAATTATGTTACTTCATATTTTGCTGCCCCGTCTTAGCATAGGGCGCTATTCCTAAATCCTTGTGTTGGAAAAGGTATAGGGCTATTGGAACTATGAGATTCCATGGTCGCTTCAGTTCCCACATATGGTATGCAGACAAAATATCGATATTTAAATATCGATATATAATTATATCGAAGTTTAAATATCGAAGGGACATAATATAGAAGGTAAGTAATATCGATAGATTTAATATCGATATTAGTAATATCGAAGTTTGAAATATCGATGTCAGTAATATCGATGTTAATAATTTCGATGTTACTAATATCAATTTTAAAATTATTTTTTTGTATATTATTATGTTTTTAATTTATTTTTATGTAATTTAATGAAATTTTGTATTTTAGTTCTGTGGCGGGTTGTGGGTTTATAGGGGAATAGGGTGGGACGTAATTTAATTATGTTAAATTCATTATTAATTAGTAGGAATTATAAATTAAATTTAATTAATTGGTAATTAATTTAGATTAATTAGTAATTAATTTTAATTAATTGATTAATAGATAAATATGTTCTGTAGCGGGTTGTGGGTTTATAGGGGAATAGGGTGGGAAGTAATTTAATTATGTTAAATAAATTATTAATTAGTAGGCATTATAAATTAATTTTAATTAATTGGTAATTAATTTTAATTAAATGATTAATTGATAAATATGTTCTGTAACGGGTTGTGGGTTTATAGGGGAATAGGATGGGAAGTAATTTAATTATGTTAAATTAATTATTAATTATGAGGAATTATAAATTAATTATTAATTATGAGGAATTATAAATTAATTTTAAATAATTGGTAATTATTTTTAATTAATTGCTAATTAATTTTAATTAATTGATTAATTTATAAATATGTTATGAAGCGGGTTGAGGGTTTATAGGGGAATAGGGTGGGAAGTAATTTAATTATGTTAAATTCATTATTAATTATTAGGAATTATAAATTAATTTTAATTAATTGGTAATTATTTTTAATTAATTGGTAATTCATTTTAATTAATTGATTACTTGATAAATATGTTCTGTAGCGGGTTGTAGGATTATAGGGGAATAGGGTGGTAAGTAATTGAAATGTAATTAAGTAATAATGTTCTTGACTTATTTTTTTGTTAATTTATATAATTGATAATTAATTATTAATTGGTAAATAAATATTATTATATGGTATTTTTTATTATTTTTTTGGTTAAAAATATTTTGCTAATCATGTTTTTAATAATTATGTATTAGTATTTGTAAATGGTTTATATTTATTTAATAGTTAATATTTTTATTATTTAAAAAATACATTTATTTATAAGTTTGTTATTTTTATCCCTACGCTATCCAACACTTTCCCTACTGTTGCACTCTCTGGAGTTGGAATAGTAATTGTTACCCCTACGCTATCCAACACTTTCCTTACTGTTGCACTCTCTGGAGTGGGAATAGTAATTTTTACCCCTACGCTATCCAACACTTTCTCTACTGTTGCACTCTCTGGAGTGGGAATAGTAATTTTTACCCCTACGCTATCCAACACTTTCCCTACTGTTGCACTCTCTGGAGTGGGAATAGTAATTGTTACCCTCCGCTATCCAACACTTTCACTACAGTTGCACTCTGTGGAGTGGGAATAGTGATTGTTACCCCTACGCTATCCAACACTTTCCCTACAGTTGCACTCTCTGGAGTGGGAATAGTAATTTTTACCCCTACGCTATCCAACAGTTTCGGTACTGTTGCACTCTCTGGATTTCGAATAGTAATTGTTACCCCTACGCTATCCAACATTTTCCTTACTGTTGCACTCTCTGGAGTGGGAATAGTCATTTTTACCCCTACGCTATCCAACACTTTCCCTACTGTTGCACTCTCTGGAGTGGGAATAGTAATTTTCACCCCTACGCTATCCAACACTTTCCCTACTTTTGCACTCTCTGGAGTGGGAATAGTAATTGTTACCCCTGCGCTATCCAACTCTTTCCCTACTGTTTCACTCTCTGTAGTGGGAATAGTAATTTTTACCCCTACGCTATCCAACACTTTCCCTACTGTTGCACTCTCTGGAGTTGGAATAGTAATTGTTACCCCTACGCTATCCCACACTTTCCTTACTGTTGCACTCTCTGGAGTGGGAATAGTCATTTTTACCCCTACGCTATCCAACAGTTTCCCTACTGTTGCACTCTCTGAAGTGGGAATAGTAATTTTTACCCCTACCCTATCCGACACTTTCCCTACTGTTGCACTCTCTGGAGTGGGAATAGTAATTGTTACCCCTACGCTATCCAACTCTTTCCCTACTGTTGCACTCTCTGGAGTGGGAATAGTAAATTTTTACTCCTACGCTATCCAACACTTTCCCTACTGTTGCACTCTCTGGAGTGGGAATAGTAATTGTTACCCCTACGCTATCCAACACTTTCTCTACTGTTGCACTCTCTGGAGTGGGAATAGTAATTGTTACCCCTACGCAATCCAACACTTTCCCTACTGTTGCACTCTTTGGAGTGGGAATAGTAACTTTTACCCGTACGCTATCCAAAATGTATTTAATTTTTTTTATTAGTTTTACATTGTTATTAATTGTTATTTATAATATTATTTTATGTATATAAATGTATTTGTAATTTATTATATTTTGATTTATTTATAAGTTATTAAAATAATTATTTTACAGTTATTATTAATGAAGTATATGCTATGTATGATATCTTTATTATTATTAGTTTTTATTACATTATTTATTAATTTTGAATATTATAATATATTTTAACTATGTGTATTACATTTATAATTATTATTTTGTTAATATTACATTGTTTATTTATTAAAATAAAACGATATTTTCTAAAAAACTATATTTTTGACATCAATATATTTTTTTCGATATTTTTGTACTTACCTTGTTAGAGATAGGATCTCAATATTATTGCCATCGATGTTTTTGTTGCGATATTTTGGTAGGTAGATATTTTTGTAGTCGATATTTTGTCATAGATTCCCCACATACATATGGATTTGCTGACTTTGCCTCATAATCTGCTGCATAATTTGCAGATTGTCTCATAAAATCTTTCTACTTCAAAATAATCAACAGTTACTAAACAACAAAAAGTGCATCACCTTGTTCTGTGCAGTGGCAGACTCCTTGCAAGAGTTAATTGATCATCTTTCAATTGCAGATTGTTGTATTCAGATGGTAAATTGATAATAATGAAGGGCAACTTTGCCCTGATCGAATTAATAGTTTTTAAAATGACAAAGTAACATAACAATACGGCTACAGATTAAGCCTCATTATTCCACATCATTTGCTTTTTCTTGCTGCATAATTATCTGAACCGTGCTGCAAAATTTGGTCTTTCAATGCTG
This sequence comes from Lissotriton helveticus, assembly GCF_964261635.1. Taxonomy (NCBI): domain Eukaryota; kingdom Metazoa; phylum Chordata; class Amphibia; order Caudata; family Salamandridae; genus Lissotriton; species Lissotriton helveticus. Next base: position 467,290,613 of record NC_136073.1, on the reverse strand, counting down.
CATAATTTCAATGCCCCTGACGTTATCACATGTTTAGGACTAGAATCCATATGTGCGTCCACCCTCGTACCTGTTACTGGCCCTTCTCTATTAGGAACCCAATCTGGTCTTTTCATCCATGCAAAGCTTCTACAACTAACTCTTTGAGGAGTCCATAATCATAATAGTCAAGAATGTCTTTGATTCTGGCTCTAACTGTCACGTGCAGCTCTCCTCGCCATCAGACCGCTCATGTTTAGCAGTACAATGGCAGCAAAATCATTGGGGTGGCGGAAGTTATATCATTTTGTGTTAGGAGATTGGTCATGTAATGCGTTTTGAAGCTGGGCACCCATAATGCATTGTTTGCAGATTTCTCATTGATGGCAATCAAGATGTGTGGTGAAGTTGTTTGTCTATGAAGTGAAGTTTGGACTACTCATTGTATTAGGTCTCGGCTGCGCAGCACGCATGCGCTGCATAGGCAAAAAGACCTATTGCTATAGCTTTGGTTTTCCAGCCAAACACGTGCACGCGTTCCATAGCCTTCAATGGCAACGCGTGCACGTCTGGCGATTCACTTGCGGGAGTGAGCGCCGCCATATGGTAGCAATTATAGCTCCCGCAAGTGAATCGCGCAGCCCCCCTCCTCCCCCTTCTGCCACGCAAGGCGCGCGCGCTTGTTTAAGGGGCCAGCGCTGCTCTGCTGCTTTTAGCTAACTACTGTGTCTCCATAACGGTGACCCGAGACACCCGTAATAGCGGTTTTATGAAGGCACGATACGGCTGCTTTCTTCACTAAAATATAGCAATTAAAAGTACTCTGTAGTCTTGTGCAGCCTTCGCAAACTGCTTTCGTTTTCACACCAAGAGAGCACCGCTCGCCCATCTGGGAGAAGAGCTACATTTTAACAGCGGTAAAATAAAAATACTTTTCGCATGGTGCATAACCAAAGACAATTGCGCCTGCAGCCCGTGCGTTTGTCTATGTGGTTGATCGTACATGTCTCTGAATTTGCTAAACTTGGAAAACATTATGTTATTAATGAACCACAAACTAAATTAACAAACCTCACAGTGTATAATCATATCCTTAATAAATTAAGGCATTTCGTCATGTGTATTCATTTGCACAACCACGTCTTGAGCAGTTAGCATGCATCAACTACACCACTGTGGGTCTTGATAACCGCCTCTTGATGGATGCACATCCAAACTACCTCACTGTGGGCTTTGACGACACGGCTCAGGCACTCTTGTTGCGGGCCTTGGAGGCTCATAATAGACTCCTTTGTGTGCACCTCAAGGACACACTACCTCGGCAGCTTGTGCTGTGGACCTCGTAGTCATATAATCCTTCTCTCAGGTCCTGCAAACAGTCCACCCCATAGTTCGGCGGGCATCCCGAACGCATACTGCAATTTCCTCAATTGCGGGCATTCAAAGCACATGGCCCGGCCCCCTTGCTGTGGATGTACACACAACTCCTCCACTACGAGCTTTGAGGACGCAGCCCGGCCCCTCCGTGGGACTCAGAAACTTCATCAATTGTGCCCAGAGGGCAAATAGTCGAAGAATGGAGGTCCCTCTTGCTGGGGACTACACCGCTGGCAGAACTGCAGGCATTACAGTCCACATTCACTGCAGGCCTTGTAAGAGCTCTGCTCAACTATTTTGGAGTAGGCCTCACTGTTTCATAGAGATAGCCAACAATCATTATATTGCAGTTAAATTCTGCTGCCTACTTACATTTTTTCCAGACACAGCATCAGTTTTGATTTATAATATGCTATGGGTCGCAGCAAAGATGCACGCTCCTCCAGGTACCTTGGGGTGGATGACGATGCGCTCTACATCACTCATTATAAGCCACAGCCTGTCCCTGATTTACGCAGCTTTCAAGAATACTTTTCTACCTCTGCTCCAGGATTAAGCCACAAAAAGTGTCAGATTGTCATCAGCCGCTCTACTTTCTGACATGTTCACCCAATAATAGAATCTACCCATACAGGATATTTTGACTGTGCATGGCACCACGTCAGGCTAAAAACTAGCACCAACAGGAACGTGGAATTTTGAAGCAGAACCAAGGTACTGGCTTAAGTCACTGAGGCAGAATACGCTGAACGCATTTGCAATGCAATAGGTATCGCATTTGCGAGAGTTTAAGCGTTTTTTAAAACAGCACATTACTAAAAGGCATTGTCATTGACGATGCCAATAGCTCAAACTCTTGTAAATGCGAGACCTATTGCATTGCAAATGCTTGTTTTATATAGTCACATAGGCGTGCCAGTGGGATAGCCACCACCTTTATTCCACACACTTTTTCATCGTGTACTGGTTTGGCACGTGCATGTGCTTATTGAACAAGCTGCATCTTGGTTGTGGAAGTTCGCGTGAAACTAAGTAGCTGCCATTTAATATAAAAAAAATGTTTTAATCGATATCCTGTTTTATCATCAGGATGGTACATTAACTTAATTGCTGTCACACACAGGTTCGACACTGTGCATTTATACTATTTTTGAAACTGCCACATTATTGGTCTTGCATTTATGCTGCTGATGCAGCAGTTGCTATTCCTTTTTTTTCATGCACCTAACCACCAATATTGATTTATGGTTTCTCTCTTTACGGTATGGCTACCCTCCCGCGGTATACATGCGGGTTTTGCATTTTTCTTTGCCGGTTAGAAGTACAGGATGTCTGCCTCATTGGGACCCCACACCTTCTTTGTTGACATTATTGGCGCAGGGGCCGTTTGTTGGACCGCTACGCATTAGCTAGGTTTTTTGGCCACATTATTCAATATAGTGAAGTGCCATGTGTGATGTTGTGTCTCACTCGTAATCTTTTCCTGTTTCTTTAAATTATTCTTTCACGTGTCATTAAGTTCCATGCTGTAATTCTATATTCTGGAATGTTCACTGTATTGCGAATCAGTTGACTCTGAGCATTTGTGGCTCAGGTTTAAATAAACCTACGCTAAAGATAACTTGCTTCCAGTTTATTTATTTATTCAAACTAAGACACCACATAAATTGGCAACGATTGGAGAAACAAAACCAACCTCAACACAAATGATGAATCGAAGCTGAACGTCTCTCCTCCAGCGGCTGAAAAATCCAAGCGAAGCGTTGTCTTCCCAGCGGCGGAATATCGGAAAATAACTCATATGTCTTTTGAGTTAATGGTGAGGAGTACGGCGGGAGGATTTTATATTTAATTTAAAAACCGTGAAGACTTAGAGGGAGAAGAGAAGGGAAAGGACCGTTGCGCGAGAGAAAATCGACATTATGACGCGCGCTCTACTGCGTGTCAGTGACGTATCTCTGCGTTTCACTGAAGATGCACGCATTGTGACGTTTACTCTCCTAAGCCTTTCAGTCTGAATCTTCTCACGGCGTTTCAGAAGGATTAACCCTGTGGTTCAGTGACGACACTGATATTGTCACAGTGGACAGTATTTGAAGTACTGCTTGGAAAGGAAACGTTTGTAAAGGTATATCGGCTTCAATCTTTAAGCAACATAGTTTGGCTGAAATATAAGCGGAGAAGAAGTAAAAAAAAAAGGGAAAGGATTATAAAATCCTTTACTTATAAATAAAATATATAGATATTTGTGACTTTCCTTATTAAATTTTTTTAATTAAAATAAACTTTAGTTTATTTTTGAATGGAATTTTTAAAAAAAAGAAGAAAAAGAGATACTTTTAATTAAAAAAATAATTTATACATTTCTGGAACATGCAAAACGTTACACAGCCAGCATTTTTCTTAACCAGTCCTGGTGAACCTAATGGAAAATGGAAAAAAAATTGCAAATTATGCAAGAGTTTGTGGCACAAATTTAAGTGCAGAGCGAAAACATTCTCTACTTTTGCACTGTTTGGGTGGAGAAGGTCAAGAAGTTTTAGAACATCTACCTGAACTAAGTGCAGCTGAACAAAGAAATTTAAATGAATATGAAATTGCTATTGTTCAACTTGATCGGCATTACTTACCAAGACTTAGCACGATTATGGAGAGGTATCATTTTGATTTAAGGGAACAAAAGAAGGATGAGACAGTCGAAGAATATGTTTCTGTCTTAAGGAAATTAGCCTCTTCGTGCAATTTTGGACAAACTTTAGATGAGAGAATTAGAGACCAATTTGTTTTGAGATGTGCGCATGACAACATAAGAATAGAGTTGTGGTTAAAAGATGAACCTCCTCTTGATGAAGTTTTAGTTATTGCAAAGCAGGTTGAGCATATGACTAAATGTGTTGAAGAATTAAAAGGAGAAAAAGTCAAGACATCTACTGTGGAAACAAAAAGTGAATCTAAGGTGGAAGAAGTTGTTTGTCAAGTTAAAAAAAAACTAATGTTAGTGTGGAGAAACAAACTTCAAAGCCATTTGTTCCAAATACAAGTTCAGGGAATAGATTTTCTTGTTTCAGGTGTGGACAGTTTAATCATTTAGCTAATTCATCTAATTGCCCTGCACTAAAAACTTTGTGCAACACATGTGGTAAAAGAGGGCATTTTGCAAAATTTTGTAGGTCTAAAATGTTTAGTGGTGAGACTTCAACTAAAAAATGGTCACAACCTCAGTGAAAACTGTTACTTTTCAGGTTAATAGTGAAAAAATGGATCATCCCTCTCATCTAGTTTCTGTTGAAAATGTAATGATCAACTTAAAATTTGATTCTTGTTCGCATATTACTATGATTGATGAAGGGGTGTTTATAGAAAATTCTAAGAGTAAAGTTAAGTTATTTAAGTGTGATGTTGCACCATTGGGTTATGGAGATAAACCTATCAAAATGTTGGGTTACTTCATGGCGAAACTTGAATTGGGTAGTCGTATGACAGTTGGGAAGATATATGTGACAAAGAAAGTGATTCTTTGTTGAGTTGGTTACATCAACGTGAACTTGGGGTTCAACTTAATCCTAATGCATCTCCTCAAGTTATAGTCCAAGAAGTATGTGACATGTCTGCTATGTTTTCTGACAAATTTCCTGATGTTTTTAAAGAAAATATAGGATGTTTGAAGGGATACAAACTTCATATTAAATTAAGGGAGCATGCTGTTCCTGTTGTAGCAAAAGTAAGAAGAATTCCTTTATCTCAACAAGCTAGTGTTCAGAAAGAAATTGAAAAACTTGTTAAAAATGAAATTATTGAATCAGTTGAGGCAACGGAATGGTTGGCACCAGTGGTTATTGCTAAAAAACCGAATAATGAGATTCGTTTATGTATTGATTCACGTGCTTTAAATAAGGAGGTGGTTGTAGATCGGTTTCCTCTCCCTAACATTGATGAAATGGTTGGTACACTTGAGGGTGCAAAATACTTTACCACACTAGACTTGGCTTCCGCCTATCACCAGGTGGAATTAGATGATGTATCTCAAGATTTGACTGCTTTTATTACACCTATGGGAACTTTCAAATTCAGGAGGATGCCTTTTGGCCTCGTATCGGCGGCCTCAGTATTTCAACGTATCATGTCTAGGATTCTAAAAGGTCTTAAGGGAGTGAAATGCTATCAGGAGGATCTTTTGATCTATGGCAAGAACATTCAGGAGCATAATTCCCGTGTGTGTGCTGTTTTGGAACGTTTGAGTAGTGCAGGCATGTCTTTAAAAAAAGAAAAATGTAAATTTAGATTAGAAGAGGTAAATTATCTTGGTCATCGTATTACGTGCCAAGGGTGTTTCCAAAAAAGCAATTAGTTGACTCCATTGATAGGGTTAAGGAGCCTGTTAATAAAGATGAATTACTTTGCTTTCTTGGTATGGTTGAATTTTATGGGAAGTTCAAAACAAACTTTGCGGAAAAATCATTTAATCTAAGGAAGTTAACGGGTAAAAATGTCACTTATGAGTGATCCTCTGACTGTAAGCAAGAGTTTGAGTGCATAAAGAATGAATTTAAAAAAGCTCCTTCTCTACATGCTTTTGTTCCTGGTCTTCCTTCTTATATGTTTACTGATGCGAGTGAAAAGGGGCTTGGTTGTGTTCTTCTTCAAAGGAAGGAGGGAAAAGAGGTTTTGATTTGTTGTTCTTCAAGGTGTCTCAGAGGGTCTGAATTAAATTATTCAGTAATTGAAAGAGAGTCTTTGGCGATTTATTGGGCACTAAGGAAGTTTAAAAATTTGATTTGGGGTACCAAGCTTGTAGTTTTTTCAGATCATAAGCCTTTGAAAGAAGTGTTCTTAAAAAAAGGTTTAGATGCTATTTCTTCAAGAATTAGAAGGTGGATTATTTCCTTGCAGGAATTTGATTTTGAAGTACAATATATTCCAGGTGTTGCAAACAAATCTGCGGATTGTTTGTCAAGATTAGTTGACAGTGAGTGTGGTGTTGAGGAGGTTGAGTATGATGCTGAGGAGGTTATTAATGTTTGTGAAGTTACTGAAGGTGCTGTGGAAGAATGCGAATGGAAAAGTGAATTGGAAAAGGATGATGAGATGATTTCTGTTATAAATTCTTTGAAGGGAAATGTACGTTTGAATAAACCCTGGTCTCTTGTGGCTGATGAGCTCTCTGTTACAGATGGTATGCTTACTCGTGGAACTAAGTTAGTCCCTCCTTTAGGTATTCGTAAAAAACTGTTATCTCATGTTCATAATGGTCATTTGGGTATTGTAAAAACGAAGGAAATGATGTGTTTGCAGTTTTGGTGGCCTAATATGGATATAGAAGTTGAGAGATTAGTCAGTGATTGTGTTGAATATTCTGCAAGCGATAAGATTCTGAAAACTAGGCAGATGCCTATGGTGTGTAGGAAATTGCCAAGTCATCCTTGGGATGAAGTTGCTATTGACATTTTAGGTCCACTTAGTGGTGTTTCAGATACCCCTTACTTGATTGTTCTCATTGACTTGTATTCCAGGTGGATTGAAGTGACTGCGGCTAGAGACATTACTTCAATCTCTGTCATTAAGTTTTTAGAATTTTTTTTTTAAAGGGAGAGTTTTCCGAATAGTTTATTGTCTGATAATGGTCCCCAGTTTTGTTCTACTATGTTTTGTGATTTTTTGAAAAAATGTGGTGTCGTACATAAGAGATGTTCTTTATATCATCCTGAGACCAATGGAGCTGTTGAGAGAGTCAACAAAACTTTTAAAGAGTCTATTCAATTGGCATGGTCAAATGGTTTGAACTGGATTTTAACCCTTCAAGAGAGAAGAAATGCTTATTGTTGTTCTCCTCATTCCTCTACTGGAAGGTCTCCTTTTGAATTGTTCAAGTGTAGGATTCCCAAAACCTTGTGGTGTCCTGGTTGGATGAAAATGAATAAAGGTTTGGTTGATAATAGTATAGGGGAATGGAGAGAAAGGGAGTTGAATAAACAGATGTTGAGAAAGATTTATTTTGACAAGAAGTGTGTTCGATCTCAAGAGTTTAAAGTTGGTGATCTTGTTAGAATAAAAGCTCCTGTTGGTTGTAAATCATGGTCCAAATATACAAATGTGAGACCAGTTATAAAGGTTTTCAAGAATGCCATTAAAACTCAGGATGGGAGGATATGGAATAAGAGTCGTCTTGTGCTTGTTAAATCTAATATTTTTGTTTCTAATTTACCTAATGAAAATGATTCATTTAATGTCATCAATTTCTCTGCATCTGTACCTTCTACATCTTGTACTGCCCGTAAGAGAAGTATGAGGTTATGCAGTGCACCAATGTACATGAAAGATTATGTATAATCTTTTTCTTGTTTCTTATTTTCCTTTCTTTTGATGCGAAGGGAGATGTGTGATGTTTTGTCTCACTCGTAATCTTTTCCTGTTTCTTTAAATTATTCTTTCATGTGTCATTAAGTTCCATGCTGTAATTCTATATTCTGAAATGTTCACTGTTTTGCGAGTCAGTTGACTCTGAGCGTTTGTGGCTGAGGTTTAAATAAACCTATGCAAAAGATAACTTGCTTCCAGTTTATTTATTTATTCAAACTAAGACATCACACCCTGGTTTAGCCTTCCCAAACTGGAGTAGCGTAGTCTTTCTTTAAATTCTCCCCCTCTGCTTTGTTGATGTGTTGCCTAGCAACTTCGCTCGGTACAAAAGGGGGTGGTGATGGACGGAGCAACTGAACCAATCAAACACTCACAGCAATTTCGCTCGGCACGTTTCTTCACGTTTATGTTAAAGAGAATCTGGCGTCACTGCAACGCAGCGTCAGGCACCGTGGTCAGCTTTAAACTACTTTTTGGCCACTTGCCAACTCAGTCTTTTCACCATGGGGCTTAGTTAATAGAATTCTATTACAGGACCGGAGGCTTCAGATTATGCTTCTCTTTCTTTACTGTATAAAACACAGCAGCCAATAAACATACAGTTTAGTGCAAATAAAACTTCAAAACCCATGATGCTTGGCATAGCCACGCCTCCTTCAGCACCCATAAGAGCCTAGGTCACACCTCCAGCTTCCTCTTTCTTTGCTGCTCACACAGCAAGAGTTAAGTGCCCAGCCCCTTCTCTATATGCCTGTGTGCTTGAGATTTTATATATATTAATTCAGGTCGATTGGAATGTACTTTGTTACCTAAAGTGTGAAAATGCGCCCCTAGTGCTTAGCGCTACTGTTTTGTGCATGTTTGGCTTGTTTCTGTTGATTTGGGGGCTTGTTGACTTTAGCGGAGCTTTGCCGCTGTGTTTTTCCCGCCGGAGGCGGGTTTTTTGGCAAGCGCGCCTCGCGCCTCACCGGAGCTCTGCTCCGATCTCCATGTAGTCCGCGCCTGACAGCGCGGGAGTCAGCAAATGACCGTGTGACGGTCGCGCCTACCTGGGGCTTCCAACAGTGCCCTCGTCCCCTGGCAGGCTGCGCGAGGGCTCCCCTGATCGCCCGAACGCTTGACTGAGCCGCAAACCACACGGCAGGAGCGTGTAGCACAACGCGCACCCATTTGGCTTGTTTCTAGTAGGATTTGGGTGCACGTTGGGCTACACACGCCGAATGCCGTTTTCTCACCGTTTTCACACCGATCTATTACCGGAGTTGGTTGTACTTACGCCTGACTGGCTGTAACAATAGTCTTTGCCCTAATTTGGAGTGGCACACGCTCCTTGTATTTACCTCTTGGCTCAGACGCCCTGTGGGGCTGCAATAATTAAATACAGCATCTGCTGAGGGGGTCTTGGACTGACTCTATGGTTAAGTGCAGTGTGCGTGGGGCTGACCCCCCCCCCCCCCCCTGACTCCTCTAGTGCCTACCTCTTGGATTAGGGTGTTTAATCTCAGCTTTATTGCAATTCATTATGGAAGAATGGCAGTATTATGATGAGGAGGCGGAGGAAGGACCCTATGAGGAGCAGCCTTCTGCTGCAGTGGAAGATAAAATTGTGGAGGCCCTGGATGCATCTGTCCAGGCCTCGGTTAATAAGGCAGTGGAGAGTACAGTGCCAGCTACTGTACAACAAGCATTGGCGGCAGCATTAAAGCCGATTACCAAACAACTCGAGAGTTTTGCTAAGCGCCATGGCTTTACCAAAGACAAGTCTGGTAAAAAACTGACACCAACTCCTCAGGCAGGTTCTGCAGACAATTGGCCACACTCTGGCGCGATGGGTTCTCTCCCGCACCCGTCCGTTTCGGATCACGCTTATGCAGGCAGTGGTAAGGCCAAGAGCAAGCAGCATTACGTGGACACTGATACCAGCGCCACCACTGACACCAATACTACCGACACAGATGAGGAGCAGCCCCCGAAGAAGAAGGCAAAGAAGTCTGCCTCTTCGGCTTCGGTGCCCCCTCCTCCCGACACGCCATTTACGTTCAATCCTTCGGAAATTGTGCATCCCCGGTCGCAAGATTGGGTTCCACCCCCTGCCGTGGCACAATACCTAGAGGAGAATTTGCGAAAAGGGTTCGATAAGGAGGTCCGTAACAGGCTGCGGTCTGAGTGCCCCCATCCTGATCTTCCCCATAAGGTGGCCGAGACCCCAGAGATCGACGCCAGTATGCTGACGTTCCTAAAAAAGTTCGCCAAGGATCCCAAGAAGGGATTGGATCGTGCCTGGAGGGGATGCCAGGACAAGATGTTGGACATGGTTGGGCCCCTAGCCAAGATCCTGGAAATGGCTTTGCATGCCAAGGAGACCAACGTCACTATAGATCCGGACATCCTGGCGGGCTGGACCCAGCGCGCCATTTGCCTGCTCGGCAACGCTTACTGCGCCGTGTCATCTGAAAGGCGCAAGTCTCTACTCATGAGAATGGACTCAAATTTGACCGAATTGGCCACAGCGGAACCGGGGCCCCTGGCAGAAGGCAATCTCTTTGGGGATCGGTTCGTGAAAGACGTTTCCAAATATGTGGGAACCTTCACTTCCCTGGACAAGGCCCAATTGGGCATCAAGCGAGCCCTGCAGAATAACCTTTTTAATAGGGCCGGACGAGGTAGGGGACGCTCGCCAGGCCGTTTCGGCAATCAAGGTCCCCGCAGAGGTGATTTTGGAAGGGGTCGAGGTGATTGGGACTCGACAAGAGGAGGTACCTTCTACCCGACCCGTCGCGGATACCCCAATAACAGATACCATGGAGGCGGAAAGAGGGCAGGCTTCCACGCGCAGAATAATTCAGGTGAGCGCTCTAGATTGTTTTCCCACTCCTTTGGGGGGTCGTACGATGTGTTTCTTACACAATTGGAGTCTACTGACTCAGGATGCATGGGTTCTCCAGACCATTCAGGGGTTTCATCTGGATTTCTATCAACATCCTACACAGAGGGTGGCCCCGAGGGTTCTCCATTTTTCCCGACTAGAGGCGAGTTCTATAGACAGCGAAATAGAAGAATTGCTTCACAAACATGCCATAGCAAGGTGCGAGTACAACCCGCACGGGTTTTGCAGCAATATCTTCCTGGTGCAGAAAAGGGGTGGAGGTCACAGGCTTGTTTTGAACTTGAAGGAGTTCAATTATTTCCTGGTCTACAACCATTTCAAGATGGAGGGAATTCATCTGTTAACAGATCTATTGCAGTCAGGGGATTGGATGGTGCGTTTAGACCTAAAAGATGCTTATCTTTCCATTCCCATCTACCGCCCTCATCGGCGGTTCCTTCAGTTTCAATGGAGAGGACAGTGGTTCGAGTACTCGGCCCTTCCTTTCGGGCTTTCCTCGGCTCCTTGGTGCTTCACCAAAGTGATGAAGCCGGTGGTCGCACACCTCAGGGAACAGGGGGTGCGCCTCATCATATATCTGGACGACATCTTGATTTTGGCTCACTGCCCGGATCTGGTGTCCAGACATCTACAGATGACCATATCTCTACTCCAGAATCTAGGATTTGTAATAAACAAAGCCAAATCGGCGTTAATTCCGTCGCAGGAGATGGATTTTCTGGGTTTTGTGATCAATTCGCAGATGGCGCAATTGAGCATGCCAAAATCGAAGTTGAAGGACTTGAAGAAGGAGATTGTATCTCTCTTAGGCAAGCAGGTGACATCTCTAAGGTCAGTTGCCAGAGTAGTGGGATTGTTGGCGTCGTCAGTACAAGCGATCTTTCCAGGCCCTCTCCATTACAGGGCTCTGCAGAGACTCAAAATCCAGCACCTTCAGAGAGGTCTGGCTTATTCCGATTTGGTCCCGCTGACTCAGGAAGTGCGAGACGAGATGCAATGGTGGTTGTGCCACGTGGAAGCGTGGAACGGCAGAGCCATCTTCGGCTCCGTGCCAGAAGTGGTCATACAATCAGACGCCAGCCTTTGGGGCTGGGGCGCGCGTTGTGGCGATGTTTCCACAGGAGGGAGATGGTCGCAGGAAGAGCTAAAATTGCACATAAATTGTCTGGAGCTCCTTGCGGGCTCCTTTGCGATCAGGACACTCTCGCCGCAGAAGAGCTCGTGTTGCATCCTTCTTCGGATGGACAACGTCTCTGCGGTTCGTTACATAAACAAGCTGGGAGGGACGAGATCGTCCATGCTAGTGGAGATAGCCAAGGATTTTTGGCATTATTGTCTCAGTCGTCAAATCTCGGTGATTGCGGAGTATATTCCGGGACAGTCCAATGTGGTAGCGGACTGGAACTCGAGACATCTTCGGGATTACAGCGATTGGCAGCTGCTTCCCAGGATCTTCAGTTGGATGCAGGACCTATGGGGTCCGTGCCAGAGAGACCTATTTGCATCTAGACTGAACCGTCAACTTCCCAGGTTTTTCAGCTGGAGACCGGATCCAGCAGCGGAAGCGACGGATGCATTCTTACAGGACTGGACGGGGTCGGTGAATTATGCATTTCCCCCCTTTCTATTGATTCCACGAGTGGCCTCTCACATTGTCAAGCAGAAGGCCGAGGTGATTTTAGTGACGCCTCTGTGGCGGTCGCAACCATGGTTCCCGATGTTACTAGGGATATGTTGCGACCTTCCCAGGAGGATTCCATGGTCGGAGTCGCTACTCCTGGGTCCAGTGCGGGAACAACATCCACTAATTCTGTCTCAACGCCTCACGCTGATGGCATGGAGGCTTTCAGGCAACAGTGGAACGTGCCGGGAGTTTCGGGAACGGCTAGCGATTTCATCAAGCAAGCCTGGGCCCCCTCCACGAGAAAGAGATACTCTTCAGCCTGGAAGAGCTGGTTATGTTGGTGCGTGGAACGGGATCTGGATCCCGTGGGGGCAGGACTTTCTCACGTAGTAAATTTCTTGTCGGACAAGGCGGCTAGCAGTTTGGCCTACAGATCCGTGTAAAATTTCCGGTCGGCCATTTCGGCGGGACACGCCCACATTGACAGGAAACCGGTGGGCATGCATCCCTTGGTTTGTAAGCTCCTTAAGGGCGTACGGGTAGCGAATCCCCCCAAGCCGAAATATTCTGGGCTTTGGGATGTCTCTTCAGTTATTAAATTTCTGGACGCCTGGCCATCTAACAATTTGCTTTCTAGAAAGCAGTTGTCGGCGAAGTTGGCTATGTTGTTATGTCTGTCAGCATGTAGGAGATCATCGGACGTTCGTGCCTTGGATATTACAGGTAGAGTATTTACTCCGGAGGGAGTTTCTTTTACAATTACAGGTCGCACGAAAACACTTTCTAGACACATTGAGTATAATGCTTTTCCTAGTAATCCAAAGTTATGTGTGGTCCAATGCTTGAAATCCTACGAGGAGTGTACTCGTACATTAAGGCCCCCGGGGGCCACGCAGCTTTTGATAGCTGTACAAAAGCCATTTAAACCGGTGTCCTCGGCTACTATAGCGAGATGGCTGAAATTTATCATGAAGGAGTCTGGCATTGATGTGCAATTGTTTGGGGCGCACTCGGTGCGAGGGGCCATGGCTTCAAAATCGTATTTGTTGGGGGCTAATATTAATGATATTATGCATTGTGCTGATTGGTCGTCTGAATCGACATTTAAACAGTTTTATTATAAGCCGGTGGGAGACATTACTTCTGTGGTATTTAATACAGCTTTGAACTAGCATAATCTGAAGCCTCCGGTCCTGTAATAGAATCAAAAATTAGCTAGCATTCGCGCCAAGAATTTTCAATTCTATTAAGGACACGGAGGCGAGGATTATCCCACCCGGCTATGCTCAATGTATGATCATCCTTACCCACCCGTTGTATTATGATTGATCTGTTTTACACAGACGTTACGGGTTGTCTATTTGGTTTTTTCCAGGCAATGACAAGAAAAGCGAGTGAGAAGTCTTCCGTTGAAGAATGAAGTTGGAACAAGGTTCTGGTTATTCCATGTTGGAGAAGTTATAGACTGTTTATGGTTCATGGACTTGTGCAGTTCGCGCAAAGAAAGAGGAAGCTGGAGGTGTGACCTAGGCTCTTATGGGTGCTGAAGGAGGCGTGGCTATGCCAAGCATCATGGGTTTTGAAGTTTTATTTGCACTAAACTGTATGTTTATTGGCTGCTGTGTTTTATACAGTAAAGAAAGAGAAGCATAATCCTCGCCTCCGTGTCATCTTAATAGATGCTAGCTAATTTTTGATTCCGTGCCCTTTTTTGCACGGTATATAGAGAGCTGCTTTATCTCCACTCTCTCCTAGCATCCGGTGAGAGTTCTTCACTATCGGCATCAAGGTAAGATCTGATACTGCCATTATGCGCCGCTTGTATTCTGTTTAGGGCGCCTAGACCACCATGGGGCAGCTTATTAGATGTGTGGCTGTTGGTATTTATTTATCTTTCCGCAGTAGAAGCCGCCTTGCTTCTTGTTCGTATGTTTGTTTATAAATCCATGGTTTTTAAACTCTTCTCGCCTACATCTTTGCGAGGTTCTTATACATGAGGCTGTCACGGCTCCAATTATGTTTTAGGCCCTCGCTTTTTATCAGTTTATGTCTGTCGCCTGAACCGACCTTGGTTGCATGCTTTAGCATTTATGCATCACAACGGCCGAGGATACGAGCTGAATTTGTCAGCATAGGGTTTTTAACTTTTGGAATTATCTGTTGGCCTTTTTAGCTATACTGTGCTGACATCCAGCTGGTCTCGTGCACACTTATATGTTCTTTTCAGGCCCGATGTTCGGGGGGCATGACGATGTGTTTGGAGGATACAGTTCTTTTTCCTTAATTTCTCTTTCTCTTTTGCATATATACTTGCAAATGTATCCTTCTTGAAAGGGCCCGTTTTCATCATATTTATTTATTACAATGTTTTGTAAGATAGATGACAATGATCATATTGGGGTGTTAGACTGATTATTGCACGCTCCTGTACTAGGTGCTTGTTTCTCAAGGTCCCTGCACATCCCCGCCTTCCCTGTTTACACCCTCGAGAAAATTCCGATCAGTTATTATGATTCCTGCACTGCTTACGGGATGGCTGCTTGCAAAATATTTTGTTTGTGTTAACTTATCCCTAGAAACTCATTCTCTTAGAAATGTAGTAATAGGACCATTGGTTGCATATAGGGTGGCCGCTTCCCTGCGCATTAAGCGGTCCCGACACCCTGCCCTCGCGCATGGTTGATGAACCTCCCTACAGATTTGGGTGGGCTCACTTTACCTACGAAGCTTAAGGGGAGGATCTATACATCACCTGTCTTCGTCTCAGCAACCTTTTGAACCTCAGGACAAATGAGTTAATGTTAGCCTCAGTCCTTATGTCTTTATTTATTTATTTATTTTCTCTCACGGTGCTTTGGTTCTGGCCCTTATCATGGTGGCCTACGGCTCATTATTGCAAATATAGGAACATCTGCTCCTTCAAATTTTGAACCCAACTACATAGTGAGACTTTCATCTAACACAAATTTTGGTATGTACAATATGACACTGCCATTTTTTTTACTGCTTTATATAAATTAAAAAAGACGATGCAGGATAGCCTGCTTTCCTCTGATAGCCATTCAAGAAAGGTGTTATCGGGCTAATTAAAAAAAAAAAAAAAATTGTATGTATTGAAGTTAGAAAACTGTTACATTTTGCATTATTTTTTAAATTACAGATAACCCTGCAATGTCTTTTCAATATTTATGATTCTGCCAGTCCCTTTGCTTCTGTTACTTAAGAGAACTTGCCCCATGACTACCTATATTCTGATGTATTAGGCCTTGTAGGTTACTATACCTTATACCATATCGAAAATTAAGGGTCAAATCGATAAATGTGCATTCATATGTATGATTGCTTGCCTATAGCATTCTATGGGGTTCACGGTTTCGAATATTAATCAAGCTACCTCAATGGCCCCATGCCCACCAGAAAATATTGAGGGGGTCGAATTATTTAATCCCATTAATTCAGTTCTTTTGACATGTTGTGTTTTTGTTATAAGCTCAGTATAGATCCCTGAGGTCGTTACTCTCCCCTAGGTTTCTATGCAATGGAGTCCTTTTTTAAACTTTAAGTAATTTATATGTATTGTGGTCCACTTTGTATGAGTCTGGACTCTTATGTTTGTTGTTTGTCTTTTCCTCCAGCCCTGACGAAGTTCTTTCAAGAACGAAATGCGTTGGCTGTTGCTTTTTATCTATGCACTTGGATTTAAACGATTAAAGACTTTTTTTCTACGAAGGAACTTATTTGGCTTCATTATTTATCCTTGAACACTTGGGTAGTGCACCTCTCCATTTTCTCTGCACCATTGTACTAGTGAAACTAGGCGCACACACACATGAAAAGTCGGGGTACGCTCGCTCGCGTATGGCACGATGACCATAGTGAAACTAGGTGCACGCACGAAAAGTCGGGGTACGGTTCGCTTGCGTATGGCGCGAT
Organism: Lissotriton helveticus; assembly: GCF_964261635.1. Taxonomy (NCBI): domain Eukaryota; kingdom Metazoa; phylum Chordata; class Amphibia; order Caudata; family Salamandridae; genus Lissotriton; species Lissotriton helveticus. The sequence goes on along the minus strand of NC_136073.1, from coordinate 467,274,456 downwards.
GACCATAGTGAAACCAGGCACACACACGCACGAAAAGTCGGGGTACGGTTCGCTCGCGTATGGCACCATTGTACTAGTGAAACGGGGCGCACATACGCATGAAAAGTCGGGGGACGGTACGCTTGCGTATGGCACCATTGTAATTGTGAGACGTGGCGCACACACGTAAACTTGGGGGTACAGTGCGTTTCACATGCTGTAGTGAAGGCAGGGGTATGGTGCTTTTTGAAAGGTGCGTTTCACACGCTGTAGTGAAGGCAGGGGTACGGTGCTTTTTGAAAGGTGCGTTTCACACGCTGTAGTGAAGGGAGGGGTACGGTGCTTTTTGAAAGGTGCGTTTCACACGCTGTAGTGAAGGCAGGGGTACGGTGCTTTTTGAAAGGTGCGTTTCACACGCTGTAGTGAAGGGAGGGGTACGGTGCTTTTTGAAAGGTGCGTTTCACACGCTGTAGTGAAGGCAGGCGTATGGTGCCTTGCACACGCTCATGTATCGCAACATTACAATAGTGATATGAGGCGCACACATGGCAGGAATGTTTGGGTATGGTTCAAACCAGGATGTATATCAGGTTCTTGTCATTGCATACATACATGAGCACTGTCTAGGTGTGGCAGGCTGTGACATAGCACAGGTCATCTGATCCTATTCCACAATCAGTGTGTTGACCTGTTGACACATGTCATGTGTGATGGGGCAGAATATGTTACAAATCACCTTGACACTTGTCCCATATGTATCATAATGCGCATGTAGTCATGCACATCAACACTGGGATGGCACAGTCATCAATACGGGCAGCTGTCTCATGATGCCAGTGACCGGGGCACCTTCTCACTTGACAATATGACACTCAGCATGACCCTATCTGACAATGTCATGTGTGTGTCATGGTAAATGTTGAGATAGCTGTTTGTGTTGCGTTAACTGCATCTGCTATCGGTGCATCTCTCATACGCCTGTGTTTTGATTGACATGGTTTTCCATGCACGCACACCATGCCACATGTGCATTCACACGGATTTTGGGTCTGATGGCAACATACTTCATTTATCCCCAGGCATACATGTTTGCATCGTGACAATGGCTGTGGTGTTGCATTCACACATGCACACCATTTGCAATTTGTCTGATATGATATGTTGGAGAGCTAGCAAGCTATCATATGTGTCCTAGATGTCTTGCACATGCCAGACCCCATAGTGACTTGATGTTTAGTAGCATTGTTGCATGTGCTATGTACATTGCTATTGTTGTTGGCTGACAGTTGTGCTCCTTTCTTCCCAAATATGTCCTGCAGGGCACCGCCTCTACCAAGGCCTTTTCCGGACTTGGAGACCATGAGGGAACGTGATTGCATCTGACGTTACAGATTCACACGAGAGTTGATTCAGAACTTGACGGTCAGGCTGGAACCACATCTCCAACCGCGACACAGGTATCCGACTGCGCTGACACCCAAGCTAAAGGTGATGGCAACCCTACATTTCTTTGCTATAGGTACGTTTCAATTTACCATAGCTGATTTGGGGGGTATGTCCCAAATCATGTTCAGCCGTGTTCTACCTGGTGTGTTAGCTGCTATGTTGCAGCACATTGATGAGTTCATAAAATTTCCTAGTGCACAAGAGTTGACAGATGTCAAAGGTGACTTCTATGCCCTGGGAGGGATGCCACATGTAATTGGGGCCATTGATGGAACACATGTGGCTTTGGTGCCACCACAGGCTCAGGAGCAGGCCTTTCGCAACCAGAAACATTACCACTCAATAAATGCCCTGGTGGTGTGTCTGATGATGGTGCAGCTGCACAACGAGCAGGCATGTCTTGTTGGTGGGTATACTCTGTTTGTCGTGTATATCTCATTTGTGAAATTTGTATGACGGCATCTCATTACACACTTATTTGCATGATGTTTACTTGTAGGAGACGCGGGATATCCCAACATGCTGTGGCTCATGACACGGCTCCGCAATCCCAGAACAGCTGCAGACCAGCGGTACAACAATGCACACGGGCAGACCAGGCGAGTGATAGAGCGGACGTTTGGACTCCTGAAGAGCTGATTCCGGTGCCTTGATAAGACCGGGGGATCCCTCCCATATGCCCCACAAATGGCGTGTAACATCTTCATCGTGTGCTGCTTGCTGCACAAAATGGCAGTTGAGGAGGCTGTGCCACTCATCCTGGATCCTGATGAGCTGGAACATCCACCCGTTGAGGGTGGCGGCCTTGGCCACAATGAAAGTGATGAGGAGGAGGCTGAGGAGGAGGAGGAGGAGGAGGATGATATCCGGAGTCAGCTCATACGCAACTTCTTCTCTTAATGGTGAGTCACTGTGAATTATTGTGCAAGCTTGTAGCATTGAGTGGCATGTGTTGCATACTGTGTGTCCAGCCGACTGTATGGAAAGTCACTTTGATGTGTGTTGTGATGTGTCACCCAAGTGCTGATGTAATGCCACACACATATGCACAATGAGTGATCGTGGAATGTACATGTATACTACATTGTTGGTGTATTTTACATGTCCATGCATGTAGGTTAATGGTTCTCAATGTAGCCCCTTGTGTGCCTGTTATTTCCAGGTTGCTCTGCCTGTTGTCTGTTTGTGTCATCTTAGTCCTCCTGCTATTCCCCATGATGATTGCAACGTGTGCCGAATCAGCGTTCCATGCACGGACATTTTTGAAATGTCAGTTCTGGTAAGAAATCCAAACAGGCTGTATTGGGTTGGTATGGTTTTGTAACTGTTTCTGTGCATGTTGTTGAACCATACCTACATGTCCCACTCCCATGGATCAAATTGCATTTTGTACCACTCCAATAACAGAACAGTCACCCTTCTTGACACTCATCTGCTGTGGACTTTTGACTCTGGTGAATGCATCAATGTGTGTATACCTTGCCCCTGACACATTGCGGCTGACACCGGTTGACATTGTGTGGGACATCTCAACCACAGGCTCTGTGTGGGATTGTACAGTTTGATCTGGAAACAATCATGTTGTGAAGTTGTGGGCCAATGTATGTCCCACATGTTCTGTCAACTGTCCTGTGAGTCTCTTCGTATGGATGCATTGCCCCTTGTGCCCGTATGTCATGTCACAGTCATGTCGTTACCCCAGTGCCGGTGGAGAACACTGCTGTGCAAGCCTTATCTGCAAGTTGATGTTAACTTTCTATTCCCATGATGCCAGGAATGTAGCACTGATGACGTCACAATGTTGTGCTGTGGCAAATGTTAACACTTCCGTGACACCAGTCAGGTGACGTCAATCCCAGGATTCTTTGGTGCTGTGCTGCATATCCTGGTCACGGTAGGGGTGGTTTATTTGATTTGTTAATCATTTCTCTCTTTGTAGTTTGTTGTGACCTGCTTGTCATGTTAGGCATCATAAGGCACAGTTGAACGAGCCAATGACAGGCTCTTGCGGGGCTACCTTGTGTTTAGATTATTCCCTTCCTCGTTGGATAAGCTTCTAACGGCTCTTGCGATTGATGTGTAATTTGCCTTCATGACCGTCACTGATTCCCAGGGATAACTACAGATTGTGGGCTTTGTGTGAGTAGCACTGCCACACATTCTATTCACTGTAAGTTTGAGCCTCATTCATACACTGTGAATCAATTGATGACTGCATGGATCTCATTGCATTGAGGCTGGCCTGGTGAGCGTTACACCCCCTTCATTTAGGTGACAAACTCTGCAACCTTTTATGTGTCTGTGTCAATCATCAGATCCCGTATCATTTCCAAATATGTGATCCCAATTAGGATACAGAGGCTGTGATCATACTTCACATGTGTAAATGTCACAGTATAGGTCCTGAGGTATTCTGTGAATCTGTGACAAGAAGTGTGGAATGCTTATGCTTCTTTACCTTTGTTTCAGATCTCCCTCCCTGCTGTTCCCATCCTCCCCTTCCCTCACCTGATCACCCTTTTGTGTCTGTCATTTATACTCAGACCAAGGGGTTATCGGGAGATGGACCCCTTTCAGCATTGAACAACTCTGAGGCTCAAAGGTACCAACAGTTCCTGGCAGTCGTGTGGCAATTGGTTCACCAGCATTACAGGTAACATCATTGCATGTCTGTTATTTTCATCAGAGCAATGCCACTGACCATGTACATTGGGCAAAGCAGCGTGGTCTCATAGCAAACTTGATATTTTTGTGTAGTGAATGTGTTACCCACAGTACATTGTGCATCATTACTGTCACGGCAGATCTTTAGCCAGTTTCCATGCGTCATCTATGTTATTATTTACAATGTTTGTACATATGTGATTATGTGTAATGTGGCAACATGCATGCTGTTTTTTCAATGGCTAATGGTCCATATTGTGCATGACGTACATGGTTGTTTATATCTTGTTTAGCTGGCTACCCACAACGGGAAGGCAACACCAGATGACGCTGTGTGTCCTGTGCCCCCCCCTTGCCCTTTTGGTGCCTGATGCTGTGTCCGTCATAATTTCTGAGTGTTCAACAATTTTCGTGCAGTGACCCATGAGTAACCACACACTCCTTCCTTTCTATACACATGTTACAGGGTGCCTTGCAATAACCCTTCTCTTTGTGTACTAGTTTTGCATGGTGTGTCAACCCTTCTGCCGTCATGTGTTCAGTCATTCATGCTGCTGCCTCCCCAGCAACACCACAACACCGACTGCCCTGATTATGTGACACACACGCCTCCAAAATGTTCCTCCTTCCATCCATTCTTAAGGCATTCCGCAACTTGTCAATGCCACTGTTGCACCAACTTCGTGCAAAAGGCAGGACCATCAGCTCATGCAACGTGCACAGTGCAAGACCCTCTGGGCCTTCCATGACGCAGGTAACACAACAGACCCATGCTCCAGCCACCCTTCACACAGTGTAGGCCAGACATTCATCCACCTGTGATCAGGCAACCCCTAGGTGCACACATGACAGCTTCACAGGCTGTGTGTGCAACTCATACTGCCAACACCACGATGCACCACATAAGAGTGCATGTCCGTACTACCAGGTCAACTGCCTCATACTGCACACACGCTAATTCCACCACCAGCCCATTGTAATCTGTTAACTCATTAATACAACGGCCCCACACATCGCCTTCATTCATGTGACCTGGTTGTCCACAACCTCAGCACACTACTTCTACATTGCCATCACAGCCAGATGGTGGATCACCCGCAGGGACCAGACCCATATTCCAGGAGTATGATTTGCCAGACTCTATGAGGTACACCCTCTGAGTCACATACAACACCAAGGACACACTTCGCATTGTCAAACTCTGCACTTCACCTTTCACAATAACACCCGGACCACCCTCAAATCTGCTAAGCCATCTACTATTATATTATTAGTCATTAATTGGGAGCACATTTAACCTGACGGGCTGTTCTAGCCTTTACTCAAGATGGGCAGGACTAACCGGTGTCTCCAGGCATCCGGATTAGAGGCCAATCTGAGGTACAGGTTACAAATAGTGTCCAAATGGTGATTGGGAATCTTAGCAAGGATGTTGTATTGCTTGGCGGGCATGGGGTCCATAGGGGAACTGGATTGGCACATCTGCTAATTGAGCAGAGAGGCTTCACCATAAATTTTGTGAAAATCTATGACCACTGAGCTTGGAATCGACATTACTGATTGCTCCTCAGACATTGGAGTACTACATCAGCATGCAGGCCCGCACCTACACAGACTATATGGGTCAGAGGTAGAGCAAGTCCTGGCTGGATGAGATGCACACCACCATCCAGCATTGGTACGTCAACGTTTGCATCCAATTCACCAAGTCAACACCATCCCTACCTCATACTGCAAGCCCCTCCACATGCAGGAAATGATCTACAGATAGATCCACTCCTAGTCAAGACAGAAAGCCACCCAGGTCCACGACACCAGGCAGCTGTACTACGGCAACAACCTCTACGCAGGAACAAGAGCCATACTCCAGCAGTATTTGTGCACATACAGGATGCATGCATACACATCATCCTCAACTTTCCCAGCCATAGCCACATGACCGTCCACCTTAGATACGTACAATAGTCCCACAGTCAACTGCAGGAACACCTTCATACTCCTCTGCCACACTCAGTAGGCACTCCACAACCCAAACCAATAGTAGCTGAAATATGTACATCTGACGTCCTACACCCGGTTGCCCAAAGTCCGTCCAGCCACCCTTGCCATGGGGACAATTCATCACATCCACAATACAACTGCATGTGGGTGATAGTTCTACCACCTAAACAAACAGACCTGGTACTCCCTCCCAGGACACGTACACATTACACATGACCTCTACACATTCATGGGACTCTTCCTTAACTGTCTGTCATAGCAGTATAGCAAGCCACCCCACCCCCCTCAGCAGATAGTAACCATCACGGGTGAGTATTGCCCTCCATGTATGTAGTTGATGATACATTGTGACCTATGTGTGTCCTCAACCGGACTCAGACTCCAGTGTATGGATGGCTTTAGTTTTTTCTACACTCTGGCATACCTTGACATATCCCCACACGTAGGTTGTTGAGTCTGGGTAAAATAATTAGAACATCAATACGTATAGTGGTTGTCAAATTTATTTAACCATCTTGTGCGTGAAATGTGAGTAGGTGGTAGGTGCTGTACAAAAATGTTGGGAATCCAAAGTTCACAAAGGGAGATGTGATGCCTTGCAGTTTTAGTCAACAGAGTCCAGACCACATTGCTCGGCATCATTGGTCACACTGCGACCAGCAAAGCCATGTGGGAGAGTTGGAAAGTCAATAAGGTTATGCTGTTGCACACAAAGGTGAGATGCCAGACCAGGTGACCTGGGAGATGTGCATGGCCCACTGCCTCTCAACGTCTTCTCCGTGGGTGACCCACCTTCTTTGGGGGACCCTCATATGCAGACCTTGACGATGCCTGGGACGCTCCGTTGCACGATTCCGCCTCCTCCTCCCTCCCTGTGCCTGTTGTCAGTCTTTGCCTCGATGTTTCAGTCCTGGTGACACAGGGAGGGTGCTGCATGTTGTCAGCGATCCGACGGAGTGAGTGGCTTATGTCCCTCTGCACCGCCAAGAGCTCACCCAGACTTGCCTCCATCCGTCCTTGGTGTCGTCATTGACTGGCATATTGCTCGGCCTGCTGGTTTTTTAATTCGATGAGGGCCCCCACTCCCTGGCTGAACTCCCTGGTGCCCCGCCGGTATACCTCCATGATGTTTCTCAGCTCAGAAATACTGGGCCCTGCAGCTTGCTGGTCAGGTTCTCGCCTCCACCTTGTGCCACTCCCACCACTCCTGCCCACACGAGCCTGGCCTGCTGTAGTGGGCACATCGGGTCGCCGGGACCCCTGAGGGTCGACAGTGGTAGTGTTATCTGCCACCTCCTGGGTGTCCGGCAAACCTTGTCCCTCATTGTCAGACTGGCTTAGTTGTGGATCGTGGGCAGGGCTCCGAGCTGTCTGCTGGGATGTGGCAGGAATGGGTGTGATAGTTGGGCGCAGATGGTACTGATCCAGCTGCTGCACGGGTTTGGGAACCAGAGGTGCCAGGTTGGTCTGTGTCATCCGTGGAGTGGTGAGAGGCGTCGCTGTTGGTGGGATCAGGATCCTGCGGAGCTTGGGACTGAGATCCATCTCCCCCCTGGTTGGGTGTAGATACCGCATGTTGCCCTGTGGATGTGCGAGACAGCAGATGTTAATGCTATGTAATGCAACATCAAATTTCCATATACATTGTCGTTGTCACTGTGCCACATGCTTTGGTTTTTTCAGATTGATCACTTGTGGATATTTATTTTGTGGGGTTAGATTGATCTGTGCTCAGGAGTCAGTGACATGTGAGGGTCAATTTACAATGACTGGCACAGCCAGGCAAATCAAAAGGGATTTGGCATTCATCATGCACCACAGCTATGCCAGCATGGATGCAACAAATTAACACTATGGATCACCATGGTGGGAAATCAGAACAGCTGCGTCACGCCACTGTGCCACGGAAGTGGCACATTGCTGTAGTTGTGTCGCTGGCACAAGGCAGATCCTACTATGTTCTGTGTGGACCTATCTGCACAATCCTGTGTCAATCCTTATGTCTGCTTCAAGCATGCACAGGGTTTTGAGGCAGCATGTGCATAGAAGTGACTGAGTGAAATCTTTAAGATTACAGTCAGCCACTTTTAGGAGGTGTTAATGCGCCATGACAGGCAAACACCGCACAATACACCACACCCAGTACACCGACTTCTGGCGCTGGGATTTAGAACATGGCACATCTCCAAGATGCATCACCTTGACATTACCCAGGACCATGGCATGATTTTTTGCATCCACTGCCTCACTGCGTTGAAGCTACGGTGTTGTGGTATCAGCGCAAGGGACTTGTGAATCAGCGCCGTGCATGTTTTGCTTGGATGCTTCATCAGATCTGTAAATGTTGTGTTACAAGACGAGTCTGACAGTGGGCCACTCCATTGCCTGTCCTAGGAGGCCATGTATATGCAAGGGGTGTGAGTGACAGGCCGTGCTGGTAGTTTGAGTCCGCTTTGCAAATGGACGTCCCTCGTGGTGTGGCTGTTCCCCCATAGGGCATGCTGCCATGACAGTGGTTGTGAGTTCCTGTGCAAGATATCTGACCTTGTTGTCCTGGTGTTGGTACTTGCAGTGGTCACAGGAGGGCCTTGTGCTGCCTACACCAGGGCCCACTGTCAGGTATGTTGTCATTACTTTCACACTCCCTGTACATTGAGCATGAGGCATTGGTGTGTACCTGGGACATATGGGATGAGTGCAATTGTGCATGGATGTACACAGTATTGTTGATAGGGGTGACCAACTTTTTAGATTATTCACAATCCCCCTTGCACCCTCCTACACTCCCACTTACACCCTTCTCAGCCTCTCACAGGCAAGCCTCCAGGCCTTACCCCTTACACCCACCCCCATACTGTTGGCCAATGCTGGGAGTCATATCCACCCACCCCCATACTGTTAGGCAATGCTGGGAGTCATATCCACCCACCCCTCCTATGTGTGGGCACTGCTTGGATTCATATCCACCCACCACCATACTGTTGAGCAATGCTGGGAGTCATATCCACCCACCCCTCCTATGTCTGGGCACTGCTGGGAGTCCTATCCACCCACCCCCATACTGTTGGCCACTGCTGGGAGTCATATCCACCCACCCCCATGCTGTTGGGCAATGCTGGGAGTCATATCCACCCACCCCTCCTATGTCTGGGCACAGCTGGGAGTCCTATCCACCCACCGCCATACTGTTGGGCAGTGCTGGGAGTCATATCCACCCACCCCCATTGGATTGGATTGGATTGGATTGGTATTTGTATAGCGCGATAGCTACCCGCAGGCGTCCTAGCGCTAAAAAATTACTGTTTCACAGGTGTCTGTGGCGAGGTCTGGGTTATCTGCTAAAAAGAAGGGTTTTTAATTTTTTCCGGAAGAGCAGAAGGTTGGGTTCTGATCGGAGGGAGATTGGGAGGGAGTTCCAGAATTTTGCCGCATTTACTGAAAACATCCTGCCTCCGCTCCTCTCTCTTCTGATCCTGGGAATGGTGGCTTGGAAAGTATGGGCTGATCTAAGCTGTCTGTTAGGAAGATAAGGGGTGATCAGAGTGTGGTTCAGACTTGCTCCTTTCCTCCAGTAGGCACGGTGGGCAATACACATGCTTTTGAAGTTGATTCTTTCTCTCACTGGTAACCAGTGGAGATGTTTGAGTTCAAATTTCACGGATTGGCGGCGGGGGATGCGCAGCAGAGTTCCGGCCACACAATTTTGAATCAACTGGAGCTTTTTTAGGGTAAGTTGAGGGGCTGCTAGGTAGAGGGCGTTCCCGAAATCAAGCCGGGAAAGGATTAGGCCCTGAACCATGATCTGTCTGGCTTTGAACGGTAAGAGCAGAAGGATCTTCCGAATAAGTCTCAGGATGCCCATGCAGGTGGCAGATAGTTTGGTTGCCTGGTAGCCGAAAGTCAGTGTACTATCCAGCCAGATTCCTAGGCTCTTGATGGTATTTTTAGCTGGAGGTGCAGGGCCTAGAGCTGGTGGCCACATGGAGTCAATGGGTTTCTGTAGGGGGTTGCCCAGTACCAATAGCTCTGTCTTATCTCCGTTTAATTTGAGATAAGACTGGGTCATACAAACAAATATTGCCTCCATACATCCCCTTAAATCACTTGGTTGAGAGGAGGGATGATTCAAGGTTACCACCAGCTGAGTATCATCAGCGTAGGACACAATTTGTACGCCAAAGGGGCGAACTATCTCAGCAAGGGGGCGCATATATATGTTGAACAGTGAGGGGCTCAGGGAGGAGCCCTGAGGAACCTCACAACTGAGTGGTTTGCTGGATGAGGTGACATTTCCCTCACAGACTCGGAACGAGCAATCGGAGAGAAATGACTGGAGCCAGGCTGCTGCTTTGGAGGTAATTCCTAATTCTAGGATTCTGTGCAATAAAATGTCGTGGTTTACGGTATCAAAAGCGGCACTGAGGTCCAATAAAATAATGGCCGCAGTGCCACCCTGATCCGTAATCATCCTGGCTCTCCATCACAGCGAGGAGCGCAGATTCTGTTCTGTGCATGGGACGGAATCCAGTCTGTGATGCATCCAGTAAATTGTTCGTTTCCAAGAAATTTGTGAGGGAGTGGTTTACGCATTTTTCCGCAATTTTGCTTATCCATGGCAATAGGGAAATCGGACGATAGTTCGCTGGATTTTCTTGATCGAGGTTAGCTTTTTTAAGAAGGGCCCTAACTGTCGCCTGCTTCCATTTAGGTGGAACGATGCCTAAGGATAAAGAGTTGTTGATCAAGTTTAGGATAGTAGGCAAAATGGCGGGGGTAATTGTTCTGAGTGAGTGTGCTGGAGCTGGATCACTAGGAGATCCAGATTTGACCTGGAGCATTAATGTTTCCAGGGTGGTTGGTTCCAGTGGAGGGAAGCTGTCCAAGGTGGTAGTAGGAGATAGACTTGTTTCCTTATTATCTGTTTGGAGATAAGGGGCTTGCGGAAAAGAGGAGTAGATCATGGCAATTTTGTTATAAAAATATTCAGCCTGTACGTTGCAGCGGGTCTGTGCATTCCTAGGGTCTGGCAGATTGTCCTGAAGTTTGAGCAGGCTTTTGGCTATTTGGTATATCTCCCTCGGTTTGGATGCTGCCTCTTTTATTTATTTATTTTTTTAAATGGCTTGCCTGTTTTTAATGCTGTTTTTGTAGTGTCTTATGGCCATTCGGTATTCATCTTTACTAGTTTGAGAATAGTCAATGCGCCATTTCCTTTCCAATTTTTTCTTCAGATCACGTAGATCCTGAGAGTACCATGGTTCACTTTTTGGCCTCTGTTTAGGTTTAATGTCTTTAATTGGAATGATGTGATCTAGGGAGTTAGTGATCCACTTATTAAAGTTGTCATTACTGGCAACCGGGTCAGGGTTGCTTTCAGGGATGGAGGCTTCCAGAGTGGATACCCACTGGTTAGTACTAAGTTTTGCCCAATTGCGATCTCTCCTAGGTACAAGGGATAGTATGGGGCGTGACCCTGATGGTGACCAGGAAAAAGGGATCAGGGAGTGGTCAGACCATGGGAGGGGAATAGGAGGACTGACTGCGAAGTGAGTACAGTTGCTAGAAATTGGGTCCAAGAGGTGTCCCTTGAGGTGAGTAGATCCCAACACTCGCTGGGTGAGTCCTAATGCCTCAAGACTGTGGGATAGTTCGGTAGCTGCTAAGTCCTGAGGGTCATCTAAATGGACATTAAGATCGCCTAACAAGGTGTTATTCGGCAGGTTGCAGACTCCGCTGGCTATTGCAGGTGCCAAGTTGTTAATGAAGTTGCTAGGGGTACCAGGGGGCCAGTAAACTAGAGTCCCTGAAAAGGTACATGTGGGGGAGAAGTCTAGCGCAAATGTGAGCATTCGCAGTTAGACAAATTAGTGGGAGATCTGCGGCAGGAATATTGGTTTTTAGAAATGATAGCTATACCGCCGCCCTTTCCAGACGTGTGGTCGGCCCGAAGGATTTGGTATCCTACAGGAAGTGCCTGAATGATATCAGGATCGGAGTCAGTGTGTAGCCCGGTTTCTGTAAGAAAAAGGTTGTCGGGCCATTATCGCAAAGCAGCAAAGAAATCTCCAAGGCATGCTTCGGAAGCGATCTGCAGTTCACAAGGAGCATGTGATATGATGGAGGAGGTTTAGAGGGGCAGCTTTGACAGTATTGGCAAGTGCTTTGCAATCGGGTCCCAGGATGTAACACATTGTGCGTTAATGGAGCCACGCATTTGTAATAAAGTGCTGGGGCTATAGGAGATGATGTTTGTTTGGACAGGAGACATGGCCCCAGGTCCCAGCCCGTCGCGGACGGGCGCAGACGGGCTTGCCTTTGGCGCGCCTTCGGCGCGCCCTCCCGCTGCGCGGACGGGAAGATGTCATCTTTTTATCCAATGTTGAGGAGGGCGTGAAGCGTCCGACTACTGGACCGCTACCCTATTCCTCCCCCCAAGATGGCATCCCCCCTCCTAGCCTACCGGCGTCAGCACCTAATCAGCTGAACCGGTCAAAGAATGGCTGCGAGGGACCTCGGGACAACGCGAATCTCGCACCGAGGGATCAGGGAAGGTAGCGCATAAAAATGAGCTATTTAAAATATATACACAGTTTTAAAATAAATTCAGCAGTCAAATTAATAAAGCGCCCGTGGGCAACAGGGATAGAATGGAGGGCCCCCGGCTTCCGCCTCAGGGGTGAAACAAGTAATTTCTTGGAGCCGGCAGGACAAAGTCCTTCTTAAATAATCTGGGCGGGCGGGAAGCATCCGACTACTGGACTGCTACCCTATTCCTCCCCCCAAGATGGCGTCCCCCCTCCTAGCCTACCGGCGTCAGCACCTAATCAGCTGAACCAGTCGAAGAATGGCTGTGAGGGACCTCGGGACGACGCGAATCTCGCACCGAGGGATCAGTGAAGGTAGCGCATAAAAATTAGCCATTTAAAATATATATACAGTTTTAAAATAAATTCAGCAGTCAAATTAATAAAGCGCCCGTGGGCAACAAGGATAGAATGGAGGGCCCTCTGCTTCCGCCTCAGGGGTGAAACAAGTAATTTCTCATACTGTTGGGAAAAGCTGGGAGTCATATCTACCCACCCCTCCAATGTCTGAGCAATGCTGGGTGTCATATCCACCCACCCCCATACTGTTGGGCAATGCTGGGAGTCCCCCCATGTTACATGAGTTGTTTGTATACTCACCAGGCTCCACGACTCCTTCAATTCCATGTACTTCCTCCGGTGGTAGCAGGGCCATCACCTTCTCCTCCCAGGGATGGTACTGTACTGATCTGCGGGGACCACCACCTCCAGTGTACTGGCTCTGGCCGTAGTCCTCGTCCATCTTGCGCATCACCATCCTCCGCAGATCGTACCACCTGGCCTGCCAAACCGTCCAGGTGCGCCTGATGGGTGCAACAGCATTGACCCTATTGACGATCCTCTCCCACATGTGTGCTTTCTCAGCTATGCTGGTCTGTCTGGCCAAACGGCTGTGGCTCGACTCTGATGACCTCATCTACAAGGATCTCCATCTCCTGGTTTTTGAACTTTGGATTCTTTGGTGCAGACATGTTGTGGGGTGATTGTGATTGGGGGGGGGGTGATGGTGTGTATGGATGCGGGTGTGTGGGTCTGAATGTGAAGGGGGTGTGTGGGTCTGAATATGATTGGTGGTATGTGTGAAGGTGGATATGTGCAGTTGGTGTGTTGTCAGTCTCTGTTGTAAAATGTGTATGTTGCAAAGGATGCTGGTTTGTGTGTTTGGGCCCTTTGTATTGGTCCATTTGTGGGTGTGGCTTATTTTGAATTTTTGGTGGGTGTGTTATATGGGGTGGGTCTGAGTTGGGCCCTCTGTTTGCCAGTTTGGATCTGGACAGGACATTCTTTTGCAAAGGTTAGTACTTATGAGACATGTTTTAGAGTGTTGTGCGACTACTTTGCACCTTCTTGTGCTGTTTTAGGGGTACGTGTGCGCTTGGTTGAGGAGGGGTTAGTTTCGTAGATTTTTGTGTCGCTTTCTCATATGCTACGTTTGTGCGGGGTACGTGTGCGCTTGGTTGGGGGGGTTCGTTTCGTGATTTACTGTGTAGATCTCTCATACATGATGTTTTTGCGGGGTATGCGTGCGCTTGGTTGAGGGGGGGTCGTTTTGTGAATTACTGTGTCGCCCTATGAAACGTGACGTTTTTACGGAGTACGTGTGTGCTTGTTGGGGGGGTTTGTTTAGTTGAATATTGTGTGGCTCTCTCATACGCGACATTTTTACTGGGTACGCGTGCGCTTCGTTGAGGGGGGTTCGTTTTGTATTTGATGGTGTGGTTCGCTCATACACGATGTTTTCCTTACAAACCACTGTTCATACGTGACGTTGTTATTCCGTACGTAAGGCGTTCTGGGTCCCCGGTCCGGATCGTACTTTGCGGGTCGTACAGCATGTTTACAAATCATACGGTTCAATTACCGAGTCAGTAACGGAGCGTCGCTTGTTTTTCTTATGGTTCAGAAACATTCGGACGTATTTTTGGAAAACGGATCGTACTACGCGGTTCGGACGGATTTGTACGATTCGTATGGAAATGGCTACGAATACGATTTATCGGACGTTTTTTTTTCCCGGATCGGAATCGACCCCTGAATGTTCATCTTTTGTTTAAATCACAACACCACCCAGTGAGTAGTAAATCACGCAATTCATTTTGCATAGCAATGTCTGCCCAATAAATTCACAGAACTTTAATCACACAAAATTAACTGATATTTATTTTCCATTTGCCCTACTTTAACTATGACTTTTGCTGTAACCTGTTAACAATTTGTTTATTACTGATATTCACAACCTGGACTTCACTTCCTAAGATAGGTAGGTTTGGGACTTCCACATAATGAACGGTAGAACAGGTATCCTCTGTATCAATAAAAAAAACTGGGTGACCATTGAATTCACCATCAATGTGTAGGCCACTTTGACCTCCAAGACTTCTTGAAGAAAGCAATCCTCCTCCTGTCTCAAGTACCGTCATTGTGAAGTACTCCCTGGAGAAAACTGAGAAGAAGCATTACTCAGAATTAATGGATTATGTTGGCAGCTTGACTATATGGCATTTTGTTTTTAATATTTTGCTACAACACTGGGGCTGAAGGCATTGTCATGTGAAACAATTTCTAAACATACATACTATGCACAGAAGTTGGTTGACTTTGGGCCATGGGCAATGTATTTTCTGCATCTGGGGAACAAAAACATTCTGGATTCTTTCTGGATTTCGGTCCTGGCGCAATAACGTCGGGTTCTTGGGATTTCCTGAAGGAGTAGAGTCTGCACAGCCAGCTGAATTTCTCCAATAATGGATCAAGTCATGCATGCCGGATGAAAAACATTCACCATCGTTGGGGGAAAACATTTTTCTCTGTTTATGGTTTTATTTGGTTAATGTCTATTTTTTATCACTGATATATTTGTTAGCTACCTCCTATGAAGGAGTGTTATTACAAGCGACCCTAGCTGGTTCTTCAGTTGGCCAAGCAACAGCAACCTTCCCTTTAGAGCACAAGTCAAATGATGAATTTAAATCAGTCAACAGAATTAATGAACTCCTTGTCAACCTATGAAGTTCCTTGTACCACCTTTCAAGCTCCTTAATCGATTTTAGAAAGTTTGTAGTAAAAGCATAAAGACCAGCTCTCGTCCATGGCACATGCACAACATTTCCTCCATGGACTTCTGTTAATTAAAACTCCAAAATCGTTCCTGCTTCAACTTCTGAATCACCAGCTGATCCCTTAACTTTGCTCTATACTTCTTTAACTTTCTTTTGCTTGCTATCTTTCTCTACCATCTTTCTCGGTATTTCTTACACATCACTTTATTTCCTTGCCCTTTCAATTAAATATTTATTGTGAGCACTTCAAGTCATTAAACCCAATTTCTCTATGTTATTGTGAGTCAAATCCATTTTGTAATTCATTCTTCATTTTACTGATATCAACCTCACATTCATCATCCAATTCTTCTAATGTGCTTCATTTGCACTTGTAACTGATTCTTTAATCAGGTACATAATTTCTTCAACATTGTAGGTCAATACTCTGTTTAAATAAATTATCCCTGTCAAATCTCTCCAAATTCAATTTTTAAATGTCCAACATTGATAGTTCTCTTTTTAGGGGCTCCTCAGCCACAACTATATTAACAGGTGAATCTATTTGAATTTGAAAACCACTTGCTAGTATCTTTGCGAGTACTTGGCAATGCTGTCATTGGAATCTCAGATGGGGCACCTGCCATTGTACCCACAATCACACTGTAGATGAGCTCTGTATTTGCATTACTGTACTATCTCCTGCTGCATTCATACATAGTACTTCACTAGGAACATGATCAGTTAGTTCCCTGTGCCCTCCCGGTATATGGGGGAGGTCCTGAATTCAAAAGAACTTTAGGAAGATGATCCTCCTTGTCTGTACCAAGATTCTGTTTTTCTCCTTCCTCAGATTTTCTTTATTATCTATTTCCTTAATTACTTCAGGGAAAACTCTTATATCCTCCAATGTGTCCTCCCTCCAACATTTCTCCTGTTGATCCCATTTGTTTTTTATTATTGCCTAAATTAGCCTTTCACTTGATTTGTCATCTTCTTCGCTTCCATTTCTGTGGTCATTCGATCCCATTCAAACTGCCGAAACTGTGTGGGCCTAGGTAACGGCTTTCTATGTCTCATTGTTTGTCTAGTGAAACTAGCTTTCTAATGTTAAAGATACCTTCTAAATTAAGCTGCACGTTTTCATGACAAGCAGTTTATAAATGCCATTCAGAAACCCAGGTACACGTATAGAACCCAATGTTTGTCCTTATTTCATGCAAGTGTTCCCTTAGGCAAGTAATTTCTGACCCTCAGTAGAAGGAAAAGAAACGTTAAGCTTTTTCAACACAGCGCCCTTTATTTTTTGTTCAAAACAATCTAATAATCAAACTGGCAAGCAACAACCAATCTCACTGCGGCTCTGTCAAAGTTGAACCTATCACAGCACAGCTTTATCAGCCAACCAAAGACAGCACAGCTTTATGTTAATGTCTCCCTCCACGGCTCCATGGATGACTAACTAATCACAGCACGACTTCTCCATGAAGAAGGAAAACAATTGCAAAACCTTTCTCACTCAGTCTACACAAAATAAACCGTGTCTGTTCAACCTAATAATAAGGAAATCGGCAAATTATTGTAGGAAAAATCTTGCAGTCAATTGACACGAGCAATAGGAACGGCACCCTTTACTGTACAGTCAATCAATCAATACTTAATTTTGCCTTAATTTGCAATGCATAAAAGTCCATACTGCCCACAAAAAAGGATGCAAGTGCATAACATACATATGGATCTTCTAGTTGGTACAATAAAACGTTTTCTTTGAGGGCCATAAAAGGAGTGAAAAAACATAAAAGATGTGAATTGGATCATAGAATATATATTTTTAGGAAATCCGAGCATAAGTAGAATATAGTTTAAGCGAAATCCTGTGAAAATATATCTATGCTGAGAATTTTGTACAAAAATCAAAGAAGCCTGAGTTCCCATATTCATGTTGGGCAGTGCACGGTGCATCGCTGCCGTACTTTTATCTCTATGTTCTCCGAAGCTATCTGCTGCAGTTTAAAAAAAATCTTTTTTAAGTTGGCATTCGAAAAGCATGCATACAACAACGGGGAGCCAAACAATCTTTAAAGGCCTAATGCTGAAAAGTTGTTTTTCACATAACTCAGCCACGGTATTTTATGAACATGGTCCATTGTTAAATAATCTCTAAGCACTGCTTGATTCAAAGGTACGCTATCTCTTTTCCATACCTAGAGTCATAATAGTAATGGGGCCAGTTTAATGTGATCCTGAGGTATTAAAGACCTAGGGGCATATTATCAAGGGGTTTATCTCTGCTTTTTTTGGCTTTAAAAGCCAAGAAAGTGGAGATAAAATTATCTCCCTATTACCTAGCTGTCGCTAACACCAGTTAGCGACAGCTAGCAGGAGATAGCGACCATCTTGGGCCCCGCTTTGCATGTCAGTGATATTTATCACTAATGACATGCAAAGTGGGCGTGCCAAGATGTTAGCGACTGGAAACCGTCACGAACATCGCTAACTCCTATTACCAACTTTTGGAGATATTCGCGCTAAGCGCGAATATCTCCAAAAGCTAACACCTGCCCCTGAGCAGTTCTTAGCCATGTTATCCAATGGTAGGTGGATAACATGGCTGTGGCGCCCCGGGGTCTCCCGGTTGGTCTGGATTAGGTGTAAGCGAGGGTGGTGTAACGTCCAATAGACTCACTGACACCGGTATTCGGGGTAGAGCAGGTTTTATTGATTTAATAGTTCTCTTTCGGTGTATGGTCTTTCGGTAATACGGTAGGGGGGTCTCCGTATCCTCCGTTAGTCTTTGCTTGTCTCTCGCTCTCCGTCTCTCGTCCCGTTGTCTTCTGGGACTGGAAGTCCGTCCGTCTTCCTCCACGGTGTAGCGGCGTCTCGTCCGTACAGGGAGGAAAGATAAGGCAGTTGTAAGAACCGTTCTACCCAACAGCACAGGGGAGGGAGTGAGGGTACACACGTGTACAAGTACTCAGCTAGGGCCCAAAGTGCAGGGGTAGTGAGGGATGGGAAATGCACTGGATGGGGTCAGGAGTACTTTAAGGGGTTTTCCGCCACTTAAAACCCGCCCAGCCCGAAAGCCTTGATCGTACCTCTGGTAGCCACACTTCCCTCGATGAAGTGTGGCTGGGCGAAGCGCCTTCCTGTTGGCCTCCTGGCTTGTTGACGTCTCCTCCGGTCGTCTCGCTTCTGCTCCTCTCTCCTTCCTCGTCTGTGACGGTCGCCTCGGTTCCCCTCCAATGGTCTCTCTCCTCCGGTCCCGTCCCCGCCTCCGTTCTCCGATGTTCTGTCTCCTCCGTCTCCTGCTTCTGTGCTGCTCTGCCTTCTTCGTCTCTCAGCTCCCGCCTCTCCTCTGTCTCCGCTCTCCGACTCCGCTCCCTCTCGTATTCGTCCACCTCTTCTCCTCGTCTTCTCTCTCTCTCGCCTCTACTTCCTCCGAGTGTAAAACACACCTGTGAGGAGTCCTGGGCGGCCTTTACCTGGTAAGAGGGGGTGGGCTTTGTGACGTCATCCGGGTCCAGCTCCGCCCAATTAAAGTAGCAGGACTCCCCTCGTTCTTCCGGGTCTGGGTCGTCCAGGAAGTCGGTGTCTCTCCAGTCCCCTGTATGCTGGTCAAAGAGAGGCGAGACAGGTAAGCCAGGTGGTCCCCGTCCTCCCCATTACAATGGCTAAGAGCATTAGCCCGGTAATGCATGAATATCGCTGACTTTTCAGCGATATTCATGCATTTCGGCCGATTTTTATCGCTTAGGAGATAAACCTTCATAATAGCAAGGTTCCTAAGCGATAAAAATCGCCGCAGCTCGGCGATAAAAATATCGCTGCTAAACCAACATAGCGATAATTATCGCTAGTTGTTGGTAATATGCCCCCTAGTTCACTGTGGGAGATGTAGTTAGTGCAGGTGCGAGGAAGTGATAACAATCTTTTGCAGAACACATCCTCCACCTGCTGCAGTGGTCTCACGTCCACCATGCACCAGACAGCTGCCCCATACGTAGCAATAGCTTTTGCTTTGGCTGAGTAGATATTCAGGATCTCAGGAATTGGTGTGGCGCCCAGTTTTTTTGAAAATTTTAAAAATGGCCGCAATATTATTTTCCAGAAAGGTCGCTCGGTTTAAAAAACATATTTTTCCATGATGATTTCTTATCAAAGAGCACCCCTAAATACAGGAATGTGTCTACCACTTCCACCCCCCATATATCTATATAAAATCTTGGGACTTTTTTGATGTAGTCCCTGCAGTAATCACATAGTTTCATTTCCACGCAGATCCAGGGTGGCCATACATCTATTGTACTCCTCGATGAGCTTCTGCAGTGACAGAGGCATTCTGGCCAGAAGCACTGCATTGTCTGCATAGAGGAGAATTGGGAGAGGGGATGTCTTGACATATGGGGTGTCCTTGGCTCTCTCTCTCTCTCCGTAACGCGTCCAGCTTATTAGTATCGAGAGAGAACACAAAAAGGAGCAAGGACGCACCCCTGCCTCACACCTCTTTCAATATTAAAGGGTTTTGTGCACTCATCCTCTCTGCCATAACGGACACATGCAGTTGCACCAAGATTTAGCAGCCATTATTTATTTATTTTTATTTTGAAAGTTTTATAGAGCGCAAACAAGATCCTTACGGATATCAGAGCGCTTTACAAACAGAGTGTGAATATGCATGCAAATGAATAATAATTAAACAAAAACATTTGAGAAAAAAGGTGTAAATGGTTACAAAATAAAGAAAAACAATGTAAGGTGGCACCGATGCAAGGCGGTCAATATACATACAAAAACCAATATAAATAGTGTCAGGAGGAGAAGTATTGAGTTACCATATTACAATAGTAAAAGTTCAGGTAAATTTGGCTAAGAGGAGAGCTTTTACTTCTTTTTTGAAAGATGCCGTGGATGAGATAAGTCTGATTTCTGGAGGGAGGGCATTCCATATCCTGGGCGCCATTCCTGAGAAGGAGCGTTTATACGTTTTTTTCTTGTGGAATCTCCTAGGTTTCAAAAGAAGATTGTCTGCGCTTCTTGTCGCTCTTGATCCACCAGAAATTGTCAGTTTCTGCACAAGATTACTGGGGGAATTGTGGGGTAAAGCTTTGGGGGTCATATAGGCGATTTTCAGATGTATTCTGGCTTCGTAGGGCAGCCAGTTTAAAGCTTTTAGATCGGGAGTGATGTGTGACCTTTTTTTTGAGCCTGTGATAAGTCTGGCTGCAGCATTAATAGAGGCTTATAATGGTGCGATTATTGATAGGGGGAGACCACAGAGGGCAGCACTTCCATATTCCACTCGTGGGATGACCAAGACTTGGACTGCAGTTTTGAAATCCTTGGGCGGAGGAAAGGTTTCAATTTACGCAATGTGTTGATGTAATTAGCTCCCTTCGTTGCATTGCTGATGTGATGATGCATGTTGAGATTGCCGTCGAGGGTTATGCCTAAAGATTTCGCAGAGTCCACAATAGTAGGTTGAACGTTGAGAGCAGTGAGATGGTTAAGCCAGGCCTGAGTGATGGGGATTTTGGTCGGAGGAGCTATTAGGAGGAATTCTGTTTTTAGCGCGTTAAGTTTGAGGTGATTCTCTGCTAGCCAGGTCTGTGTGTTCCTAAGCATTGTGTTGAGTATAGTGATGTCATCGAGGGTGTGTATTTTGAGGTAGAGTTGGGTGTCATCAGCGTACATGTGGAATTGAACATTAGATGCTTGGAGTAGTGCGGTAAGTGGTTCCATGACTGGATTAAACAGAGTAGGGGAGAGGGAGGATCCTTGAGGGACACCAAGTGTTACAGGGACTGGAGTGGACATAGTATTGTTGATCTTGAATTTTTGGGTCCTGTTGTGCAGAAAGGAGATGAACCAATTGAGAACTGTCCCTGAGATACCCATTCTGAGATTCAACAGATCAAGTGAATTCTCATGTTTGACCGTATCGAAGGCTGAGGAGAGATCGAGTAGTATGAGGAGGCAGGAACCATTCTGATCAAGTATTTGAAGTGCATCATCAATAATGTGGGTCGTGGCAGATTCAGTACTGTGGACCGCTCGGAAACCTGATTGATATGGGTTGAGTAGGTGATAGTGCGCGATGTGTTTAGTCAGTTGAAGGTGTACGCATTTTTCTAGTAGTTTGGCTAGAGTAGGGATATTGGTGATAGGGCGATAGTTGTTAAGTTCGGAGGGGTCCACTGTGGGTTTCTTTAAAATGGGCGAAACCTGTCCCACTTTGAGGGAATCCGGGATGCATCCTTGTTGGGGTGAGCTATTAATGATTTTGGTCCATAGGGGGAGAAGTAATGGGATAAAGTCCTTTACGGCGTTTGCGGGTAGAGGGTCAGTGAGGTGATTGGAAGACTTCAGTGTGCGAAGAATCTTAGCAATTTTTTCTTCCGAGTACATTTCAAAGGATGACCACGAAGCATTGTTTTTTAACTCAATGGGCGTTTTACTGTGAGGGTTAGAGTAGAGATTTAGATCAGTGAGGAGGTCATTCCTGATGTTGTCTGTCTTAAAGTTAAAGAAGGAAGAGAATTCTTCACAGGACGGCAGTGCATTAGAGGTGTTTGAGAGAGTTTGAGGGACATCTCTGGATTGAGTTTTTATTAACTTGATCAGTTTTTGTGGTCGTTTTTTTGCTTGATCAAGCTGGACGCTAAAGAAAGCAGTTTTCGAGCTTTTGATTTTTCTGAAGCGTTGTTTTTTTTCTTAAGTGTTTTGAAGTGCAACGCTGACGGGACAGATCTCCAGTTACGTTCTGCCAGTCGCATCGCGCGTCTATCATCATTAAGAATGCCGTCATACCATGGTTTAGAGATTTTTGAGCAAACATTCTTTAGTTGAAGGGGGGCAGCTGCGTTGATAATTGAGGACATCGAGTTGAGGTAGTGGTCGGTAAGAGCCTGTACGTCAACAACGCCAATAGGGGGTAAGAGAAGATTGTGGTTGAGGGAGGGTAGTGAGTTGGGGTTGAGTTTCTTCAGATCTCTCTTCCAGACCTTAGGTCTGGTGGATTGAGCCGGAATGAGCTTCATTTTTTCGATAATGAAGAAAGTGATAATGAAGTGGTCAGACCAGTCACAGGTTTGGATTGACTCAAGTTGGATAGAGTCAGCTTTGGTGATGATAAGATCCAGGAGAGAGCCTTTGTCATGGGTGGGGCTGTTGCAAATTTGTGTGAGGTCTAGGTCGATGAGGACGTTTTTGAGACAATTGACCACAGAGTCGTTGTGGTCATTCCAATGAAGGTTGAAATCCCCAAGGAAAATCTGTGTATGTTGACGTCCAGTGTTCATTGTGATCAGATCCATGAGGTGTTCAGTAAAGGTGAGGTTGTCTCCTGGAGCGTGGTAGATAATATGTAGGGAGCAAACAGGGTTAGCTTCGCTGATGATATCAAGAGAAAGGTGTTCACAGGAGGAGAATAACGGTGAACTGGCTCTACTGATTGTGAGATTGCTACGGTGAATACATGCAAGTCCACCCCCTGTTTTGCCAACTCTGTCTAGCCTAATGATGTGGTAATTAGGGGGAACTAGAATGTCAATGAGTGGTGAGGAGAAGTCTGTTAACCAGGTTTCGGTGAGTATGATCAAGTCTAGGTCATGTGCGATAATGAGGTCTGCAATGTCTGAGGCATGTCTGGGGGCCGATCTACAGTTCAGAAGAGTGCATTTAAGCCGAGGAGTGATGAAGGAGGAAGAGGGGTCGGGGGTGAGTGACCTTTTTTAGATTATCGGCAACAATACCTCTATCGTTCTGTTTGGAGGACCTGTGGGGATTGAGAGGAATAGTAGGGATGGGAAGATATGTGGGGGCTGTGTGGATCAAGGGTGAGAGATCATATGTGTAGGAGACAGCGAATGTCATACGCTGAGAGTGGGTTGACGCTGCGAATAGGACGGGTGGTAGAATTACGTGAGGGGATGGATGTCCAATAAGGAGGATTCTGTTTGCAAGGAGGTGGGGGTTGGGTGAGGCGCTTGTAGGGTAAGGAGTTTCTAGGGGGTAAAGGATGCCTGGGTTGTTTCGAGAATAACTCTTTGAAGGAATGGAGATCGTCTTTGATCTGAAGAAGAGTTGTCATAATCTTATCCAAGGTGTAGATTGGCACGGTAGAGGTGTTGGTGTTGGAGTTGGAGTGAGAAATGGGTTGGGGGGGTATGACTCGGTTAGGAGTGAGATCAGATGAAGGTAAAGGGGGGGAAGGGGGTGATGCATGGAATGTAGTGCACAGTGAGGGCAAATGTGTAAGGGAAGTGGAAATGGCTAATGAAGGGAGGAGAGGTATGATGGTTGGAATATTATTGGGAAGAGAATGGTCACAACTTGGAGTCAGTGGTGGAACGACTACTGTGCAGGGTGCATGAGGGGATTCAGTGGGAGGGGAATGGTTTTTGTTTGGAGCCAGAGGGGGAACGACTACTGTGAAGGGTTCTTGGGGGGATTTAATGGGAGGAGAATGGTCTCTGTTTGGAGCCAGAGGAGGGACGACTACTGTACAGGGAGCGTGAGGGGATGCAATACAGGGTAGAGGGAGGACTAAGGTGTTGTTATGGGAAGGATAGGCGGTAGGCGAGGGATGATGGAGGGGGAAGAGGGACAAGAAGTGTAAGGGGCTGTGGGCATAGTGGGAAGCCTGAGAGATTGTGCAAGAGGTGAATTAGTAGATAAGGTAGAGCAGGTTGGAGGCGTGAGAGGGTTAGGGGGAGAGTATGGAGGGGTGCTGGAGGGTGAGAAAGAGAGGTTGCGGGAAGAGGGAAGACCAGTGCTCAAGGATGGCAGGGGGTAGGGTATGGGAGGGTGGCAAGGAGGGTAGGAGTAGTGGTGACCGGAGTGCTGGGAGTGAGAGGAAATTGGGTAAATTGGGAGGAGGTAGGAGGATTAGAAACATAATCTTTTATAGTGGAGAAGATGTTATCAAATAGATTTAGACTGCGGTCTGTGGATTGAATGAGAATAGTTCCATTGTTGTAGATTGTGAAGGTGGCTGTGGTATGGAAGAATTGTGATGGAGCAGTGTAGATCATAAGACCGTGTGCGGATTTTCTCGTCGAGGAGATTGAGAATAAGGCTAGGAAAGCTTTCCTCCATTGGGCTCTACATCTAGTGAAGAAAATGTTATCAGTGGTCGTGATTCCATTATGTGGTGTGAAGTAAGGGTCAGCAAAGGGCGTTTCTGGGTGAGATTTAATACCTGCCCTGCGCTCATGACGAGCTGGCTTTGTCACAAACAAGCCATTTATTACTTTTTCAGCGCACAGCAGGTAAACGCGGTAGCGCTGAAGCAGTTAAGAAAGTTGTGTTTAAAGCGTTTGGCCGATTTTTTTGAGTTTGGAAGGGTAGATGATTTTGTAGGTGTGAGTGCCTGTAGCTTCCATAATGAGAGCAGTGATCCCGGGATAGAGGGGAAAAGACCTGAGTAATAAGGCTGAATAGAGCAGAGGATGGGAGGAGGGAGAGGAGAGGCCTAATTCAGAATTTAAAGAGTAAGGTAGAGTAAGGGAGAGAGGTAAGAGTAATAGTAAATAGAGGAGAAAGGGTACCTGGACAAGAATGGGCGAATCCTAAGTAAGACAACACACATGCCTTTATGTAGTCCTAATAATAGTATTAACATAAAACAGGTGGGTCACAGAACAGTCCTAATTCTGTGAACAGGATCGATGAGGGATTGAGGTCAAGATATATACAGTCACTTAAAAAGAAAATTACGATAACACATATGAAATACAGAATAATCCTGTGTCAAGATAAATGTTAGTGCAGTCCTTTTTCTGTGTCCATAGACCAAGAGAGCATGAGACCAAGTTAGTGCAGTCCTTTTTCGGTGTTCATAGATCATGAGAGCCCCAGAGTAGTCCTGTTTCTATGAACATGGCTTAATGAGGGATTTTGGGATTGTGGTCCTACTTCAGTTGCACCATATTGGTAGGAAGGTCCTCTTTCTATTATCATAAGGCAGTCCTGATTCTGTAGGGATGAAACACAGAGGGAATTGTGGGATTGAGGTCGTATTTCAGTCGGTTGTAAATTAATTAATTATCTCTGAAAGAGAAGACCTGTTGCAGGGGATGGCTTCCATTGTTTAGATAAATAACAACAAGCGGCAATTTTGTAGAATAGGACGATGAAGAGAGAAGAGTAGACAAAAAAGAAAACAAAACTTAATGAAGTGAGGCAGCAATGCAAAAAATGCCAGTCGACGTCACGACCAGCATATGAGTCACCGTGGTTTCAGAGAGTAGACGACAGAGAGATACACTCAGGGACTGGCGCTCCAGCGCGAGATAGACCCCTCAGCCCCCAAGAGCTAACTTCACCACTCACCCGGGTCTTGATCGTGGAAGGAGAAGCTGTGATGATGAGATGCAGGAGCCTCTACGGTCTTAGGTGCAGCGCTCCATCTGGAAGGACAACACGTCTCCCCAGGAGCCTCCGATGCTTCCCACGATGTGATGCAGGAGCCACCAAGGACTTTAACACCGCATGCCGCTTGGACGTACAGCACGTCTCCCCAGCAACCCCCAGTGCCTCCCTCAGTGCGAAGCAGGAGCTTCCGAGGACTTTGACACCGTGCGCCACCAGGAAGTATTGCATGTCTCTCCAGCAGCCTCCAGTGCCTTCCCTCGACGCTCCAGGGCAGGCAAAAGCCACTAATGCAGGAGGATCCCCACGTCCGCCAGCAACCGGCTCAAGAGAAGAGGAAGCAGGCATGAAGATCAACACGTTTCCCCATCAGCCCCCGGTGCCTCAGTTGATGTGAAGCGGGAACCTCCGAGGACTTTAAGCACAGCACGGCTCCAGAAACATCCAGTGCCTCCTACCGACGCGGGCAGGAGGTTCCCGCACAGTCTCACCTACACAGGCTCTGTACGCATGGGACAGTCACTAATCGGTCCTAATTTAGCCATCACATCGAATATATTTGTCAGTATTGGTCCCCACAGATCTTTAATCTCCAGGAAGATATCCATTGGGACCCCATCAGGTCCAAGGGCCTTCAACAGACTTGGCTGATCCAAGAATTGCACTACTTCCCATAGTTCAAAGTTTAACGACAAATTATTTGTTACTGCACAGTCAAAAAAAAACACAATTCACACCAGCTTTAATCCACCTTGACTAATGCACCTACTCCTGTGCACTTAGGAGCAAAGTTAGTCAACCAATATTAAATATTAAAACATGCAACCCTGAGAAGGAAAACCTTTTAATTTTGCATGTGGCGCTGCGCACTGCACACTACCTTAGGCAGACCACAATATCTTGAGGGCTTCAATTTCAACAAATTTGATAACGAAACCAACTGAAAATTAACAAATTCTTTAAAAAACAACAATCCCAAATAGGAAATATACATCAAAACAACAGTGATCAAACCACCAATTGAGCCCAAACATTTACTATATAAGATAGCAATCCATCTCACAAACTCAGACTTCAAGACACACCACGGACACCTCAGAAACACACACAACCTACAGAATCATATTGCCCTATCCATACTTGCACACCAAGGGCCAGATGTACGACTGTTTTTTGCGGTCGCAAACGGGAAATCGGCCTGTTTGCGACTGCAAAAATGGGTCCTGGCATGTACAAACGCTATTAATAAGGGACATCCCTTCCTAATAATGAGTCACAATGGAATGTACCATTGTTTTGCATATGCGGTCACAAAACACTCGCAGTTTACCACATACTTCAAGTAGGTGGTAAGCCACTCACATACGGGAAGAAGTTTCCAGGGGAGCCCTTCCCCTTTGTGAATGGATGAGAAAATATTTTTTAAGAGCACCTTGCAAACCAGGCAGAGCAACTGGGAAAGATCGCAGGAGCCATCACAGATTTAAAGACCTCCCTGGAGATAAAGATAGATGGCATAATGTTTGATCTGGGACTTCTCAAAGTGGATCATAGGAAGCTGGTCTCCAGGGTAACAGAGTAGGAGGATGTACTGGGTCAGCTAACTCCATACATCGGGACAATGAGGACCCAGCTCAGGGACCTAACGATGGTGGTGGTGAGGATCTAGAAGCGCGCAGAGGATGCAGAGGGCTGCTTATGTCACAATAACATAAGGATCATGGGCCTACCTGAGAAGATTGAGGGACAATCTGTAGAATTATTAATGGAACAATGGCTCACCATAAAAATCTATAACGGTACCCCCTTGGCTATGTTTTCAGTGGAAAAAGCGCACGACACCCCGGGAACCCTTTCAGGACTGAGGCCCCACCAAGACCGATTGTCGCAAGACTGCTGAACTTTAGAGATCGGGGCCAGAACCTAAAACTGGCCAGGTCTAATGGCCCCTGGACAATAGAAGGTAATAAGGTACACCTCTTCCCCAATTTCATGCTACAGGTCCAGCAGCAAAGGAGCTCAGATAGTTAAAGGCAACTCTGCACATTATTTTGAGATACTAGGTAATGCGTGACAATAGCTGGAACAGAAGGGTGCAGCTGTTAAAGGGGAAGGTACCTGGCAACCCACTTGGAGGAAGAGACTCATACAACAGCAGCAAAGAACCTCCTTACTGACCAGCTGCCACTCATCATTGCAGGCAAGATCAGAGAAGGCTAACGTGGTGGTGGCAGTGGCAACCATCTGCCATTCAAAGGATTAGGTCCTGATGGATAGTCCTGAGGATTCCCGGGCCATGGCTAAGTTATAGGTAGACTCTATACTGGACCCCTTTGGCCCAGAGCAGGAGGTGACCCTAATGACAGCAGAGGGCCTTATTTGACTCATCCAGGTCACTGGGCGGAAGCTGAATCCTGTAAAAGATGGAGGGCCTGTAGTCCTGGACCAGGAAGGATGGAGATCAATGCACACACTTTTGCTTATGTTGGCTGGGGTGGGAAATGGTAGGAGCCTCCACTGGTAGGTATCTAGTCTTAGTAGTCCTTCATTGCTTTGGGGGATGTTTAACTAGCCTGTACTTGAAACTCCAGACCTTCTCACCACTCTGTTCTTGTTCTAAAGTTTACTTGGGGAGAAGGAGGGTGACAGACTTTGTCTTTTTTGGGGATAAGTATATTCTCACTTATAGATAGGAAATGTGGGTAGAGGGGACTGATTGGGAGTTTATGGATTGTTTGAGGTATGAGCAGAAGCACATACAATGGAGATGTAATGGGCCTGAGTGAGGGAGGATGAACGGACGGGAAGCACACAAGTTGGTCTTGTTAAAGCATTATGGCACTAGGGAAAATGGCACTGACCAGATTAAAATCCTCTTCTGGAATGTAAATGGCCTGGGGAACAAGATCAAACAGGGAGTGGTAGCACAAAACATAAAGTATGTTGTCCCGGATGTAGTCTTTATGCATCTCCTACGCGCAGACTGTGTATTTCTGGGAAGAGGCCGATACATGCCCCTTGGCCATACTAGGGTTCTCCAAGGGCTCCAAGGTAGAGGTGATATTAGCAGAAAAAATAGGCCCCCTTTTCAGGTAACTACCGAATTAATGGATAACCCTGACGGGATGGTGGTTGGGACACAGGGGACCAGAGGGACCGAAGTCTTTAGGTTTGTTAATGTCTATGCCCCCACCCCTGCAAAAAGAGGCAATGGTAGGCCCAGTACTGTTGGAGGTGGGGATACCATCCCACTGGTGGGAGGAGACTGAAATGATGTTCAGATACAGGAACTGGACAGCTCTTGATTTTGGACCGATAGGACACACCCCCACCTTCAATTGGCACAATTTTCTAGGCAAATGGGACTCGCAGAAATTTGGAGGCTGAAACAGCCAACTGATATGGCTTACTCCTTCTACTCGGGAGATCATGGGATGTTTTCTAGGTTGGATTTTGTTTTATTAATTCCTTTGGGGTTGACTCTAACGATAGAGGGGGTAGAGTACCTAGCAAGAGAAATTTCTGACCATTCCCCATTACTGAGACTCAAGGCAACAGAACAGCTGACAATGCTGAGTTACTGCCTGGGAATTGCAGCACCGCATATGGTGACTCAGATCCGAGCTGACACTGCAATGTACTTTGAGGAAAACAAGGACTCCGTGGTCTCTCCTGGAGTTCTGTGGGCAGCATATAAAACATTCCTAAAAGACCGCCTGAGGTGCTGACTACCTACAAGAAAAGCAACAAGGCTGACCCAATCCTAGCCCTAGAACAACGCATCCTGCTTCTGGTGCAACAAATGGCATTGCAGCCCGAGAAGGCGGCTCTCTGCCACATGTAGATCATCAGAATACAGTATCGTAAAAGCAGCCGAGGGGGAAACTCATGGCCGCTACCTCTTGATGCAACAGTAAATATATGATGTCAGGGACAAAGCTCGGCGCCTGCTGGTGTGGCTCAGTTGCAGGGAGGAAGAGGCAAGGTTGATGGGAGAGATAATCGACCCTACAGGGGACAAGATTACTGAAGCCAAGGAGCTAGTCTGGACCTTAAATGAATACTAGCTGAAAAAAAAGAGGCTGGTATAGAAGGATTCCTAGAATCTATGGTCCATGTGCAGTTTGACTGAGAGGCCGTTGAGGCGTTATAAGGTTACCTCAGTCTGTGTGGGGCATTGGTGTGCATGAATAGTGGGAAAACTCCAGGACAACACTTACTGGCGATGTTGAGGGGAATGCTCCCCACCGGATTTGCGACATGCCTGGATTAGGGAGATATATACGGAGGGCACGCTGCATTCTGATTGTGGTTCATACCATCTAATCTCCTTGTTAAATGTAGAGACAAAACTCTTGGCGACAACCCTCGCCTGCAGGCTCAATGGAGCGATATCTACTTTGATACATTAGCTCCAGACAGGGTTGATACCACGCCGGTCAACACGTCAAATTTATATTATGTGAGGCCCAGAAGGCCTGCAGGAGGAGAGCCTAGAACCTCAGCTAGTGAATCCACAGGGGGAGGGTGTGCGTCATCAGTTGGAGAAAGTGCCCCCTGATGCTTCTTGGTAGAGTGGCCATTCTCAAAATAAAAGCCCTCCCAAAACCTTTGAATGCTATTCACAACACACCATTTCACTTACCAGAATCATATTTGACCCAGCTGAATAGGTCTCTTAGTGCAGGCAAAGATGGTACTGGAGGCATGGGATAGAGTGAGGATCCGTGTGTGACGGAGAGGGAGGATCACCAAGGCCACACCACTTTGGGTAAGGGAAGCACTATGTGAAGTCAGTAACTTGCAGTGCTTTGCACGCTGGGACTTGATTGGCATATACAGACTAAGGATGTGGTGGTGGATGGGGCAATCAAACTCTTTACATGTCTGCGAGAAGAATAAGACCTTACACACATTCAACACTATAAATATACCCAACTAAAGCAAGCCTTACATGCTGAGGCGATGGACTGGTCCGCCCTACCAGACTCGTCCCCTCTCAAAAACCACTTGTTGGATGACCCTCTTGGGAAAGGGACGATAATCACTACATGTAGGGTACTCATTAAGAATTTTTCCCATAGTCTCTGCGGCCTCAGGAGACAGTAGCCGTGGGACCTGGGAGACATGAAGTATGTGGACTGGGAGGCGGCGCTGATGCACACCCTGGAGGTGGCCATCAGAGCACGCTTCTGTCTGATCCAGCTAAATATTCTACACAGAGTCTACATAGCTAGAGACAGATTGCAGAAGATGAGTAGGATCCCTATGGCCAATTGCCTGCGCTGAAAGGCACCCAACAAGACCTTTTATCACACACTTTGGGAGAGCCTTAAGATACAAAACAGCTGGGCAAGTTTACTGAAGAAACTGGGAGACATATTGGAAGAGGTCCCACATAATCCCCAGTTCATACTTTTTGGAGTTTCAGGAGATACTGAGCTACCTCATACCAAATTGGTGTTCTGTTCGCTAGGCCTGGTGGTGGCAAAGAGGGACACAGCACTGTTGTGGGGTGTTCAGATGATGCCCACCAAAGCACAAAGGATATTACGATGGACGCCTGCATGGGGGCGAAAAAGGTGGTATATACTGCTAGGAGGTGCCCCAGGAAATTGGAGAGGATGTGGGGATGATGGAGGGCATTCTATGGCTTGGGAGTAGAGGGTTTCCAACTGTCTCAAAGGTGAGGCACTGACTCCGAACACTTAACCATGGTGGGCGGCACTTGAGGTTATTACGGCCTCCCCAATCTACTCCTGGACTACAAAGATCGACATGGTGTGATTCCCTTTGGACCGTTGTACCCCAGCTCATCGAAATTTTCTCTTTGTAATTGTATTGGTGTCATGTGTACAATCATGCTCATTTTGTCTGCATATGAATAAAATGCTTATAAAAAGAGTCGACAAACAAAAACAAAATTCTGCAAACTCATTGTGGTGTGAGCGAAAGTGTAATTTCTTTAGCAAATCAGACCACAAGAATAATAAAGGTTACTACCTTAACACATAAGCACCATCCTAAATATTTTAATAATCAATCAGTACCCTTTATTCTAATATCAGCAGGAGATGTTTGAACACATAGGAAATGTTTGACAATAAGATTTAGACTGAATAGAAAAAGTGAAGAGACGGAAAATATAGACTGCCACACCATGGAATGTTCATTGCAAGCAAAATATTAGAGCAATGAAAAGAAACCAATATGACCTCCGTTTGACTGTGTGCTGCGGAGCCAGTAGAGAGAGGACTTGCACGAGGGTAGGAGGGGAGCAGGAGCCAATGACAGGGATGGCGTCCATCTTGTTTAATATGGCGTTTTATACAGCAATGTGGCTTAACTACAAAACAATAATAAGCACACTTGTAAACATCATAACAAATTTGTTTCAATTGCAATTATATTAATTCTGTCTCTGTCTCTGTATGTGTGTGTGTGTATATATATATATATATATATATATATTTCATCATTATTGATGCACAAAAATAAAATCCTGAAAAAACTAACTTTTCCACAATAGTAATGGTGGGTCGATGGATGCATGACCTGCCTGCAAAAGATGCTGGCTGTACTGGAACTAAGAGGAAGAGGCTTGTATGTCCTACTCCTGCTTGCTCTGTCCATGATGCTGTGCTGTAGCAGGTATCTGTGGTGGCGCAGTTGCTAAGAACTGAAAGACGACTGCCACGTCCATGATCACGCAACAGGCATAAAATCAATTTGGTACCTGACTGATAGGTATGTGACAACCATTGTGTTACTTTAGGGGTGAATGCATCCTGGAATAGCCAAGTGTGCCTAAGTACATGACAAGCAAACCTAACATTTAACATTTAATTAATCGTCCATAATATGTTACCTTTTCTAGAACGTGCTAGGCATGAACTCAACATTTGGTGAACCCGCTCAGCGGATAATCCCATGTATCAGTGTTTCAGTTTACTAAAAATATGAGCAAGTTATTTCTATTTTGACAGATTTGAACCCTCTGAAAAATGATCTTTGCTATACTGATACTATTGTAATCTCACTGAAGGACTCCCTCCTGACAATGTAGTATCTACAATGTATACAACAGAAGAGCTAAATTGGTTATGAAATCCCAGTACATCTGGTAGCATTGTAATGAAAGTGTTAATCCAATCCATTGACTTCTCACCCCCATGTATCCCCAAATGTCAAAATTACTTCTGAAAAGTAGTGAATGATAGAAAATGAAGCTCTTAAAGATTCATATGTCCTGAAAGGGTGTCTGCAATATATGAATGTTTTCTGTTTTAAGAAAAGTGAAAAGGACACTTTAATGGAATAACATTTTTTACAAACTGAATGGGTGTGTGTAATGACAGAGGTATTGGTACTGATTGGCTCGGTTATGACCGTTGCCCACCACCATCTCAGTATATGTTGCTGTCACTCGAACACCTATGATGTTCGTTCTGTTTCCGACTTTTACCTCACCTATTAGTAGGGCTTGCCTATTTGCTTTGGCATGATCTTATGCCTCCTTGCATGTTGCTTTTGCTCTTTTCGGGCCTGAAAGGCCTATGTTCGATCGATGCCATGTTCTCTTCTGACACAATTTTTCCAGGCCTCTTCAGGTGAAAGGCAATGTTTTAGTTTCATGTGCTGTTCGATAGCAAGGAACCAGACAGGACCGGTTCTTATCGGATGGAATGTGCTCTCTCCGTGCAGAGTCACAACAAACGCTTGGACAGCTGCTGTTGTGTGCTTGGTATGAGGTGGTACAGGAATTCCATGAGAACGATAGGCGGGTTCTTCTAGAAGCTTCGAGAAAGAGACACATTCTATATTAGTGAAAGTGGGTCCAAGTTAGGCAGAGTCAAGTCGATGCTGGTCTGGCTGTTTGGCGGTCTGGTGGAACATCACGGTGCAGACGTGCATTCGTGTTTGTGAAAGCAGTGAGTCCTGACCCAACCAGAGAGAGAAAGAAAGACTGATCCTTGTAAAGATGCCTACAAATATGGTGAGGTGTTCCATGTATGTCTAATTTTATCTAACTATACCATTTAATTTCAGGTTTTATGTGTATGTGCTGATGACTGATTGTGATATTTAGTTATTTCTTCATTCTTCTTGTCACTCTATTATCATGTAATAAAGGGGCATATTATCAAGCAATAGCAATAATTATCGCTATGCCTGGTTGGCGGCTAAAATTATATTGCCGCGCTCCGACGATTTTTACTGCTGAGATACCTTGATATTATCAAGGTTTATCTCAAAAGCGGTAAAAATCCTGCGAAATGCATGAATATCGCTGAAAAATCAGCGATATTCATGCATTATCGTTACAATGCTCTTAGCCATGTTATCCACCTTCCATTGGATAACATGGCTAAGAACTACTACTGGTGTTAGCGACAGCTAGGTAATAGGGCGATAAAATTATCGTCGCTTTAGCGGGAAAAAGTCCCGCTAAGGCGGCGATTATGGCCCTTGGGAATATGCCCCAAAGACCCTTGAAGTGTTTATTCGTGTCCTTATCCCTTGTGGAGGAAGGTCGGGCCCCTCTTTTACCAAATGCTTGTGAAGGGATGGGCTAGTTCCCCTATAATGGGTAATTGTCGATACGGGAGGGAAATCGGCTCTGAAACAGGAATATCCAAATGGTAAACCAGCCCCACATAGCGTAAGAGGTATGTACTGATTTTCACCGGAAGGTGTTGCTCGCGTAGATTCGCTTTGTTCGTCGGGAGACGTTGCTGATTTTGCTCGCGTAAGTTTGCGTTGTTCGTCGGGAGACGTTGCTTTATTTGTCGGTAGACGTTACTGATGCTGATTCTGTTCACTGGAAGGTGTTGCTCGCGTAGATTTGCGTTGTTCGTCGGGAGACGTAGCTTTGTTCGTCGGGAGACGTTGCTGATACTGATTCGTCCGAAGACGTTGCTATGCATACCCTCGGAGCTATGATTTATTGTGTCTTTAGTTGTTAGTATTATCTCTTTCTTAGACAGGTATTCCAAAAGTGTGGTGTTTGTAGGTGTTCTAAGGAAGGGTTGTGATAAGTAATGGCATTGTAGTTCTGACTAAGACACCCGTATTTGAGAAAGCATTGGTCATTACAGTGTGCCGATTGAAGCAGCTTCCATCTACATAAAAAAACAAAGATAGTTTTATATGTGGCCTTAGCAAAGTTTTGAAAATATTTCCTAATACCCAAGTGTTGTATAAACTTAGTTTTAAACCATGATCTCCTGATTGTATGCAGCCTTGAGGATTCAGGGAAAAATGCACCAGAAGTGCTCACAAGTGAGTTTAACCCACCCACATGAAAGGTAGTTCTCTTGAACAAGGAGATAAGTTGTCACTCGAGTTGAAAAATGTGCAGCAAGAGTAGTTGACACAACTTCGTTTTCAAACTTACTCACTGCTACAGAACATAGCAACGAAATAACTTTTGAATGCTTGCTCTCGTGACAGACCACAAATAAACAATCATGTCTTCTTTATGCTGTTAATCTTTTCAAATATTCATCATACTGAACAAAGATTTGAACTGCATCACATTAAAATAGAAAGACTCGCTGATTGTTTGTTTTTATTTTAATAAGGAGCAGCAGGTGTTAATGAAGTTGGTATTGCCTTGGGGCGATGGCTTTCATTTCATGTAGAAGCAGAAACCCTGCGAACATTGAGGAGAATACGTGCATGTAAGAATTTTACAGGAATGGTGTATTATCCTTATTAGTATGGATCAAAAAAGTGGCGGGACGACGAAGCAGAGGTTCATTCAGCTTCTGAGAAGTGCTGGTTATCTATCAGAAAGTGGGGTAATGAACCACGTAAGTCTCAGTGCCAGAGTCTCAGAAAGTTTTGTCTCAGAGACCCTCAACCACACGTTTACAGACTGCAGTGTATGTAATCTCCGCTTAGTGTGGCTCGGTGGATAGTTTCATCATAGGGTCTTGTCACTTGAGTGTCCCGTTCTACAACATTCGGTTACGGAGAGATGCATGCAAGAGCACTGCGCCGGATGGTTTAAAGCTAAGGTTAAACCCCTGTCCTACATTTCTCAACACCATGATGCAAATGAAATGCATTTTTAAGGTATATGCTTAAAGGCTGTACCTATAACCAAATTCCATCTGGAGAAAAGTGTGCTCACTGACAAAGATGGTGAGTGCTTCCACTCAGTTTTTAAACACACTATCTGGGAAGCCCTGAAGTACAAGGCCTCTTAATATATTTCTTTGGTCCTGAAGAAGGCCATAGACCTGTAGGGGCTGTTCCAGGCTGAAAAATATTGACCCAACCACACGGGGACATGGACAAGTGATTCATCCACTATACACTGCTTTGTTTTGAGACTTATCCTTATCCTTCTCTTTTCCCCAATAAAGATTCACCTAAAGGATAGAAGATTTTGAATACACTGACCACAGTCAACACCCAGACAGTGTGCCTCCTGGTGGAGGTTTTGTGTCAGTTTTTAGAATGGGAGCCTCAAGTGACAAGACCCAATGGGGTTAACTTTTGTAGAATTGAGGCACAGTGAGTGCATGCACGGCAGAGAGAACTACTGGCATCCCGTGTTTGGGTACATGGTCACACCCGTAGAAGAAGGAGTTTGGCTGTCTGGGGCTGTGGTTGATATCCGCGCTCTAGCGTGTGGTGTTTGACGGTCCCCTCCGCCGCCGCGACCTACCAACACAGCGGCCGCAGTGAGGGGGGGGACCACATTGACCAGAGGACCTTGGGGGGCTGACCCGCCCACAAGCTGCACTTCCGCGCCCGGAGGCGCTTAAAGATCCTGCGCCTGTCCGGTGGAGCGGGGTAACTTTTTGTAGAATTGAGGCACAGTGAGTGCACGCACGGCAGAGAGAACTACTGGCATCCCGTGTTTGGGTACATGGTCACACCCGTAGAAGAAGGAGTTTGGCTGTCTGGGGCTGTGGTTGATATCCGTGCTCCAGCGTGTGGTGTTTGACGGTCCCCTCCGCCGCCGCGACCTACCAACACAGCGGCCGCAGTGCGGGGGGGACCACATTGACCAGAGGACCTTGCGGGGCTGACCCGCCCATAAGCTGCACTTCCGCGCTCGGAGGCGCTTAAAGATCCTGCGCCTGTCCGTTGGAGCGGGTTAACTTTTGTAGAATTGAGGCACAGTGAGTGCACGCACGGCAGAGAGAACTACTGGCATCCCGTGTTTGGGTACATGGTCACACCCGTAGAAGACCACATTGACCAGAGGACCTTGAGGGGCTGACCCGCCCACAAGCTGCACCTCCACGCCCGGAGGCGCTTAAAGAACCTGCGCCTGTCGCGCGTCGCGCGCGGGCGGTCACCGGGCTGAGCCCGGGCAGAGGGCGGGCCATCGTAGACCGTCAGCGGCCGATCTAGGCCGGACAGGGCAACCCCCCCTAACCTATTCGCTGCTACAGGACGCTGGGGATTGATCCAAGGACAAGCAAAGTAAGGGAGCAGCACTTTCCATTACTTTTGCACTTTCCATTACTTTTGCACTTTCCATTACTTTTGCACTTTGACGCTGTGCAAAGACTGTGAAGCCCCACATTGCTACTCTCTGAGCTCAGGGTCTTACTGTCAGGCATTCTGTACTGTCCAGTAAGCTGTGCCACTTACTAACCAATTATGAGCCCTAGCAAAATTAGTTCTACGGGAGGGTCTGTGCAAGGGACATTGGACTTATTCATAACCAGGGCTAAAGATGCCATAGAACGAGAAATAGCTCTTACAGAACGCCGATTATCCATTGAACTTTTGTACAATACGTGTTCGTCCTTGGGCCTAACACAGCATTCCTTCTACCCCCTAATTCACTAATCGAGAGGGATCCGCTAGGTGACACCGGCACCCAACGACAATTACTTGAACGTAGTCATTCTTCCAATACCAGCGGGCAGTCTGACACAGAGGATATATGTCCTGAAACATCTACTACAGTCAGCAACAAAATTGACAGACATGTAGAATCCACCTCGATGCCCAGCTCTGAAAATAAACCATGCTCGGGACCAAAAAACATAAGGAAATGTGGGGGAAACTGTCAAAAGGGAAGGTGTGCTAAAGCCCAGAAAACTGTAACAACAACCACTAGTCCATTGCTGCGCCGTTCCAAAGGATGTTTACTCACATTTATTGGAGGACATTAAGCAATTAATTAAATCTCTTATTTTACCTCTAGTGGAGTGGGTAAAGCAAATGAACGAACAGCTGGGGGTAATAGAGGAGGCCATTACAACCAATACCAATGCCTTAATTGACCTAGCTACACCCATAGAGAAAGGTACTTCTCAGACAATAACATCGGAAGGTTCAAAGGCTAAACAAATTACTAGCATTAGTAATACGTCTCAGATATTGGTAACTGATCCCCTTCCCCCTGAGAAACACAAGCCACAAGGGTGGTGAGGATGGGAGGGTAGCAGGTCCAATAGAAACACATGACGTCAAATCAGCAGTCTCAAACGGGAAAAGTGCTAGATACCAAGATAGGGATGATCATGGCTCTTTCCATAGAATAGATCTGCCACCAGAATCAGCGTCTTATGTCATAGTCCTTACTGGGGTCCCCCAACACGCAGTAGGCAGGAAAGAAGGGTACCATGAACTTAAAAACAAGGTGGTGCACTGGCTCTCAAATAACAGGCCGCTCCCACCCAACATAAATGCAGAGATTCTAAATGTCAGAAGATTGGGATGGGTTGGTCAGAGGACAAAGGATATACCAGGGGACGTTGTAGTGGTAAACCTTAGGGATCGCAAAGCAACAGCGTATATTAGAGACTGGTACTTGGAACCTGGAGGGGGGGGGGGAATATCCACTAAGGATTTAACATATTTTTACCCCCAGTATCAGATATCTAACACTCGAGCGGCAAGGAATTATGTTCAAAGGGAGGCAGGGGCCTTTGGCTTTAACATCCCTACTTTCAACCGCTTCACACGGTTGTCTGATCTTGAAGGGGTGGACTGACATACTACGGAGTTAGTCCACAGTCGACGAGCCCACGGAGATATTGATTGGGAAGAGGCAAGTGAGGGTAAATTTGATAGGACTGGTCTATACCCACAGAAAGATAGTAGGAGGGCTCCAGGGAATGGAATTATTGATCATTGGCCAGTGGTCCAAGCTGGAAATGGGAGGGATTATGGTTTGGCTAAGACCCCAGTAGATGGACTAAGCATCACCGAAACGAGTAGTGTGATTAAGGATACTTCCAGAACTATTTTGCCAGGGAGGCAGGATCAAAAACGGCATGCCCCTGTAATAGACAACACTTGTGCCAACCCGCCCGGTCAACTATTGGTGTCCTGGAATATAGCTGGCCTAAGGACTAAAATGGTATCCCAGGATTGGCTAAACTTTATTGATATCTATACATAATAACATTACAGGAAACATGGTTGACGGTACCCCAGCATCGGCAGGGCTATTTAAAATTTTTCATACCAGCAACCCGTACCAACAGAGGCAGGCCTATGGGGGGCCTGACCACCTGGGTTAAGCAGGATGATAGGTATACCATCCAACAACTAAACTCCAACTCAAATGACATTCTTATGGTAAAAATACAGTCCCCAGTTTTTGGAGATCTAGTTATTTTTAATGTCTATGCAAGGGGAGTGCCGGGAGGTAAACCATCCGAAATAGTTAGTCACTTGGGTTATCTTCTGGAAGCATACAATGGCAAGGTAAACTTTTTGGTAGCAGGCGATTTTAATTGCTCCTTTGAGCCCTTGGATCAGTTTGACATTGATCATACTGAGGTAGAAGATCGTAGCTAGTTGATCCCCCAACTAACTATACCCCCCATAAAAAGGTGGACTCAGGCTGCTCTACAGCTCAAGACACTATGTCTTGAACAAGGACTTAGAGCAGTCAATGGCAGGACAATAGCGGATAAGGAAGGAAGACCTACTTTCGATAACGGCGTGAGTACTAGCAGGATAGATTATATTCTAGTTAATTTGGAATTCTGGACAGCCATCGGAGACATGACCATTATC
Source organism: Lissotriton helveticus (assembly GCF_964261635.1). Classification (NCBI taxonomy): domain Eukaryota; kingdom Metazoa; phylum Chordata; class Amphibia; order Caudata; family Salamandridae; genus Lissotriton; species Lissotriton helveticus. Next base: position 467,234,369 of record NC_136073.1, on the reverse strand, counting down.
GAAAGAATCGAAAGTGATCATAACCCTCTCAGCTTAGAGTTACAACTATTTAAGGGAAATGAAGCTGACGCTAGTGTCACTACTAATGATATTATCCCTACAAATGACACTAGAAGACTAAAATGGGCTGACTGTCTTCAGAAACATCATTGTATCAGTGAAATGGACACACTAGTATTGAATGCAACCACAGAGCTCCAGGGATGTACTAATGACGATGATCTTATGTCCAAGGTGGTTCCAATTCACACAACATTATTTTTAAATCTTAGTAAATACTTTTTAAAAGAGACAACTGGTCAACGTCGCAAGGACAGAAAACAGGCAGAATCCTGGTATGGTAAAAGTTGTAGAGTCGCACACAAATCACTAGCAGTAGCAGTACGTTAAAAAAACAGGGACCTAATACTAGAGGCTAGACGAAAGTACAAAGTAATCCAGCAGGAAGCTAAAAAGTCCTGGGATAACATCTATTGGGAAGAGCTATACGAAGCCAGCAAGTAAAGGAACATGGTAGGCTTCTGGAATCTAGTCAAATGGGGCAAGGGATGTCATAGGGCCCATCCAATGAACTCTGTCCCTCCTGAACTGTGGGTGTCGCATTTTAAAGCTCAGTTTGCGCACCCTGATCAGACAAGGGGTGAAGAGTGGAACTTATCTACCAACATTGTAAGTAGTACTCCTCTGGAATTTAGTGGGAAAGAGATTGAACACGCCCTAAATACAATTGCTAGAGGAAGAGCCCCGGGGCCGGATATGATACCAGCAGATTTATTCTTACACAGTAAAGAGGTATGGATACCATACATACAGCTACTTGCCAATGCTATCTCCAAGGGCTCCCCCATTCCAGATATTTGGAAGGGAGCTGAAATAATTCCTATTTTTAAAAAAGGTGACCGGGCGGACCCCGCGAATTATAGGCCAATTAGCCTGATAGCATGTATTCAAAAGGTTGTGGCCAGACTTGTTCTCCATAGGATTCAGAGTTGGATAGGCGACTCGGGGGTTATGTCACCATTACAAGCCGGTTTTCGTCCATTTACGAGTACCATGGATCAGGTTTTTAGATTTGCTACTATTTATTGGAAGCGGGTAGTTCTTGGGGTGGCACTCTGTACGCAGCGTTCGTCGATTTGAAATCGGCTTTCGATCTTGTGCCTCGCACTAGGCTGTGGAGAGCGCTTCAGGAGCAAGGTATGCCAATAGAACTTATTGCCTTTAATTTAATGACAGTCATTTTGCACAGGTGAGGTGGGGAAATCAGGGTGAGGTTACCGACAAATTCCCCACTGAAAGAGGAGTAAGACAAGGGTGCGTCATGGCTCCAACATTATTCACACTGTACATAAATAAAGTTATTGAATATTATAGGGATGTACACACTGATGCACCGAGATTAAATGGCGTCCCTATACCACTGCTAATGTTTGCAGACGACACCCTTATAATCTCCAAGACGCAAGAAGGGCTACAAAAAGCAATTGGGTGTTTCGAGGCCTTCTGTAAAGATTATGGGCTAATTATTAATGTGTCAAAAACAAAATTTATGGTAATGCATAGACAGAAGAAGGTGAGAGCTCCTGGAACAAACTCATTGTTTTAGCTACCTGGGAATCATCCTGGGGTCTAGAATGGAGTGGAAACCACATCTGACATTTCTTTCTACTAAACATGCACAGTTGGCAGGAGTTCTTCTGAGAGAACTACGTTCCTCAGCCACACAACCGATAGCACCAGCTCTTAAAATATATGACACGAAAATTCGGGCATCAATGTTATATGGGGCAGAATTGTGGGGATCCTCTGACATTTCTGTATTAACTAATGCTCAAAATAAATTTATAAGGTGTCTGACGAGGCTTCCAACATCTACCCCACTGATACCCCTGTATTTGGACCTGGGCTGTCAGCGAATTCAGGATGTGGCGAGGTTCAGACCGCTCGCCTATTGGCGAAGGCTTTGGGTCACACCTGAGCTCACCCAATATGCTCAAGCCCTATTAGAAATTAAAAACTTGGATATGGGGAGCAAAATACCCTGGTTTAGAGAGGTCAGGCTGCTCTATAAAACCTTGGGCTTGGGAGATTTATGGGACAATCCAACTGGAAATATTTTTCCCTCCCGAAAAAAGTTAAAAGAGCTCTACTGGGCCATGGTATCCCAAAAAGAATTTCAGAAACATACTGCCCCCTCACTCACAAGAGCTTTTCTGGAGCAAAAACATGCACCGGCCTATGAACACTATTGGGATATTATCACCATCCCTGAAGACAGGAAACGTTTCCACCAGTACAGGGTGGGAACCCTTCCTATAAATACGTTTACTAGCAAATGGTCAACAAATAATGACCATTTATGCCCCTTCTGCACTACCCAACCAGAAAGTTTAGCCCACGCCCTTTTTATATGTCCAGAATATAAACTTCCGCGGCTTAAATGGATCAGACCAATATGCATACAGAAAGGCATCATGAGTGGTACTGAAGCTTTAAGGATACTAAAAACAGACTGCTCTGATAGCATGGTAATTGCAGTAGCCAAATTCTTAAAATGGATGTGGGCAATACGAAGGGAAAAATTGAAACTACGGAAGATTGTTATGGTTTAATCTGATTTTAAATTTCGATTCTAAACTATGAATTAATTGTATAGCAAGAGCATACATATATATATATATATATTTTTATATTCTTTTAATGTAGACTCTTCTAATGTGTTTTAAAGCGGAAATATTTATGTTTAATTAATGTGAATGGAACGACCTGTACATATCATCAATTGAATTACAAACATTTGGAATCACCCCGGACACTGTGGATCAAGGGATGTAACCTATAAGAAATGTTGTGTTTATATGTGTTTTTAGAATGTTGTCTTTCATGACTTTTGTCGAAATAAAGACTTATTTGAATGAATGACAAGACCCAATGAGGACGCTGTTAGAAACGGGGTAGCGTGGTGCGGAGCGGATAGGCTAATCCAGGAGCATTGTGTAAAGCATCTGCGCAGGAACTCACAAGCGACACACCAGGCACACTACAAAAAGAGACATCACACCAGGTTGCATGAAAATAACTTGTGTATTATGCAAAACATGTCAGTTGGCAATCACAGTTGTAAAAGCACTGCGCCAACTGGCACCAGGTAGTCATTTACAGGGGGTTATGTACATGGCAGGGCCAATCGGGCCGCTGCCAGAACCATCACATCACAACTAGGATAAATGTAAGACCAGCAATAAAGGTGTTGCAGCCAGTAACTCCTGCCAAGAGCATGCACTTGTCGTCATAGTGCAATAAACCTTAGGCATAAACATGAAGCATCACATGAGGTATCTTCATGAGCATAACCGCCTGATGCATGAATCCTAGGCCCAGTATGCATAAAACCGGCTGTGCAGGCCTGAGGGAAAGAAAACCATTATCAGTATGAACGTAACACCTAAGGCATTTCAATAGACACATGAGGATGAAGTGTAAAACATAGTATGCATTCAATCCGCACCTCAGTGGCATCAATAACATTTGCATAAATTAGAGTATGCATAACCATAATCTGGCACGAGCCTAGCACCTCACATTTGCATAAATCCCACTATAACAGGAACACGTTGGTGCAGGCATAACCTTAGCACATCATAACATGACTTTAGGCATGGGACATAAGTCGTGAGCATGAATCACCTCCTGCATTAGGCATAAACATATGTGCTAGGCATCATTAGGGGCATAAACAACACATCAAGCTTAACGTTAGGTAGTAGGCATAAACCTGTGAGCATGGAACGCATTAGCCTCAAGCATGAAATGAAAACATCATGGCATGTCATTAGGCATCCTCCTCAGCATAGCCCACATCATGCTTAACCTTCGTCCTACTCCTATTAGCATATGTACATTACGCCTGTATCTGGTTAGCAGTAGACGCACACTTCAGGCCTAGAACCACATTATGCATACATAAAGGCACTTCTCACAACATTAGCAGTGCACCCCTTACGGGAAAGCTGTACATAGTGGCATCATCAAAGTACATTCTCAGTAGCATGAATACATGACACCTATATCAGGTTAGGCATAGGGGGAAACATCATAGGTAGTAGACACATTATGCCACCAGTAAGTAGGGCACCACAGAAATACCTAGAATCAGTGCCCCTACGCTGCAGATTGGTCCTTGGCACCACTGTGCCTGGGAAGCCCCCTCTCTGGGACTCTGTACCTCAGGATTGCACCCAATCATGGCAGCTGCCCACTGTCCGGCAGGTAAATCAGTACTGTCATGTGGGGGACCCCCGCCGGGACTCTAAAGTCAAAGGTGTCCAAACGTTGCAGCGGCCCACATCTCCGGTGCCGCTGAGGGAGAATGAAGCACTGGCACCCCCCAGTGCAAATTGGAGGAGCCCACCCCTTTGGAGCTCAAAGATAATTCCCCGCTTGCCGCAGCTACCCGCTACAGCAGAGTAGCTGAAGAGAATGAGGCCAACGAGCACTGGGCACCAGGGAGCCCGTCTCAGGGACGTGGGAGCACAGGGGGAAGGCACCGACAATGTGCCTTGGCCAACCCCCCTTGACCCGCTACAAAGCCCCACTCACGACTCTTCTGGGACTCGTCCTGACTCTAGGCTCCTCCGCTCTTCTTGCTGGTCTCTCATGGTCTCTGCTCTGTCCTCCGGCAGTTCCGCTCCTCTTGCTGGCAGGAGGCGGCTGCCGGTAGGGGTGTGCGTCGCTCTGGCTTCTAGGTGGCTACAGGGTTCTCTACCGGAGATCACGAGAGCCCCGCTCAGGCAGCACCTCGTCGGGCTTCACTGCGGCCCTCTCCTGGGACCTGGGGCTTCACTACAGAGCATGCGAGGCTCCAAACAACTGCCTCTAGGCCCCACCCACCACCAGGCTTAGGCTTCCAGGTTGCTGCAGGCAGAGCGGCGGCCCTCTCCTTGTCCTGCACAACCCAGGTTGCGGCGGTGATTCTGGGCAAATTTGTGCGGGGTAGGCTCCGGTCAACATTGGAATAAACCCGTGGGGTGGGCTCCTGCTGGGTTTCTAAATAGGCTGGAATGCGGGGTGGGCACCCGCTGTGAAACAACGCTACTCGCGGGATAGGCTCCCACTAAAAGGCATAAGGCAGCGGAGTGGGCTCCCGTTGTCAAAGTACAAAGAAAGACGGCACAATGCGGGGTGTGCTCCTGCTGCTTTACAAAGTGCTCAAGACCTGGCACCAACGCGGGGTGGGCACCCGCTCTTCCCCAAGCATGCAGGGGGGAATCCCACACGCTGGGATTTTCTCGTGGCACTTCGGCAGCACAGCGCTGCAGGGACGCGCACACCCCTCAGTTCGTGGGCATCAGAATATGGCTCAGAAATTCACAATGCAGAATCCAGTGGCAGCGCTCTGTCAAAACAGCGCTGCAAGCGACAGCCCCTCTTCTGGCAATTTGAATATAGCTCTCATGAGGCGCTAGGTCCCAGGAAGGCAGTCAGGGTCCCACTGAGTAAAGTTGCGCACACGCTCCTCACCTCCTTGGAGTGCAGGCAGAGAGGTGATTACGCTCACGAAGCGCTAGGTCAGGAGAGCAGGCAGGCAATGCTGGGCAAGATCCACAGACAGTGGGCACTCATCAGTGCAGGACAGCTGTTCCTAGAAACGGTCAACTCCCATAAAGTGGCACTCCTCCTGGCCTAGCAGTCTTTACTCCAGTGAAGGGCTTTCAATGGCCCATAGGACACAGAGGGGTATAGATGGGCACAGGGGCCAGGACACAGGCCCTTGCGGTGGTACCTCCTGGCAGAGTGGACCCTCTCAAGCAAAGTCTATGCACAGTCAGCACATGGAGTCTCAGCCTCTCCTTATATGTGCCCCTAACTCCACCTACCAGAAAGGACTGGCACCTTCTAGAAGGCTCTCTGGGGAAACAGGTCCCAACTGGTTTTGGGGTAAGTGTTCAGCATCGTGTCTGCCAGACTTCCCGCCAAGAGCTGGGGGGCTGGGAGACAGAAAACTAAACCGCCAACCCACCTCACATAGGCAGGCACAAAGCACACCAAACAGGGTGACATTTTCAAAGTGACATTTTTAAACAGCACAAATAAACCTCTGCACATCATTGCGCAGCATTCCATTACACACATAGAGCAAAAAGACTAGGAGGAAAGGCGAAAAAGTTTGGGATGACCCTGTAAGCAGGGCCAAGTCTCACACGATCCCCTCCCAGCCAAAACCCAGGGTAGACCAATCAATGCCTTGATGAGCTTCCCCCTGCTTGGGGCGAGAAAACATGGATGCAGGCCCACAACTGCAGGGGCACCCGCAGGTTCTCCGCTACTCTGGACCCAGGTGGTTCCCTCTGGCAACACTCCCTGGAACAACTAAGACACCCCACTGGTACTCTCTACGTGGTTGCAGCTAGGACCGGCCCCTAGGCCATCCAGATGTCTCGGGTCCTAGCTGGCTCACCGAGTGGGGGGCAGTAGCCCCAGGCACATAGTACCCCTTGGCCACTTTACTTCTCCTCTGTGCAGTTCCAAACTGCCACTGGTCCTCCCACCTGGGGTCCACACCCTCAGGCTGACCAGAAGCCAGGGGTGAGGCTCGCCTCCCTCTACCTCTCCTTCTGGGGTCCGCACTCTCCTCCTATGTGGGGCACCCTCAGACCACCACTCTCTCACTCGTCCAGGGCCGTGACCCTGCAACTGATCCACCAACCCAGGGTCTCCACCCTTAGGTTGCACCGGTGCCAGAGGCCAGTCCTTCCTCCCTCTGCACCCCCTCCCAGAGATCCAAACCCTCCCAACCGGAGTTGTACCCCTGGAAGACAATTCCGGGGGGGGACACTGCTTGCAGACGTCCCTCCCGCCAGGTCAGGCAATACCTGTACCGGGTCTCCCAACCCAGGATCGAAGCCCTGTGGTTGAGCCGGTGCCAGAGGTGAGTGTTTTCTCCCTCTGCACCCCCTTCCAGAGTTCTGCACCCTCCCACCTGAAGAAGTACCCCTGGAAGTAAACTTGGTATGGACACTGACTACAGGTGTCCCACCCTCCAGGTCAGGCAGTCCCTTAACCTGGCAGCCCAGGATCTAAACCCTGTGACTGAACAGACCCCGGAATCTCTGGAGCTCTGATTACAGACGCCCGGGTTCTCCTGACACTAGGCCTCCCTTTCAATGGACGGTCTATCAGGACAGCTTAGGCTCCCTACCTGGGGCTCTCTTATGGAACTCTCCAGGCCATGAGACTGTGGTTGGGGCACCCTGGGACACCACCCCGTCTCACTCCCTTTCCTTGGAGACCGAACGTGAGGCCCTACAACACTCTCACTACACTAGGACCTAGAGGGGCTATTCTGCCCCTCTCCCACCTCGCTGGGTTGGAAGTTCCCTGAGCCATTCCCTTCAAGATCACTCCCCAATGCTTCCTCAGACTCTCTGGCACTCACCCAAAGGTCTGCCTCCTGTGTAAGCTCCCTGGGACCAGGGAGCCCGCGGTCAAACAGGTGGTGGCGCAACCTTTGGAAACAATTACTGAGCATGTGCTTCCTGATAATTACATGGAACAGCCCTTACAAATCCTTCCCCGCCCTACACACCATCCAATCCTCCAGTGCAGTCCAACACACCTCCACAAACTCCTCCCAGGACTGGTGAGACAGTTTTCCACTGCCCTTGAAATTCAAACTGTCCCCCTCTTCCTGGGAATGAGGCACCGTCTTCTGGGCCCTGGGAGTTGGACTCTCTACAATGAATCACTCTCGCTGCCACCACTGGATCCCACCCTCACTGGCGACTCCAGACCATAGAAACCACTCTCAGGGGACAACCTGTCCTCCTCAGCTAGTCTCTCCCTGGCGAAGGCCCTCTCTGCCTCAGCCATGCTTTCCTGCGCTAGGACCTTTTCGGTCTCTAACCTTTTCCCTTCAACACTCAGCAGCGCTATCTGCTTGGCGTGCTTCAACCTGAGCTTCTCCAAAGCCAGCTGATGTTCCCTTTCTTCCCTCCTATCTACCCACTATTCTGGGGACAGGGATGGGGCATTACCCCTGACACTGGACCCAGCACGGGACTCCCTATCTATGGGGTCCTCACTACTTACTGGTGTCCCCGCCCTGTCATTTTCTACCTCCTGTTCCGGATCCTTAGGGCCACCCTCTTGGCATGCAGCCAGGGCCCTTTCTGTCTATTAGTGTGTTGTATTCTACTTATGTTTTGCAACTGGTTTATGTTAGAATAGTAAGGAGAGCAGTTGATGTGAGAGGCTGTGCCTACCTCTCCTCATTGTAGCCTCAATAAATCAAGACTACTACAACCACGTCCAGCGTGATTATTACAAAATCACTGGCGATGATCTAAGGCTTCCTCTACCCTCGTGTGTTAAAAATAAGAACATTTTCATCTTCATCTATCATCCAGCTCTACGGAATATTGAAAATTCAACTGAACTCACATCAAAAAGAAACCTCAGCTTTCGACCTTCAACAAAGAAACCTACATCTGCAACTAAGAAAGCACCTCTTGAAAAGAGACATGGTAACTTTTGGACAAAGATTCCCTTTCTCAACTGGAGATTGTAGGCCATATAATAACATTTTTACTCTCCGTGTTTTCTTTTCTAACCGGCATTGAATTTACAAGCGTGTTACGTTGCGATTGACTTTGCAAACATTAAGCGCATTTAATAATCTTCTGAGAGAAGCGCCTATTCTTCTCAGAAGATAGTTTATTTTTTCTGAACGACATACCGTCATTTTTTTTCTACCCTGACTTTGCCTATAATCCACAACATACTATCTCGCTTGTTATGTTTTTATAAAAACAGGTGTTTTCAAAAGAATGTTGTTGCTACATTCAACCTGAAATATAAAAGGACAGTGTGCATCTTTTGAAATATTTATATAACTGTCCTTCTGCACTTACCTTGAGCGCGCTCCTTAGAACGTTCTTCTGTTCGGTGTTTTGTTTCTTCGAGTCTCAGTCTCGCTCTGAAGCTACACGTCACTACGCCAATGTGGAAGCCATTTTTGATTGAGCTCATTTACGTTTTCAACAAGTACAAGGCTAATCTACGCGTGTTACTTCGGTGACACGCACACTTTATTGCTTGGATTTAAATGTCAATTTCTTTACGCGTGTTGCTTCAGTGACACGCACACTTTATTGCTTTGGATTTTAATTTCAATTAATTTATAACAAGTTTTTCTTGTTTGGAAACCTCAATACTCTACGCGTATCAATTCAGTGACACGCACACTTTTACTTCTTCGTCTTATCAAAATGTTGAATTACATTTATACTAGCGTGTTACTGCAGTGACATGCACACTTGAACCTGAGTGATACACACACGTGAACTTCAGTGATACGCGCACTGTGATTTTTCTTTACTCAATTTTTTTAAATATATTACATTAGCACACTTTTTTTTTTCTTTTCAGTATATTCCTGTTCACTGTTATATTCACTTTTCATAAGGATATTACTTTTATTTTATACATAAATACTTGTGATCTTCTGGGATAAATACATATATGTCTAAACAATTTTCATAGTGATTTACTTAACTGTTAGTTTATCCTAAACTATTGCTTTTATTAATTATGACGACTGCACAATCTGTCAATCCCCCACCTTATTTTTTAGCTTCTCCAGGAGATCCCCCTGTTCGCTGGGAAATTTGGCATGATGCCTTTGAGATTTATTTAGGCGCTATTGGAGCATCTCGCTTTGCAGCAGAGAGGAAAAAATGTTTACTGCTTCATTCGTTGGGTTTCGAAGCAAGATCTATTTATAAACATTTGCCATCTCTGACACAAGATGAATCTCAAGATTTAGATGAGTATCAGCAAGCTGTTTTAAAACTCAAGCACAGATTTGACAAACAACCTAGCCTCACGGTGTTACGTCATGAATTCTTCAAAAAGAAACAAACAGAGTCTGAAGACGTTGACACATATTTTCACTTTACGAAGACTCGCTGCTGATTAAAAATTCGAAAACTTTACTGACCAATTGATCAGAGATCAATTTGTGTGACACTGTAAGGACAAAAATATTCGAGAAAAACTTTTAAGCTTGGCTGATCCTACTTTAGATGAAACATTGATAATTGACAAGAGTATTGAAATATCTATTGTCTCAAGGAAATTGATGACAAGCCTAATGATGTTGTTAACGTTGTTAAATGTAGTAATGTTTCAAAGTCACGCACTAAATCAAATCCCAATTCTTCCAATGCCACTTCTTTTCATAAAACTCAAGATTCTAAGTTTCCCAGAGGAAACAACAGTGTTAGTTTGAGGTGTGGAAGCCCTTTTAGAGGTAATGTGTAATTATTGTAAGAAAGTGGGCCACTTTTCCAAAGTTTGCTTTAAAAAGAAATATTCAAAGAAAACAGCTGTTTGTTCCATTGAGTCAGATAGTGACTCTGACTAAGAAGTCATATCTGTAGTTACATGCGAAGAAAGTTTAGGAATTAACAGTTCCAAAGTGGTTGTTGAAGGTGATCCATCTTCATGTAGAGATCCCACTTGTTGACATTAGCATAGGTCCACATACTATCAAACATCTAGTCGTTTCAGGAGCCAAAATAACGATGATAATTGAAAGACTTTTTGATGATGTTTGGAAAGGGTTACAACATCTCTTACCTCCTGTGTCCTATGAAGGGCGTAAAATTTACCTCTTAGGACTTTTTGAAGACAAGTTGTTTTTTAAAGACAGAATAATCAGTGGGAAAAATTATGTTGCAGTCAAAAGACTCAACATTTTAGGATGGTTTCATCAGGGTCTTTTCGGCATGATGCTTAGACCTGGAGCAGCAGAACAAGTCCTTGTTGTTAGCAACGATGAAGAGAGTCAAAAATGGAAAAACAAATTTCCTAGAGTTTTTGAGAAAAGACTAAGTAAAATCAAGGGCTTTAAACATAAGATAGTGGTTAAGGAATGAGCCACACCAGTTAAACACAAGCTCAGGGGAGTTCCGTATAGTGTTAGAAAAGATTTAGATAACGAACTACAAAATCTTTCTTCAAAATGTATCATTGAACCTACGGAGTCCTCTCTCTGGTTGTTCCCCTTAGTTGTAGCCAGGAAGAAGGGTGGAGATCTTCGTGTTTATATTGATCTCAGATCATTAGATAAAGAAATCTAGATAGATTGACATCCCTTTCCGAAAATGAGTGATCTTCTGGCTTCTACTAAAGTAGCGTGTTACTTCACTAAGTTGGATTTAGCTAGTGCGTACCACCAGGTAGAATTAGACCCAGAGTCTCACCACCTGACGTCTTTTGTTTCTCCCCTGGGTACATTCAGGTATTGTCGGATGCCTTTCGGACTTGCGTCCGCTGCCTCTGTTTTCCAGAGAATAATGAGTAACATACTTAAGGAAGTGAAGAACGTTTTGGTATTCCAGGATGATGTATTAGTTTTTGGAAGTGATTTAGACTCTCATAATTTAACTCTTGACATGGTTCTTTCTCTTTTTGAAAAAAATGGTGTGTCACTAAAAGAGGAGAAGTGTGAATTTCTCAAATCCAGTGTGGAGTATTTAGGTCATGTTGTTTCCAAGGATGGGGTGAGTCCTAAATCTGGTTTGCTTTCAGTCATCATGGACGCCCCCTCTCCCAAATATAAGGCTGGTGTTACATCACTGTTGGGTTTATGTGAGTATTATTCCAGATTTATTTCCAATTTTGCTACAATGGTTAGACCTATTAGCAATCTCTTTAAAAAAAATGTCAAGTTCCTTTGGTGTGATAAGTGTGAAGCTGCTCTAAACAAAATTAAGTCTTCCCTAAGTAAGGATTCTTTTCTCAAGCCATTTGACAATAACCTTCCTTGTTGCATCACAGTTGATGCAAGTCAAGTAGGTCTGGGTGGCATGCTGACTCAAAATTACAGAGGCATTGAAAATACAGTTGGTTTTGCATCTAGAGTTTTAAGATACACAGTCATTTACAGGGGGTTATGTACATGGCAGGGCCAATCGGGCCGCTGCCAGAACCATCACATCACAACTAGGATAAATGTAAGACCAGCAATAAAGGTGTTGCAGCCAGTAACTCCTGCCAAGAGCATGCACTTGTCGTCATAGTGCAATAAACCTTGGGCATAAACATGAAGCATCACATGAGGTATCTTCATGAGCATAACCGCCTGATGCATGAATCCTAGGCCCAGTATGCATAAAACCGGCTGTGCAGGCCTGAGGGAAAGAAAACCATTATCAGTATGAACGTAACACCTGAGGCATTTCAATAGACACATGAGGATGAAGTGTAAAACATAGTATGCATTCAGTCCGCACCTCAGTGGCATCAATAACATTTGCATAAATTAGAGTATGCATAACCATAATCTGGCACGAGCCTAGCACCTCACATTTGCATAAATCCCACTATAACAGGAACACGTTGGTGCAGGCATAACCTTAGCACATCATAACATGACTTTAGGCATGGGACATAAGTCGTGAGCATGAATCACCTCCTGCATTAGGCATAAACATATGTGCTAGGCATCATTAGGGGCATAAACAACACATCAAGCTTAACGTTAGGTACAACCATATGCAGTAGGCATAAACCTGTGAGCATGGAACGCATTAGCCTCAAGCATGAAATGAAAACATCATGGCATGTCATTAGGCATCCTCCTCAGCATAGCCCACATCATGCTTAACCTTCGTCCTACTCCTATTAGCATATGTACATTACGCCTGTATCTGGTTAGCAGTAGACGCACACTTCAGGCCTAGAACCACATTATGCATACATAAAGGCACTTCTCACAACATTAGCAGTGCACCCCTTACGGGAAAGCTGTACATAGTGGCATCATCAAAGTACATTCTCAGTAGCATGAATACATGACATCTATATCAGGTTAGGCATAGGGGGAAACATCATAGGTAGTAGACACATTATGCCACCAGTAAGTAGGGCACCACAGAAATACCTAGAATCAGTGCCCCTACGCTGCAGATTGGTCCTTGGCACCACTGTGCCTGGGAAGCCCCCTCTCTGGGACTCTGTACCTCAGGATTGCACCCAATCATGGCAGCTGCCCACTGTCTGGCAGGTAAATCAGTACTGTCATGTGGGGGACCCCCGCCGGGACTCTAAAGTCAAAGGTGTCCGAACGTTGCAGCGGCCCACATCTCCGGTGCCGCTGAGGGAGAATGAAGCACTGGCACCCCCCAGTGCAAATTGGAGGAGCCCACCCCTTTGGAGCTCAAAGATAATTCCCCGCTTGCCGCAGCTACCCGCTACAGCAGAGTAGCTTAAGAGAATGAGGCCAATGAGCACTGGGCACCAGGGAGCCCGTCTCAGGGGCGTGGGAGCACAGGGGGAAGGCACCGACAATGTGCCTTGGCCAACCCCCCTTGACCCGCTACAAAGCCCCACTCACCGACTCTTCTGGGACTCGTCCTGACTCTAGGCTCCTCCGCTCTTCTTGCTGGTCTCTCATGGTCTCTGCTCTGTCCTCCGGCAGTTCCGCTCCTCTTGCTGGCAGGAGGCGGCTGCCGGTAGGGGTGTGCGTCGCTCTGGCTTCTCGGTGGCTACAGGGTTCTCTACCGGAGATCACGAGAGCCCCGCTCAGGCAGCACCTCGTCGGGCTTCACTGCGGCGCTCTCCTGGGACCTGGGGCTTCACTACAGAGCATGCGAGGCTCCAAACAACTGCCTCTAGGCCCCACCCACCACCAGGCTTAGGCTTCCAGGTTGCTGCAGGCAGAGCGGCGGCCCTCTCCTTGTCCTGCACAACCCAGGTTGCGGCGGTGATTCCGGGCAAATTTGTGCGGGGTAGGCTCCGGTCAACATTGGAATAAACCCGTGGGGTGGGCTCCTGCTGGGTTTCTAAATAGGCTGGAATGCGGGGTGGGCACCCGCTGTGAAACAACGCTACTCGCGGGATAGGCTCCCACTAAAAGGCATAAGGCAGCGGAGTGGGCTCCCGTTGTCAAAGTACAAAGAAAGACGGCACAATGCAGGGTGTGCTCCTGCTGCTTTACAAAGTGCTCAAGACCTGGCACCAACGCGGGGTGGGCACCCGCTCTTCCCCAAGCATGCAGGGGGGAATCCCACACACTGGGATTTTCTCGTGGCACTTCGGCAGCACAGCGCTGCAGGGACGCGCACACCCCTCACTTCGTGGGCATCAGAATATGGCTCAGAAATGCACAATGCAGAATCCAGTGGCAGCGCTCTGTCAAAACAGCGCTGCAAGCGACAGCCCCTCTTCTGGCAATTTGAATATAGCGCTCATGAGGCGCTAGGTCCCAGGAAGGCAGTCAGGGTCCCACTGAGTAAAGTAGCGCCCACGCTCCTCACCTCCTTGGAGTGCAGGCAGAGAGGTGATTACGCTCACGAAGCGCTAGGTCAGGAGAGCAGGCAGGCAATGCTGGGCAAGATCGACAGACAGTGGGCACTCATCAGTGCAGGACAGCTGTTCCTAGAAACGGTCAACTCCCATAAAGTGGCACTCCTCCTGGCCTAGCAGTCTTTACTCCAGTGAAGGGCTTTCAATGGCCCATAGGACACAGAGGGGTATAGATGGGCACAGGGGCCAGGACACAGGCCCTTGCGGTGGTACCTCCTGGCAGAGTGGGCCCTCTCAAGCAAAGTCTATGCACAGTCAGCACATGGAGTCTCAGCCTCTCCTTATATGTGCCCCTAACTCCACCTACCAGAAAGGGCTGGCACCTTCTAGAAGGCTCTCTGGGGAAACAGGTCCCAACTGGTTTTGGGGTAAGTGTTCAGCATCGTGTCTGCCAGACTTCCCGCCAAGAGCTGGGGGGCTGGGAGACAGAAAACTAAACCGCCAACCCACCTCACATAGGCAGGCACAAAGCACACCAAACAGGGTGACATTTTCAAAGTGACATTTTTAAACAGCACAAATAAACCTCTGCACATCATTGCGCAGCATTCCATTACACACATAGAGCAAAAAGACTAGGAGGAAAGGCGAAAAAGTTTGGGATGACCCTGTAAGCAGGGCCAAGTCTCACACGATCCCCTCCCAGCCAAAACCCAGGGTAGACCAATCAATGCCTTGATGAGCTTCCCCCTGCTTGGGGCGAGAAAACATGGATGCAGGCCCACAACTGCAGGGGCACCCGCAGGTTCTCCGCTACTCTGGACCCAGGTGGTTCCCTCTGGCAACACTCCCTGGAACAACTAAGACACCCCACTGGTACTCTCTACGTGGTTGCAGCTAGGACCGGCCCCTAGGCCATCCAGATGTCTCGGGTCCTAGCTGGCTCACCGAGTGGGGGGCAGTAGCCCCAGGCACATAGTACCCCTTGGCCACTTTACTTCTCCTCTGTGCAGTTCCAAACTGCCACTGGTCCTCCCACCTGGGGTCCACACCCTCAGGCTGACCAGAAGCCAGGGGTGAGGCTCGCCTCCCTCTACCTCTCCTTCTGGGGTTCCGCACTCTCCTCCTATGTGGGGCACCCTCAGACCACCACTCTCTCACTCGTCCAGGGCCGTGACCCTGCAACTGATCCAGAGGAGTTGGAGATCTCTAAGGGGGTGCCACAGGGCTCTTGTTTGAGCCCTACTCTGTTTAATATCTATGTGGCCCCCCTAGCTAACATCATGAGATCGTATGGATTTATTCCAGTGTCATATGCAGATGACACCCAACTCCTCTTTCCTTTTAAAACCCTTACGGTGGAGGTCAGGAACTCCTTTGCCCAGGGGATGAAGGCGGTGGCAAACTGGATGGCATCAAACCTCCTGCAGTGTAATGTTGCAAAAACGGAGGTGATGCTGTTCGGTGAGGCCAAACTTCTGTGGACCCCAGACTGGTGGCCTCAAGATCTTGGCCCGGCCCCAGAACCCAAGCAGGTAGTGAAAAACCTTGGCGTCCGACTTGATCAGGAGCTCTCATTAAAACATCATAGCAATCAAGTGGTGGGCTCCTGCTTTCATATCATCGGGATGCTACGAAAGGTTTTCCCTTTACTACCTGACTCTACTAGGAGAACCTTGGTGCAGGCCCTAGTATTGAGTCGCTTGGACTACTGCAATGGGCTGTTGTTGTCAACAAATGAAGCGGTAATCTCTAGACTCCAGGTAGTCCAGAATACTGCGGCCCGTCTGGTCCTGAATAAGCCCTCTCGCACCCCCTCTAAACCCCTTTTGGAGAAGTTGCATTGGTTACCCATCAAACAGAGGGTGAAGTTTAAGATCTGCTGTACAATGCATAAGTGTCTACAGGGAAATGGTCCAGCATACCTGATCAATAAATTCTCCTGATATACACCGACACGCTCTTTGAGATCCAGTGAGCAGGCATTGTTACAGATTCCAAAATTTAGCAAAGTGAGACAAGGGGGAAGATCTCTTACGGTTGCTGGTCCAACTTTGTGGAACAGCCTCCCACTGTATTTGAGACAGTGCAAGGACCACCTTCCTTTTAGGAAGCAATTAAAGACATTCCTTTTTCAAAATTGACTTATGTTTATGGTTAGGGTCCGCTAGTTGCTTTTTGGCTGCCAAAGGCGCGGAGATACTCCTTCGGGAAGTGATCCTAGCGTGGTACAAACACGCAAAATAAATTAAAAAAAATAAATAAATCCACCAACCCAGGGTCTGCACCCTTAGGTTGCACCGGTGCCAGAGGCCAGTCCTCCCTCCCTCTGCACCCCCTCCCAGAGATCCAAACCCTCCCAACCGGAGTTGTACCCCTGGAAGACAATTCCGGGGGGACACTGCTTGCAGACGTCCCTCCCGCCAGGTCAGGCAATACCTGTACCGGGTCTCCCAACCCAGGATCGAAGCCCTGTGGTTGAGCCGGTGCCAGAGGTGAGTGTTTTCTCCCTCTGCACCCCCTTCCAGAGTTCTGCACCCTCCCACCTGAAGAAGTACCCCTGGAAGTAAACTTGGTATGGACACTGACTACAGGTGTCCCACCCTCCAGGTCAGGCAGTCCCTGAACCTGGCAGCCCAGGATCTAAACCCTGTGACTGAACAGGCCCCGGAATCTCTGGAGCTCTGATTACAGACGCCCCGGGTTCTCCTGACACTAGGCCTCCCTTTCAATGGACGGTCTATCAGGACAGCTTAGGCTCCCTACCTGGGGCTCTCTTATGGAACTCTCCAGGCCATGAGACTGTGGTTGGGGCACCCTGGGACACCACCCCATCTCACTCCCTTTCCTTGGAGACCGAACGTGAGGCCCTACAACACTCTCACTACACTAGGACCTAGCGGGGCTATTCTGCCCCTCTCCCACCTCGCTGGGTTGGAAGTTCCCTGAGCCATTCCCTTCAAGATCACTCCCCAATGCTTCCTCAGACTCTCTGGCACTCACCCAAAGGTCTGCCTCCTGTGTAAGCTCCCTGGGACCAGGGAGCCCACGGTCAAACAGGTGGTGGCGCAACCTTTGGAAACAATTCCTGAGCATGTGCTTCCTGATAATTACATGGAACAGCCCTTACAAATCCTTCCCCGCCCTCCAGTGCAGTCCAACACACCTCCACAAACTCCTCCCAGGACTGGTGAGACAGTTTTCCACTGCCCTTGAAATTCAAACTGTCCCCCTCTTCCTGGGAATGAGGCACCGTCTTCTGGGCCCTGGGAGTTGGACTCTCTACAATGAATCACTCTCGCTGCCACCACTGGATCCCACCCTCACTGGCGACTCCAGACCATAGAAACCACTCTCAGGGGACAACCTGTCCTCCTCAGCTAGTCTCTCCCTGGCGAAGGCCCTCTCTGCCTCAGCCATGCTTTCCTGCGCTAGGACCTTTTCGGTCTCTAACCTTTTCCCTTCAACACTCAGCAGCGCTATCTGCTTGGCGTGCTTCAACCTGAGCTGCTCCAAAGCCAGCTGATGTTCCCTTTCTTCCCTCCTATCTACCCACTATTCTGGGGACAGGGATGGGGCATTACCCCTGACACTGGACCCAGCACGGGACTCCCTATCTATGGGGTCCTCACTACTTACTGGTGTCCCCGCCCTGTCATTTTCTACCTCCTGTTCCGGATCCTTAGGGCCACCCTCTTGGCATGCAGCCAGGGCCCTTTCTGTCTATTAGTGTGTTGTATTCTACTTATGTTTTGCAACTGGTTTATGCTAGAATAGTAAGGAGAGCAGTTGATGTGAGAGGCTGTGCCTACCTCTCCTCATTGTAGCCTCAATAAATCAAGACTACTACAACCACGTCCAGCGTGATTACTACAAAATCACTGGCGATGATCTAAGGCTTCCTCTACCCTCGTGTGTTAAAAATAAGAACATTTTCATCTTCATCTATCATCCAGCTCTACGGAATATTGAAAATTCAACTGAACTCACATCAAAAAGAAACCTCAGCTTTCGACCTTCAACAAAGAAACCTACATCTGCAACTAAGAAAGCACCTCTTGAAAAGAGACATGGTAACTTTTGGACAAAGATTCCCTTTCTCAACTGGAGATGGTAGGCCATATAATAACATTTTTACTCTCCGTGTTTTCTTTTCTAACCGGCATTGAATTTACAAGCGTGTTACGTTGCGATTGACTTTGCAAACATTAAGCGCATTTAATAATCTTCTGAGAGAAGCGCCTATTCTTCTCAGAAGATAGTTTATTTTTTCTGAACGACATACCGTCATTTTTTTTCTACCCTGACTTTGCCTATAATCCACAACATACTATCTCGCTTGTTATGTTTTTATAAAAACAGGTGTTTTCAAAAGAATGTTGTTGCTACATTCAACCTGAAATATAAAAGGACAGTGTGCATCTTTTGAAATATTTATATAACTGTCCTTCTGCACTTACCTTGAGCGCGCTCCTTAGAACGTTCTTCTGTTCGGTGTTTCGTTTCTTCGAGTCTCAGTCTCGCTCTGAAGCTACACGTCACTACGCCAATGTGGAAGCCATTTTTGATTGAGCTCATTTACGTTTTCAACAAGTACAAGGCTAATCTACGCGTGTTACTTTGGTGACACGCACACTTTATTGCTTGGATTTAAATGTCAATTTCTTTACGCGTGTTGCTTCAGTGACACGAACACTTTATTGCTTTGGATTTTAATTTCAATTAATTTATAACAAGTTTTTCTTGTTTGGAAACCTCAATACTCTACGCGTATCAATTCAGTGACACGCACACTTTTACTTCTTCGTCTTATCAAAATGTTGAATTACATTTATACTAGCGTGTTACTGCAGTGACACGCACACTTGAACCTGAGTGATACACACACGTGAACTTCAGTGATACGCGCACTGTGATTTTTCTTTACTCAATTTTTTTAAATATATTACATTAGCACACTTTTTTTTTTCTTTTCAGTATATTCCTGTTCACTGTTATATTCACTTTTCATAAGGATATTACTTTTATTTTATACATAAATACTTGTGATCTTCTGGGATAAATACGTATATGTCTAAACAATTTTCATAGTGATTTACTTAACTGTTAGTTTATCCTAAACTATTGCTTTTATTAATTATGACGACTGCACAATCTGTCAATCCCCCACCTTATTTTTTAGCTTCTCCAGGAGATCCCCCTGTTCGCTGGGAAATTTGGCATGATGCCTTTGAGATTTATTTAGGCGCTATTGGAGCATCTCGCTTTGCAGCAGAGAGGAAAAAATGTTTACTGCTTCATTCGTTGGGTTTCGAAGCAAGATCTATTTATAAACATTTGCCATCTCTGACACAAGATGAATCTCAAGATTTAGATGAGTATCAGCAAGCTGTTTTAAAACTCAAGCACAGATTTGACAAACAACCTAGCCTCACGGTGTTACGTCATGAATTCTTCAAAAAGAAACAAACAGAGTCTGAAGACGTTGACACATATTTTCACTTTACGAAGACTCGCTGCTGATTACAAATTCGAAAACTTTACTGACCAATTGATCAGAGATCAATTTGTGTGACACTGTAAGGACAGAAATATTCAAGAAAAACTTTTAAGCTTGGCTGATCCTACTTTAGATGAAACATTGATAATTGACAAGAGTATTGGAATATCTATTGTCTCAAGGAAATTGATGACAAGCCTAATGATGTTGTTAACGTTGTTAAATGTAGTAATGTTTCAAAGTCACGCACTAAATAAAATCCCAATTCTTCCAATGCCACTTCTTTTCATAAAACTCAAGATTCTAAGTTTCCTAGAGGAAACAACAGTGTTAGTTTGAGGTGTGGAAGCCCTTTTAGAGGTAATGTGTAATTATTGTAAGAAAGTGGGCCACTTTTCCAAAGTTTGCTTTAGAAAGAAATATTCAAAGAAAACAGCTGTTTGTTCCATTGAGTCAGATAGTGACTCTGACTAAGAAGTCATATCTGTAGTTACATGCGAAGAAAGTTTAGGAATTAACAGTTCCAAAGTGGTTGTTGAAGGTGATCCATCTTCATGTAGAGATCCCACTTGTTGACATTAGCATAGGTCCACATACTATCAAACATCTAGTCGTTTCAGGAGCCAAAATAACGATGATAATTCAAAGACTTTTTGATGATGTTTGGAAAGGGTTACAACATCTCTTACCTCCTGTGTCCTATGAAGGGCGTAAAATTGACCTCTTAGGATTTTTTGAAGACAAGTTGTTTTTTAAAGACAGAATAATCAGTGGGAAAAATTATGTTGCAGTCAAAAGACTCAACATTTTAGGATGGTTTCATCAGGGTCTTTTCGGCATGATGCTTAGACCTGGAGCAGCAGAACAAGTCCTTGTTGTTAGCAACGATGAAGAGAGTCAAAAATGGAAAAACAAATTTCCTAGAGTTTTTGAGAAAAGACTAAGTAAAATCAAGGGCTTTAAACATAAGATAGTGGTTAAGGAATGAGCCACACCAGTTAAACACAAGCTCAGGGGAGTTCCGTATAGTGTTAGAAAAGATTTAGATAACGAACTACAAAATCTTTCTTCAAAATGTATCATTGAACCTACGGAGTCCTCTCTCTGGTTGTCCCCCTTAGTTGTAGCCAGGAAGAAGGGTGGAGATCTTCGTGTTTATATTGATCTCAGATCATTAGATAAAGAAATCTAGATAGATTGACATCCCTTTCCGAAAATGAGTGATCTTCTGGCTTCTACTAAAGTAGCGTGTTACTTCACTAAGTTGGATTTAGCTAGTGCGTACCACCAGGTAGAATTAGACCCAGAGTCTCACCACCTGACGTCTTTTGTTTCTCCCCTGGGTACATTCAGGTATTGTCGGATGCCTTTCGGACTTGCGTCCGCTGCCTCTGTTTTCCAGAGAATAATGAGTAACATACTTAAGGAAGTGAAGGACGTTTTGGTATTCCAGGATGATGTATTAGTTTTTGGAAGTGATTTAGACTCTCATAATTTAACTCTTGACATGGTTCTTTCTCTTTTTGAAAAAAATGGTGTGTCACTAAAAGAGGAGAAGTGTGAATTTCTCAAATCCAGTGTGGAGTATTTAGGTCATGTTGTTTCCAAGGATGGGGTGAGTCCTAAATCTGGTTTGCTTTCAGTCATCATGGACGCCCCCTCTCCCAAATATAAGGCTGGTGTTAAATCACTGTTGGGTTTATGTGAGTATTATTCCAGATTTATTTCCAATTTTGCTACAATGGTTAGACCTATTAGCAATCTCTTTAAAAAAAATGTCAAGTTCCTTTGGTGTGATAAGTGTGAAGCTGCTCTAAACAAAATTAAGTCTTCCCTAAGTAAGGATTCTTTTCTCAAGCCATTTGACAATAACCTTCCTTGTTGCATCACAGTTGATGCAAGTCAAGTAGGTCTGGGTGGCATGCTGACTCAAAATTACAGAGGCATTGAAAATACAGTTGGTTTTGCATCTAGAGTTTTAAGATACACAGAACTTCAATACTCGGTCCTAGAGAAGGAGTTGCTAGCTTGCACGTGGGCGATTGAGAAATTTTGCTCTTATGTATGGGGTAAGAGGTTTTTGCTACAGACTGACCATAAGCCTCTAGTGTCGATTCTTGGTGGAGGAATAAGCACGTGTTCTACTCGTAGAATCTTACGCACGGTTTTGAAACTTCTTCAATACCAGTTCGACATTCAATACATACCAGGGGGAAAAATGGACATGCTGATTTTTTGTCTAGGTTTCCAGTTAGGTCTACCGATTTTGAAAATGTCAAATTACATGAGTTGTCAGAGGAAGATTGCGAAGATTGTTTAGTTGCAGCATTAGAAGTCTCTGGCATGAATTTATGTTCGGAAAGTGAATGGTTAAAAGCCATGGAGTCTGACTGTGTTCTCAAAGGAGTATGCTCTCATGTAATTGAGGGTTGGCCTAGAGAAAAGGCTACCAATTCCCTTGTTCAACCCTTTTGGAAAATTCAGGACGAACTTACCTTGGAAGATGGGTTACTTTTAGGGGTGACAACTTTGTTTCTCCTCAAGTTTTCCGTCTTAAAATTATACGCAAAGCTCATGAAGGTCATCTTGGATGTACCCTCACGAAATGTTGTGTAAGAGACATGTATTGGGGGCCTAGGATGGATTCTGAAATTGAAGATGTTGTCTCTAATTGTCATATTTGTGGTACCTCTGACAAAAGCTTGAAAGTATCTGTTCCTCCCCTCTTACCAATTGAGTGACCGGAGAAACCTTGGTTAAAACTTGGAATAGATGTCATGGGTCCCTATGACAATCTGCAGGAAGGGTTACGTTTTGTATTAGTTCTCATAGACTATACGTCTAAATGGCCTGAGGTCCAGTTAGTCAGGGATGCTAACAATAAGACTATTATCTCTTTTGTTAAAGAAATATGGTTGAGAGAAAGTTGTCCTGAAACTCTTGTTTCAGACAACGGTACACAATTTGTGGGTCATGAGTTTCAAGATTTCCTTTGGGAATCTGGAGTAAAACATTGCAAAACCGCACTATATCACCCACAATCAAATGGATTGGTGGAAAGAGTGAATAGGGTGATTGGGGAGTGCATAAGATGGGCTAGGGCTGGTAACCATGACAGTTTGATATGGTCTTACAGGACCACACCTCATTCATCCACTAAAGTTAGTCATTTTGAATTACTGAGGGGAAGAAAGGCAAATAGCAATTTTAGGACTGGGTGGATGAGTAAATGGATAAGGTTTGATTCTGATATCAATAGTCTAATGCCTACTGTGTTAAAAAATGTAAATAAATCCCAAATCAAATAAAAAAAATGGTTAGATGATAAGAAAGCAACCAAATTAGTTCCTCTTGTGGTAGGAGACATTGTTAAGATAAAGTCTCCTGTGTTCACTAAGAAAGGTGTCTCTAAATTCAGTGAACCTTTTGAGGTTCTCAAAATAGTAGGTAATGCAGTTAGAGTCTTGGGTAGACATTGGTGGAATCTTAATAGAGTTGTCAAGGTTCGTGCCAAGGTCTAGTCTAGTCCAGGTCAATCATCTGAAACTTCTAGACCTTTCTGTTCATACCAACCTTTGGTCAGACGGAGTTGCAGAGAAATTGTTAGACCTGCTAGATATAGAGACTAGTTATTTTTTTTAAGTGTTTCTTTTTCTTTTAGTTGTTCATATATACTGTTATTTTGTATAGTCTAGTTTACACCATATACTTAGTCTTTGTGTACATTTTACATTTGTTATTCTATTTTGTTTTGGGAAGAAGGAAGATATGTTGTACTCTACCTATGTTTATGAAGATTGTAGACTCCTGCAGTGTTTCTCTTGATAGAATGTCACTGTCTCCTAGTAACTGGTTTATGTTAGAATAGGAAGGAGAGCAGTTGACGTGAGAGGCTGTGCCTACCTCTCCTCATTTTAACCTTAATAAATCAAGATAACGTCATAGTGCTCACGGTCCCATTCATCCTCTTGCCATTGAATTAGGAATCCCTGAAGGACTGGCTTGGTGTCTGTCCCACTTACTACCATGTCTCTTTCCTCATAGAACCCCCTAAACTCCACCACACTGTACTTACACACATTGTCAAAATCAAAGGCAGATTCCATTTTGGCAAGACACCAAGACACAGTGCAAGACAAGGAACCTCTGTGCAAGAACTGCCACAGTAGTGCGCATTTCAAAATGACACTTGCAGGGCAAAACAAAATCAGGAAAAATAACCTGTGATTATCCTAAATGCAGAATTTGTCATGCAACCAGTTGTCGCTGTGGTACTGCGCAAACACAAGTCCTATACCACCGCTGAACACCAATGCTAGAAACGGTGTAGGGTGGTGCGGAGCGGGTAGGCTAAACCAGGAGCATTGTGTAAAGCATCTGAGCAGGCACTCACAAGCAACACACCAGGCACACTACAAAAAGAGACTTCACACCAGGTTGCATGAAAATAACTTGTGTATTATGCAGAACACATCAGTCGGCAATCACAGTTGTAAAAGCACTGTGCCAACTGGCACCAGGTAGTCATTTACAGGGGTTTAAGTACAAGGCAGGGCCAATCGGGCCGCTGCCAGAACCATCACAGCACATCTAGGATAAATGTAATACCAGCAATAAAGGTGTCGCAGCCAGTAACTCCTGGCAAGAACATGCACTTGTCGTCATAGTGCAATAAGCCTTAGGCATAAACATGAAGCATCACATGAGGTATTGTCATGAGCATAACCGGCTGATGCATGAATCCTAGGCCCAGTATGCATAAAACAAGCCGTGGGAAAGAAAAGCATTATCAGTATGAACATAACACTTGAGGCATTTCAATAGGCACATGAGGATGAAGTGTAAAACATAGTATGCATTCAGTCTGCACCTCAGTAGCATCAATAACATTTGCATAAATCAGAGTATGGATAACCATAATCTGGCACGAGCCTAGCACCTCACATTTGCATAAATCCCACTATAACAGGAACACGTTGGTGCAGGCATAACCTTAGCACAGTGGTTCCCAAACTTTTTTGACCTGTGGCTCCCTTGACCAAATTGGCAGTTGACCGTGGCTCCCCACCATTTTGTTACTGGTGAGTCAGACAGCACACTATGCTAAGCACAGATTTTTAGCTTAAGTGTTTTAAGCCTCGCCCTTTATTACATCGGCCACGCCCCATTGAGATCCCCCCCAGTTTTTTTCGTCTCACTTAAAGCCCTGAATTTACATAAATAATATAGGTGTAATGTGCATGCTCGTTTTGGAATCGGGGCACTCTATATTGCGTTAGTGATTACAAGAGCACTGAGTTTTGATTTGTTTTAGTTGTTCTTTGTCAATTTAAAGATTTTCGTCTTTTTCTTCTGAATACTGTAAGGAATCACTGTTTACAAGTTACTAACAAAATCGCTTTCAAAAACTTCACTTACTATTAAATGGACACACACGGCAGCACTCTACATTTCCTGAAATTGTTAATTATGACTTTAACTATCCCCCCGGCATTATACGCTTCTGTGGCAAAACATGCATTTTTTTTACCAATCCAAATATTGGAAAGTAGTATGAACCACCCAAATCTACAAAAGAATTCATAATACAAAATACAGACAGAGTCTAGCAGAGACACTCATGCGGTCATGGCGTTGACGTGTTTGTACACCCTTTCGAGTTGTAGCAAAAAGAGATCGTAAATCTGTCTGTGAAAGGTTTTAGTTTGGAAGTAGCAATCCGTGGCAAACGCTTTTGAGTACTGACTGTGGTGGAAGATGTGTAAGAGCATGTACATCTCTAATATGTGTCAATGAGCACCGAAGGAGAGTGTTTTGCGTCGCTCTTTTGATTGACAGGCACCACGGAGGGGGCCATTGTGATGCGTGTTGCAGGTGGCATTTCTTTCAAACCACTGCCATACTAAAGTAATACACCACTGTGAACAAAACTGTGTTATATAAATAACTGTATTATATAAAAAACAGAAATAAAAATATTTGTTTCTTATGTCAAGGTATATTTGTTCATTTTATTCAAAAACAATACATAAACAATCAATATTGACTTCACAATTAATTGGTACTTTGAAAGAACATAGTTAAAAACCGATATTAAAATACATCACAAAGTGTAAAAACAATTTTTATGATACAGGTTACGTTGTTTGAGAAAACCTAGTTGTCGACGCAGCGTTTCGGTATATATTCAAATTCTTACACCTTCATCAGGACAATTTCTAAACGACAGAGAACAAATAATTACTTGACAGATCCAATTACATTTTGTAAGAATTAAACATGTTATCACTCGTGGTCAGTAGGCAGTGTTTACAACAACAGAGAGCATCTTTTTTATAATTTACAGTATCATTTGCTAATAACATTAGACCATTATAATGTACATTGTCTATAACTAGTAACTCAGACATTACTACTACCGATTCCATTCGGTAAAAACTGAATGTAAGTAATAACTCTTATCAGGCACATATTTCTCATGTAACCCCTACAATTAAAAGTGTATTCTCTATATGTAAAGCAATTATAAAATTCATCTATATGTCGAATTTACTAAACTATTCCAGATATTTTACATGTATGATAATCACATACCTCAGCCATGGGCTTTGAGCAAGATGAATTTGTTCAATATACCACAAGGGTTTTTTTTATAACATGGACCCTTGGTTTAGATGTGCCAGCTTAATCCTGCTGCTCGCATCAAAAAAGATTCTTTCCTTAAAGGAACAAAAAGGGCATACCTATTATAATCACACTCCAAACTTGGAGAGATCCCTTTAATGCACCCCAACTCTCAGGTTTAAATTACCTTAAAATCCGATTATGTTTTCGCTTCACATCATACAGAGGGGTCACTGATTTTTGTAGTCAGTTTCCAGTTAAAATCTAAGAAAAATGGTGTAGCCTCATTAGTAACATACTCTAAACCCCCTAAGGAATTTACTTGCCAAAGGTCTTTTTCAGCACTTACCAAATGAACTGAAGGGTAAACGCATGTGTGGATTAAAAATTCTGCCGCTGCAGCTTTGTTTGCTGATATGCTTATTTTAACGGCGAAATTTCCTTTCATTCAAATTTAAAAGTTGCAATTGGTTAAATTCAATCTGTTGATGAAAAGGATAAACATAGAATATAATATATGTACCCATATTCAGACTTTAGAGTGTTCTACAGTATAGGGATGGGCTGTATCTGTTTAAAGTCCATAGGGCAACTATTGTTTAGGCTACACTTATGCTATCAGTCCCTATTTAAGGGTGTAACATTATAATGCACACCCATGCGCCTAAAATTATTAAAGCGACAATCAGCATTGGGGTGAATTAAATTTACACGGCAAATGTTTTAAACAGCAAATATTTACTAGGATAACAAAGCGTCTCTACGGACCTTAGTGCGACCATTAGATACGTCCGGTCTCTAAATCATGAGTAAAATTAACATTATAATGCCGCATTAGACTCTCTCAACTTTGTTATTACAATGTTATGCCTGGCTTAACGTCTTATACGGGTACGCTCAAAAGTGCTAAGTTACTTATTCCTACGGGCTGAACACTCCAGCAGGCCTGGTAACATTATAGCAGCTTCTCACCTTAGATGGGACGAACGGCCTCCCTGCACCCTCTGGCGTGTGTATCGGCATTACGACTGACGTAGAGCCCTAGCTGTTTAAATAGACCCAAGTCTGCCATTAGCTTGTAGCAGATCACCTGACAGGTTGTAACAATGTCTCCTATTCGTTAGTAGGACATTTGCGCCATGATGTTGTGTTTCCCAGTTTTTTTGAGAATGGTAACTTTATTGTCACACATACAATGCATGAAAAGTATGTCAACAATGCTTTTTATATTCCCAGAAATCGCTCGGATGTCGTTCAAAGGGAATTCCAATACCTCTACAGATATGCAGGTCATTTGCCTTTTCAAGGTGGTACATATTGTAATTCATAGACGACTATCAATCACTTTAATTAAGAACGCAACACGTATATGCGAAGCATTTATTATCCCGAAATTCATCTCTTGTGTCCATCACTATCAATTTCACGAGCAAGGTAGCGGATACTTAGACTGAGAGAGGCTGGGTTATATACTGTAAACTCTGTCAATCGTGCATTGAAACCAGTAATTATATATGCATCAAGGGCGGTATACGACTAAATATATAAAGACATTATCATAAATCCCAGCACTTAAAAATTACTGTCCAGCTCTATTTTAATAATGAATATTCTCAACAAATACCTAAACTTACACTTCTAGGGATGGTCTAATAGTACAGCATAGAGGGCTAGATATAATCATCTGTATTATTGGGGGCCAAAATGTCTCGTACAATTCGCTCTCAGTCCTCTTTACTATTAAGTCCGTTTCTAACGTTGTTCAGGCGGGACATATAGTATTGTTCTCGTTTCTTCCTTTTACTATTAGTGTCTCCTCCTCGGCTATTCATTTCAATTACTTCTAAGCCACACCAAGACAGATCATCATTTTTATGTCCAGCCTCTTTCCAGTGATTTACAAGGGGGGCACCTCTCTTGTGATTTCTGATTGCTGACCTATGTTCTTTAAGTCTAACACGTACTTCCCTGGAGGTCTCTCCGATGTATGCTAGATTACACGGGCACTTTATCAGATAGATAATGTTCTTCGTGCGGCAATTGATGAAACTCTTAATTTTGGAAGATACTCCATTGTGTTCAATATTATTACCTTTCAGATTACTACTACAGTTAAGGCAATTGTTGCATGCGAATGTACCTGTAGGTAGTGGTGCATGATCAATACACAGTTGGTGATTAAATTTGTCTTCCCTATAGGTATGGACCAAACTATTTTTTATTGTTCGATTTCTCCTGAAAGACATCATGGGTTTGGGTAGTTGGTTTTTTTTGTTGTTCATCAATAAATGCCAGTTCCTATTTATTATATTTTTTATTTTATTGCTCATAGGAGTGAAATTAGTAACAAAGTTAAGTGGTTGCTCTCTTGACTTAGGTTCTTTAGGTGTAAAAAACGAGTCTCTGTTAAAATATTTTGCTCTTTTATAAGCATGACGGATCATCCGTTTAGGATATCCACTGTCTAAGAATTTCTTTTTTAAATCATCTGCGTGTCTATCAAAATCTTTCATAGTGGTACAATTCCTTTTAAGTCGTAAAAATTGACCAAAAGGAATGTTGTCCTTTTGGCAAGGGGGGTGGTTGCTGTCGTAATGGAGCATGGTGTTTCTGTCTGATGGTTTGGTATAAAGCTCTACATTGAGGCAACCACCCACATCTTTGATAATCACATCAAGGAATTCACATCTATGTCAGATTAGAATCACCTAGGTTTAGCCAGTCAATAAATTCCAACAGCATTTCTTTAGTAACTGACCAAATAAAAAAAACATCATCAATGTATCGTGCCCATTGTGATACATTTTCAAAAAAAGGGGATAACTGATTAAAAACATGTGTCTCCTCAAATTGGGCAACATAGAGGCAGGCCAGACTAGGGGCACATGTGGCCCCCATGCTGGTCCCCTTCACCTGTTTATAAAATTCTCTATTAAAAATGAATAGCTTGTATTTGAGAACCAAAGAAATACAATCTACAATAAAAGTGTTATGTGCACTCAGATCCCCTTCCTCAGATGAGAGTAAACTTTCAATCATTTCAATTGTACTGCTTTGGGGTACATTCGTATAAAGGGCCCCTATATCTAAACTAACTAAAAATTGTGTTTCAAAATTGAAAGGTAGGCCCTCTATTTTATGGATAATAGCAGTGGTATCTTTTAAATAGGCTTTTTGAGGGGTGACAAAGGGCTGCAAGAACACGTCCGCATATTTGCTCAAGGGTTCTGTTACCGAGCCTATGCTGGAAACAATGGGATGCATTGGAGGATCGGACATGTTCTTGTGCACCTTTGGCAATCCATAGAGTGCTGGAATAGTAGGATGTATATTAAGTAAAAAATTGAATTTGTCATTACAAATAACTTCCTCTTCCTTTGCTTGATTAAGAAGCCTTTTGATGTTCTCTTCAAGTTCTATCAACTCTTTTCTATTCAATGGTTTATAGTGCTCTTTATTATTAAGGAGTAAGTACATTCTTCTATTATAGTTAGTAGTATCCATGATCACAATACTACCACCTCTATCGGCTGGTTTTATTGTCAATTCATGCATTTGTTCAAGGTTCTTGAGGGCGATGGCCTCCACTTTTTCCAGATTATGTGATATCCAAGTTTTCTGTTTAAAGAGATCATTTATGCTTTTATCAACAATTATTTCAAAAGCCTCAATCTCCTTTTTGACTAAATTAATCTGTGGAGTCCAACAGGATTTTGACTTTAGACCTGACTTATTATGGACAAGAGGTCTCTCTTTGTCTTCAAAGATTGCATTCAATCTTATTTTTCGAAAGAAACTTTGAAGGTCTCTCTCAAGAGAATACCTATCAACTGGTGTAGTAATGGCAAAACCTAATCTTTCTCTATATAAACTTTCTTCTGATTTAGTTAGGACTTTATGTGAAAGATTAATGATTGGGGCCTTAGTTGTATTTAATCCCATACCTTCTGGCTCCGTGTATACGGACGTTGATGGAATGGGGTTTGCGGGGGATGTTTGCCTCTCCCCCGTCCTCTCCCTCTCGGGGGCCCAAATTTTTGATGGCGTTTCTCCAATAAAGACAGATTATCTCTATTGGGTCCGGGGAGTGTTTCCCTTTCTTTGTTGCTATTGACTTCATTTGTACTTTCACATTCTGAATCAGAGCTAGTGTAAGATGTATCAAAAAACCGCACCTTTTTCTTGGGAATTTTTTTTGGTGCGGTTTGCCACTGTCTGCGCGGTTGGAAGTTCTCCCTGGGTCTATCATAGAAGTCCTTTTGCAGGTAAGGGTATACATACTCTGGGTTATAATTGTTAATATCTTTCTTAAGTTTATTTGATTTTTTACTAACAAGATAGTCTTTATACCCAGAGATGTCTGCTTGGATTTCATCCAATTTTTTCTTTGCATCGTCTAGAGAGGTGTTATCTCTTAGCTTCTGCTCTAGTTCTTCTATGTCTTTCCTTTCTATTACTAAAACTTCGTATGCCGTTTCAATAATAAGCAGCATCCAATCGCGGCTGCAGCGGTTGGCTACCATAGTCCAATGTTCAATTCATTTTTAATAAATATCCCAGGTTCATAGGTAACTTGGAGACCTTTGGGAACAATTCCCTGTTTACAATATTCTACCAATAAATCAGCGTGCAAATCCGCCCTAATCACCTTTTTTTTTAGGTTCCATAGGTTGCGCCATTCCTCCTCATCTGTATTTTCTAACCTCACAGATGTTATATTTTTAGAGGATCCGTTGATTTATTTTTAAATTGATCCTCCGTGTAACTATATGTTTTTATACCTTCCATAGTTAAACGGAATCTGAGGTAAACGTAAACACCCCCCCAGCTGACTAGCTGAAAGTATGAACAAAAAAATTGGAGAGGTCCCCTAACTAATCCAATCCGGGACTAGGGGTAAGTAATTAAGAAAGATAAACTGTCCCAAAGCCATCCAACAGTTAAGGAGCAAAAGAAACCAATGATGATATATACAACAATACTAATACCACTGCCATACTAAAGTAATACACCACTGTGAACAAAACTGTTATATAAAAAACTGTATTATATAAAAAACAGAAATAAAAATATTTGTTTCTTATGTCAAGGTATATTTGTTCATTTTATTCAAAAACAATACATAAACAATCAATATTGACTTCACAATTAATTGGTACTTTGAAAGAACATAGTTAAAAACCGATATTAAAATACATCACAAAGAGTAAAAACAATTTTTATGATACAGGTTACGTTGTTTGAGAAAAGTAGTTGTCGATGCAGCGTTTCGTTCATCAGGACAATTTCTAAACGACAGATCACAAATAATTACTTGACAGATCCAATTACATTCGTACATTCGTATGCAACAATTGCCTTAACTGTAGTAGTATTCTGAAAGGTAATAATATTGAACACAATGGAGTATCTTCCAAAATTAAGAGTTTCATCAATTGCCGCACGAAGAACATTATCTGATAAAGTGCCCGTGTAATCTAGCATACATAGGAGAGACCTCCAGGGAAGTACGTGTTAGACTTAACAAACATAGGTCAGCAATCAGAAATCACAAGAGAGGTGCCCCCCCCTTGTAGATCACTGGAAAGAGGCAGGACATAAAAATGATGATCTGTCTTGGTGTGGCTTAGAAGTAATTGAAATGAATAGCTGAGCAGGAGACACTAATAGTAAAAGGAATAAACGAGAACAATACTATATGTCCCGCCTGAACACCGTTCGAAACGCACTTAATAGTAAAGAGGACTGGGAGCGAATTGTCTGAGACATTTTGGCCCCCAATAATACAAATGATTATATCTAGCCCTCTATGCTGTACTGTTAGACCATCCCTAGAAGTGTAAGTTTAGGTATTTGTTGAGAATATTCATTATTAAAATAGAGCTGACAGTAATTTTTAAGTGCTGGGATTTATGATAATGTCTTTATATATTTAGTCGTCTACCGCCCTTGATGCATATATAATTACTGGTTTCAATGCACGATTGACGGAGTTTACAGTATATAACCCAGCCTTTCTCAGTCTAAGTATCCGCTACCTTGCTCGTGAAATTGATAGTGGTGGACACAAGAGATGAATTTCGGAATAATAAATGCTTCGCATATACGCGTTGCGTTCTTAATTAAAGTAATAGATAGTCGTCTCTGAATTACAATATGTACCACCTTGAAAAGGCAAATGAGCTGCATATCTGTAGAGGTATTGGAATTCCCTTTGAACGACATCCGAGCGATTTCTGGGAATATAAAAAGCATTGTTGACATACTGTTCACGCATTGTATGTGTGACAATAAAGTTACTATTCTCAAAAAAACTGGGAAACACAACATCATGGCGCAAATGTCCTACTAACGAATAGGAGACATTGTTACAACCTGTCAGGTGATCTGCTACAAGCCAATGGCAGACTTGGGTCTATTTAAACAGCTAGGGCTCTACGTCAGTCGCAATGCCGATACACACGCCAGAGGGTGCAGGGAGGCCGTTCGTCCCATCTAAGGTGAGAAGCTGCTATAATGTTACCAGGCCGGCTGGAGTGTTCAGCCCGTAGGAATAAGTAACTTAGCACTTTTGAGCGTACCCGTATAAGACGTTAAGCCAGGCATAACATTGTAATAACAAAGTTGAGAGAATCTAATGCGGCAATATAATGTTAATTTTACTCATGATTTAGAGACCGGACGTATCTAATGGTCGCAGTAAGGTCCGTAGAGACGCTTTGTTATCCTAGTAAATATTTGCTGTTTAAAACATTTGCCGTGTAAATTTAATTGACCCCAATGCTGATTGTCGCTTTAATAATTTTAGGCGCATGGGTGTGCATTATAATGTTACACCCTTAAATAGGGACTGATAGCATAAGTGTAGCCTAAACAATAGTTGCCCTATGGACTTTAAACAGATACAGCCCATCCCTATACTGTAGAACACTCTAAAGTCTGAATATGGGTACACATATTATATTATATGTTTATCCTTTTCATCAACAGATTGAATTTAACCAATTACAACTTTTAAATTTGAATGAAAGGAAATTTTGCCGTTAAAATAAGCATATCAGCAAACAAAGCTGCAGCGGCAGAATTTTGAATCCACACACGCGTTTACCCTTCAGTTCATTTGGGAAGTGCTGAAAAAGACCTTTGGCAGGTAAATTCCTTAGGGGGTTTAGAGTATGTTTCTAATGAGGCTACACCATTTTTCATAGATTTCAACTGGAAACTGACTACAAAAATCGGTGGCCCCTCTGTATGATGTGAAGCAAAAACATAATCGGATTTTAAGGTAATTTAAACCTGAGAGTTGTGGTGCATTGAAGGGATCTCTCCAAGTTTGGAGTGTGATTATAATAGGTATGCCCTTTTTGTTCCTTTAAGGAAAGAATCTTTTTTGATGCGAGCAGCAGGATTAAGCTGGCACATCTAAACCAAGGGCCCATGTTATAAAAAAAACCCTTGTGGCGTATTGAACAAATTCATCTTGCTCAAAGCCTATGGCTGAGGTATGTGATTATCATACATGTAAAACATCTGGAATAGTTTAGTAAATTCGACATATAGATGCATTTTATAATTGCTTTACATATAGAGAATACACTTTTAATTGTAAGGGTTACATGAGAAATATGTGCCTGATAAGAGTTATTACTTACATTCAGTTTTTACCGAATGGAATCGGTAGTAGTAATGTCTGAGTTACTAGTTATAGACAATGTACATTATAATGGTCTAATGTTATTAGCAAATGATACTGTAAATTATAAAAAAGATGCTCTCTGTTGTTGTAAACACTGCCTACTGACCACGAGTGATAACATGTTTAATTCTTACAAAATGTAATTGGATCTGTCAAGTAATTATTTGTTCTCTGTCGTTTAGAAATTGTCCTGATGAAGGTGTAAGAATTTTAATATATACCGAAACGCTGCGTCGACAACTACTTTTCTCAAACAACGTAACCTGTATCATAAAAATTGTTTTTACTCTTTGTGATGTATTTTAATATCGGTTTTTAACTATGTTCTTTCAAAGTACCAATTAATTGTGAAGTCAATATTGATTGTTTATGTATTGTTTTTGAATAAAATGAACAAATATACCTTGACATAAGAAAAAATATTTTTACTTCTGTTTTTTATATAATACAGTTTTTTATGTAACACAGTTTTGTTCACAGTGGTGTATTACTTTAGTATGGCAGTGGTATTAGTATTGTTGTATATATCATCATTGGTTTCTTTTGCTCCTTAACCGTTGGATGGCTTTGGGACAGTTTATCTTTCTTACTTACTTACCCCTAGTCCCGGATTGGATTAGTTAGGGGACCTCTCCAATTTTTTTGTTCATTTCTTTCAAACCCCCCACATCCTGCGTGGCGCTGCGGCACCTCTGCCATCTCATTACGGCGCACCGGGGTGCCGCGGCGCACACTTTGGGAACCACTGCCTTAGCACATCATAACATGACCTTAGGCATGGGACATAAGTCATGAACATGAATCACCTCCTGCATTAGGCATAAACATATGCGCTAAGCATCATTAGGGGCATAAACGACACATCATGCTTAACGCTAGGTACAACCATATGCAGTAGGCATAAACCTGTGAGCATGGAACGCATTATTCTCAATCATGAAATGAAAACATCATGGCATGTCATTAGGTATCCTCCTGAGCATAGCTCACATCATGCGTAACCTTCGGCCTACTCCTATTAGCATATTTACATTACGCCTTTATCTGGTTAGCAGTAGGTGCACACTTCAGGCCTAGAACCACATTTTGCATAAATAAAGGCACTTCTCACAACATTAGCAGTGCAACCCTCAGTGGAAATCTGTACATATTGGCATCATCAAAGTACATTCTCAGTAGCATGAATACATGACGCCTATATCAGGTTAGGCATGGGGGAAACATCACAGGTAGAAGACACATTATGCCACCAGTCAGTAGGGCACCTCGGAAATACCTAAAATCAGTGTCCCCCACGCTGCAGATTGGTCCTCGATGACACTGTGCCTGGGGAACCCACTCTCTGGGACTCTGTACCTCAGAATTGCCCCCAATCATGGCAGCTGCCCACTGTCTGGCGGAGCAACTGCGTCAGGTAAATCAGTACTGTCACGTGGGGGACCCTGCTAGGACTCTAAAGGAAAACATGTCCCAACGTTGCTGCGGCCTGCATCTGCGGCGCCGCTGAGGGAGAATGAAGCACTGGCACCCCCCCGTGCAGATTGGAGGAGCCCCCCCCTTTTGGAGCTCAAAGAAAATTCCCCGCTCGCTGCAGCTGCCCGCTACGGCGGAGTAGCTGAAGAGAATGAGGCCAAGGAGCACTGAGCATGAGGGAGCCCATCTCTGGGGCGCGGGAACACAGGGGGCAGGCACCGACAATGTGCCTCAACCATCCCCCCTTGACCCGCCACCAAGCCCCACTCATCGGCTCTTCTGGGATTCGTCCTGACTGTAGGCTCCTCCGCTCTTCTTGCTGGTCTCTCGTGGTCTCTGCTCTGTCCTCTGGCAGCTCCGCTCTTCTTGCTGGCAGGAGGCGGCTGCCGGAAGGGGTGTGCGCCACTCTGACTTCTCAGTGGCTGCGGGGCTCTCTCCAGATCACAGGAGCCTCGCTCAGCAGCACCTCGTTGGGCTTCACCCGGGCCCCCTCCTGGGACCCAT
Organism: Lissotriton helveticus; assembly: GCF_964261635.1. Taxonomy (NCBI): domain Eukaryota; kingdom Metazoa; phylum Chordata; class Amphibia; order Caudata; family Salamandridae; genus Lissotriton; species Lissotriton helveticus. The sequence goes on along the minus strand of NC_136073.1, from coordinate 467,198,262 downwards.
GGCTTCAATAGGGAGCACGTGAGGCTCCAAACAACAGCCTCTAGGCCCCGCCCAACACCAGGCTTAGGCTTCTGGGTCACCGCCAGCAGAGTGGCGGCCCTCTCCTTGTTCTGCGCAACCCAGGTTGCGGCGGTGACTCCGGGCAAATTCAAAGTGCGGGATAGGTTCCCGCCAACATTGGCATTAAACCCGCGGGGTGGGCTCCCGCTCGGTTTCTAAAGAGGCCGGAATGTGCGGAGGACACCCGCTACAAAACCACGCTACTCGCGGGGTAGGGTCCCGCTAAAAGGCATAATGCAACGGGGTGAGCTCTGACTGTCAAAGTGCAAAGAAAGGTGGCACAATGTGGGGTGGGCTCCCGCTGCTTTACAAAGCGCTCAGGACCTGGCACCAACGCGGGGTAGGCACCCACTCTTCCCCAAGCATGCAGGGGGGAATCCCACATGCTGGGATTTCCTCGTCGCACTTTGGCAGCACAACGCTGCAGGGAAGTGAACGTTCCTCACCTCCTGGGCAGTTTGAATGTGGTGCAGAAATGCAGAATGCAGCACCCAGTGGCAGAGCTCTCTCAGCACAGTGCTACAGGCGACAGACCCTCTTCTGGCAATTTGAATGTAGCGCTCATGAGGCTCTAGGTCCCAGGAAGGCAGTCAGGGTCCCACTGAGTAACGTAGCTCCCACACTCCTCACCTCCTTGGAGTGCAGGCAGACAGGTGCTAGCACTCACGAGGCGCTAGGTCAGGAGAGCAGGCAGGCAATGATGGGCAGGATCCGCAGACAGTGGGCACTCATCAGTGCAGCACAGCTGTTCCTAGAAACGGTCAACTCCCACAAAGTAGAACTCCTCCTGGCATAGCAGTCTTTACTCCAGTGAAGGGCTCTCACTGCCCCTGTGGACACGGAGGGGTACCGATGGGCACAGGGGCCAGCACACAGGCCCTTGTGGCGGTACCTCCTGGCAGAGTGTCCCCTCTCAAGCAAAGTCCATGCAGTCAGCACATGGAGTCTCAGCCCCTCCTTATATACACCCCTCCTACCAGAAGGGGCTGGCACCTTCTAGAAGGCTCTCTGGGGAATCCGATCCCAACTGGTTTTGGGGGAGGTGTAGAGCACTGTGTCTGCCAGACTTCCCGCCAAGAGCTGGGGGGCTGGGAGACAGACAACTAGACCACCAACCCACCTCAGACAGGCAGGCACAAAGCACACCAAACAGGGTGACATTTTAAAAGTGAAATTTTTGAACAGCGTACATAAACCTCTGCACATCATTGCGCAGCATTCCATCACACAGATACAGCAAAAAGGTTAGGAGGAAATGCAAAAAAGTTTGGGATGACCCTGCAAGCTGGGCCAACCTGTGGTGGCACAGTTGCTAAGAACTGAGAGACGACAGCCACGTCCATGATCACGCAACAGGCATAAAATCTATTTGGTACCTGACTGATAGGTATGTGTCAACCATTGTGTTACTTTAGGGATGAATGGATCCTGGAATAGCCAAGTGTGCCTAAGTACATGACAAGTAAACCTAACATTTAACATTTAATTAATCGTCCACAATATGTTACCTTTTCTAGAAGGTGCTAGGCACAAACTCAACATTTGGTGAACCCGCTCAGCTGATAATCCCATGCATCAGTGTTTCAGTTTACTAAAAATATGCGCAAGTTATTTCTATTTTGACAGATTTGAACCCTCTGAAGAATGATCTTTGCTAAACTGACACTATTGTAATCTCACTGAAGGACTCCTGCCTGACAATGTAGTATCTACAATGTATACAACAGAAAAGCTAAATTGGTTATCAAATCCCAGTACATATGGTAACATTGTAATTATAGTGTTAATCCAGGCCATTGACTTCTCACCTCCATGTATCCCCAAATGTCAAAATTACTTATGAAAAGTAGTGAATGATAGAATATGAAGCTCTGAAAGATCGATATGTCCTGAAAGGGTGTCTGCAATATATGAATGTTTTCTGTTTTAAGAAAATCGAAAAGGACACTGTAATAGAATAAAACATTTTACAAACTAAATGGGTGTGCCATTTGAAGCAGCTTCCATCTACATAAAAAAACAAAGATAGTTTTATATGTGGCCTTAAGCAAAGTTTTAAATGTTTCCTAATACCCAAGTGTTGTATAACCTTAGTTTTAACCCATGATCTCCTGATTGTATGCAGCCTTGAGGATTCAGGGAAAAATGCACCAGAAGTGCTCACAAGTGAGTTTAACCCACCCACATGAAAGGTAGTTCTCTTGAATAAGGAGATAAGTTGTCACTCGATTTGGAAAATGTGCTGCAAGAATAGTTGATAAAACTTCGTTTTCAAGCTTACTAACTACTACAGAACATTGCACCAACATAACTTTTGAATGCTTGCTCTCCTGACAGACCAAAAATATACAATCACGTCTTCTTCATGCTGTTAATCTTTTCAAATATTTGTTATACTGAACAAAGTATGGAACTGCATCACATTAAAATAGAAAGACTCGCTGATTGTTTGTTTTTTGTTGTTATTATTTTAATAAGGAGCAGCAGGTGTTAATGAAGTTGGTATTGCCTTGGGGCGGTGGCTTTCATGTAGCAGCAGAAACCCTGCGAACGTTGAGGAGAAAACATGCATGTGAGAATTTTACAGAAAACATGGTGTATTATTCTTATTAGTATGGATCAAAAAAGTGGCGAGACGAAGAAGCAGAGGCTCATTCAGCTTCTGAGAGGTACTTGTTATCTACCAGAAAGTGGGGTAATGAACCACATAAGTCTCAGTGCCAGAGTCTCAGAACGTTTTGTCTCAGAGACCCTCAACCACACGTTCACAGACTGCAGTGCATGTAATCTCCGCTTAGTGTGGCTCGGAGGATAGTTTCATCATCGGGTCTTGTCACTTGAGTGTCCGGTTCTACAACATTCAGTTACGGAGAGATGCATGCAAGAGCACTGCACAGGATGATTTAAAGCTAAGGTTAACCCCCTGTTCTACATTTCTCAAGACCATGATGCAAATGAAATGCATATTTAAGGTATATGCTTAAAGGCTGTACCTATAACCAAATTCCGTCTGGAGCAAAGTGTGTTCACTGACAAAGACGGTGAGTGCTTCCACTCAATTTTTAAACACACTATCCGGGAAGCCCTGAAGTATAAGGCCTCTTTATATATTTCTTTGGTCCTGACGAAGGCCATAGACCCGTACGGGCTGTTCCAGGCCGAAAAATATCGAGCCAACCACAAGAGTTTGTGGACAAGTGGCTCATCCACTAAACACTGCTTTGTTTTTAAACTTATCCTTATCCTACTCTTTTCTCCCAACGAAGATTCACCTAAAGGATAGAAGATAATTTGAATCCACTGACCACTGTCCACACCCAGACAGTCTCCCTCCTGGTGGAGGTTTTGATGTCAGTTGTAGAATGGGACACTCAAGTGACTAGACCCAATGAGGACGCTATCCACTGAACCACACTAAGCGGAGATTACATGCACTGCAGTCTGTGAAAGTGTGGTTGAGGGTCTCTGAGGTAAAATGTTCTGAGACACTGGCAATGAGACTTATGTGGTTCATTCCCCACCTTTCTGACAGATAACAATTATTATCCTTATTGACTACATAGTGAGCCTCCATCATCCTCAAGTGGTTAAGATGCCAATATTTGCATACATGATTCCCTAACCTCCATCGCCCAGGTCGCAATAAAAGCCATATCGTCTTTCTTTTGATTGATGCATCCCTACTTCCCCCGTGTACTCACAACTCTGCAGAGTCTGAAAAGCCAACATTTATCTTTCACGATCAGGAAGATGTCCGAGCACACCAACCACATCCAAATGGAGACATTTGCCTGACCCAGGACCTCACTCTGCTCTGTTTATTGCAGTACCACATGGCAGAACTGTTGTCTGTGAGAACCTGAACCAACATCCCATTGATGGATAGGAGAACGACCCTCAGAGCCACATCAATTGCCTTAGAACTGATACGACTGCAGATCTCGAGCCATCCCCTCTGAAACCTGGATGGCATCTGTCAAATGTCCTGGGTAATGGGCCCATTGAAACTGTAAATTTCATTGCAGAGCATGCATGTGCCACCTGGCATAACTGACCAGGAGGATGCACATGGCTAAGAGACCAGGCAGCATCATAGATGCTTTCACTGTGATACAGGAATGATCTTCGGCCTAATGTCCTGGACTCGTTGCGGTGGAGGGAAAGCCCTGAACTCCACAGTGTCCAGGATTGGTGCAATGAATGGAAGCCTCTGCAAAGGAGGCAGGTGATGCGTTGCTAGTGAACTTTAATAATGTACAGAGTTATCATCGTCTGTCAGCGGTCTGCGACTGACTGTGGTAGGCCCACCTTCAACAATTTGTGGTCAAGTTACAGGAATACTAAAACCACTGACCTTCAAAGATATGTAATTCCACCGCCATCACTTTTATGAACACCGGAGAGGTATTAGTGAGGCCAAAAGGGTGTTCAGCAGATAGAAAATACTACTGACCCTTGAACAACCTATAGTATCTGTGAGGCTGCAGCACTGGTGTATGAACATACCTGTCCTGCAGGTCCAAGGACACCATCCAGTCACCTGTCTCTAGAACAGACAAGACCTGGGCCAGCATGAGCATTTTAAATTTGGCCTTCAACAGAAGGCATTCAGAAGCTGAAGATCTATAACAGGCATTAGGTCCATGTACTTCTTTACAGCAGGAAATATCAAGAGTAACAACCCCTCATCTTTCTGGGTCTGGAATTCTCTAATAGCACCTCTGGCAAGCAACAGCTGCATCCCCAGTAACAGAATGGGCAGGTGCTCATTAGAAATCTGGTATGGTATGTGAGAATTAGTGGGTGGGGCAGAATAAAAAGTAGGGCATAGCCATTATTTGAAAGACCCATCTGTCTGATGTGATGAATCACCAACCTAGGAGGAAACATTAAGTCCTCCCCTGTAATGGTTGTGGATTTGGCGCAATTTGGAGCTTCTGCCAAACACACAGCCATTACTTACCACAACCCTTCCCAGGACTCATACAACACCACACATAAACATATAAAATACCAACCTGAGAAAGGAATAATACTAACAGCTAAAGATACTATAAATCATAGCTCAGAGGGTATGTATAGCAACGTCTCCCGACGGATCAGAACAAAATTAGCAAAATCAGAATCAGCAACACCTTCCGGTGAATCAGATCAGCAACACCTTCCGGTGACAGGACAACTTATCACAGGTAAGAAACAGACAGCAACTCGCCACTGCACGGCAAGAAATAGCAACACCTTCTGGTGACAGGACAACTTACCATGGGTAAGAAACAGACAACAACTCGCCACTGCACGGCAAGAATCAGCAACATCTTCCGGTGAAAATCAGTACATACCTCTTACGCTATGTTGGGCTGGTCTACTTACAATTTGGATATTCCTGTTTCAGAGCCGATTTCCTTCCCGTATCAACAATTACCCATTAGAGGGGAAATAGCCCATCCCTCCATAAGCACTTGGTAAAAAAGGGTCCCGGCCTTCCTCCACAAGGAATATACTACCAATTACACTTGTAGTTAACACTAATTAGAAGCAGCGCACCTTCCTGTCATCAGTTACCTGTAAGAAGGGAATTTCACAATTCTTCTGTACAACAGCACCTGGCTAAGAAGAACCCACACTCCCTCTCAGAGACAACAGACAAATGAAACTAATGCACATTGGGGTCTCTTTATTAGACAAATTTAGAATGACAAGGAAATAAATAACAAATACTTTTTATTCCACAATGATAGAATGAAAAGGAAAGAAATAACTAAACATCACAGTGAGCAATCACCAACACATACATACATATAGGAGCTGAAAGGTAAAGATGGTTAGACATAAAGAGATAATAAAAATATTCTTAGAACACCTCACCATCTTTATCAAGGGGCCCATCTCTCTGGTTCGATCAGGATTCTCTGTTATCACCAGCATCTGTTACCCATGGCCTCTCCATCTGAACAAACTGGCTCCCACTGGCAACTCCCATCTGCAACTTGCCCTTCCATCTTAATGAACTCGCTCCATGCCACTCCTCCAACATCTGGCCTCTCCAACTTGTAACCAGCAACTGGCAAAGAACTAATAGCACAATGACCAACGGCAAAATGACTAGCAGCAAAATGACTAGTGGCAAAGGACTGATGGCTAAATGAACAGCGGCAAAAATGACAAAGGCAAAATGACACCCTGCCCTCTAACTCTCTTGCTAATATATAATGCAGGTTTTCCAGAGAAGCTTCCAGCAAGCGCCCAGCCCTCCATCAGATTCCTGCACCACTCCCTGTGCCAAAGACGCACCCCCCGGCGGCCGGTCTGTTGTTGCGTCTACACCACAGGGCAAGAACATTCCTCTGATAAGAACCGGCCCTGTCTGGTTCACTGCTAGCGAACAACACATGAAACTGAAACATTGCCTTTCACCTGCAGAGGCCCAGCAAAATGGTGTCAGAAAAGAACATGGCATCTCTCAAGCATAGGCCTCTAGGCCCGAAAAAGAGCAAAGACCATAGAAAGAAGCCATACAATCATGCCAAAGCCAATAGGCACTAAGCAAGATAAAGTCAGAAACATAAAGAGAACTTCAGGCCTACACATTCCTATGTTGTGTGATGATGTGAACTGCAAAGCATGTCAAAGGTAATAGTCAGTGCTATCTAGAGGTCACTATACTGAGCTACAATGTGCTGAGATGGTGGTGGGCAATGGTCATAAGCGGATCCAACCACCATCTACTAAAATATCGGTCACTACATCCCCCCAATGGGGAGACACCATCACATTTGCGGCTGAAGAACTACATGGCCATTTAAGGGCCATGCTGCCTCATTGAGGAGGCCCTGTTATTGCATTAAATGTGTAAAAAGTGATAGGAGGAATGTTTGCAATTTGACTAACCACTGGTAATCACTTGGGGTAGCAGTCCAACCCATCATTCTTTTGCTCACCAAGCCACCCCATATTGGAACCAACCATATGCAAATCACTTTTCACCCTGCTCTAATATGAACAGTCCATCCTGAACTGCCAGGACAGGTCCTCCCTGAACCAGAACACAAGCTGCCCAAGACTAGTTTTGCTCTGATTGAGGTTCTACAGTCGGTTGTAGCTTAGTTTCAGTGGCACAGTGAGCACGGGACACATATCTGAGCATAGCCTGGCGTTAATTACAACAAGCACACAAAAGGTGAGCTATATACTATATAAAGCTATATACAAATCAGTCTCACCCTGTTCTTTTAAGAACAATCCAGACCACCTTTTCAGGCTGGTCTTTCCTCATCCAGAACAAAAGTAATCTAAGGCCAGTTTTCCTCCCTGATTGGGGCTCTTCGGTAAGGTGTAGCTTGGTTCCAGTGGCACAGTGAGCACTGATACCCCGACTGGGTATTTCCTTGGCCAATTAGGGTGTTACATCCAACACACAAAAGGTGTTGGGAGAATCGCTTGCAATAAGTCTAACCACTGGCAATTGCTCGGGGTAACATTTCAACCCATCCTTCTTTTGCCCACCATGCCACCTCAGTTTGGACCCGGCCAGAGACATATCAGCTTTAATAGGAACAGTCCAGCCCAAACTGCTAGGTCAGGTCCTCCCTGAACAGAACACAAGCTAAGATAAACCTGTCTGAGTAAAGAATTATACCAGGGCGTAAAATGTCAACTTCTATGCAGATGAGTAAATGCTTTTGGAAGGGCCAGATTTTTGTTTTTTGGACTGTCTATCCATGTGGGCACTGAGTCATACCTGCATTGACCATAGAATCGAATATTAATAGTATAAAAAGAATCACAAAAAGGGCAAAACAGCTTTAATCCTGAAGAATGTAGCAGTTTCCAGTGAAAGGAAGCTTTGGTGATCTCACAACAGTTCATATAGTCATAAAAACACTTCCATTGCAACTTAACCTCTACATTCCAGCTCGACAACTATAGAGACACCTGCTACCCATAAGACCCTATCAGTTCCAATATATTCAGAGGTGAAGATCAGCTGGGCCAAATTATAGGGCTCCTTAATAAGAACCATGACCATCTGGAGGCCCAACAGGAGTTGCTGAGGGAGCACAATGACATGCAGAAGACCGATAATGACCTTCTGGAGCAAAATATCTACATGTATGCTCCTTTTCTGTCTGGGGTGGTACAGGATAGCTTCAGGGTCAATTTGTAGGGCTGTTAAAAGAAGCTTAATCCTCTTTCTGTGGAGTTCCCGCTAGCTCCACCAGCCAAAACTCTGTCTCTACAGAACTAGAAGCCCAGGAAGCCCCAGTACTTGTCATCATTCGTGATCCTGAAACTGCCAAGCCATTGGTTCCCTTCAGGAAGGGCCATTCATCTGGACCAGTGGAAAATGTCCATAGGAACCCCACCACCAAGAGACCAAAGCAGGGATTTTCTCACATGAGCCAGCATCACTTACTTGTGGAATAATTCTTCCTCACATTTGTTTGCTACCAACTGTGTGGGATCTGGGCACATACTCCTAATACTGGTGGACTTGTCTTAATAATCTCATTGCTAACATTCAGATAAATCCTGTTCACATTTCTGTGTCTCCCTAGGTTTTGTTTGACATTTAACAAAATACATTTTTCACAATCTCATGTTTTGTGTTTCTATCAATGTGTGTGGATTTTGAATTTCCTGAGCAACATTTTTAGTTGCTGACTATTTAAAATGTATCACACTGTTCTTGGTGCACACTAGGATTATTTTTCATCCACATGTTAAGGGCAAACATTGATCACAAATCTGTGTGGTTTTAAAAGAAAGAATATTTGGCTAACCCATACGGGTGTCATAATGTGGTCATCAAATTGAAACAATTCAGCAATACAATACAATTAGCATATTCATAATATGCTATTGATATCTATAGTACATTGCTTTCAATTATTTATTTCTTATGAAACCATTTAGAATGTGTTTATAGCTAAAGTCCAATGCGGGTGTGTAATTGGTCACACCAAAAATACTGGCTCACAAAACTCTGCTGCCAATTTAGAAGTGGACATTGAAGCTCTCTTACAATTCTCACGGTGCTCCAAAAGTATGACTACATCCAACATCAAAAAATAAGGTACCACTCAACCCTGTTATGGTTAAATAGGGATCTGAGAGACACCCACATATGTCAGTCTCATTTCAAGAACCACACTCACCTGGATAACACCCCATAACTGTGTTTTCCACCCAATTTGAACAAGTTTGACACAAATACATCATTATGCATGGCTCTTATCTTCCAGATCGGTACATGACTAGGGAATGCCCTACCAGTGCTAAGGGATTATCAATGACTCACTAGTGTCCAAAAGATGGCAGTGGGGTGAACCCTGTTTGACAAAGATTTTTTTTAAAATTTTGAACATAGGACTCTCAGGGCCCGATTCACAGAACTAACTTAGGACAAAATCCTAAACTTACTACTATTGGTATTCACAGAAGTTAGGATTTTGACTTAAGTTTGTCTTAAGACAGACTTAAGACAGACTTAAGATAAAATCCTAACTTAAGTCTGTTTTAAGTCTGTCTTAAGACAAACTTAAGACAAAATCCTAACTTCTGTGAATACCAAAAGTAGTAAGTTTAGGATTTTGTCTTAAGTTAGTTCTGTGAATCGGGCCCATAGTGACTAAGGTGCTTCAAACACACTCTTAAATATTACACTAAAGGCAGATATTAACAGCACATACACCTATTTTATTGAGGAGCAACTAAATATAATAGTGTCATTTATTGTGAAGCTGCATAATCTAACATTGGAAAGCAGTATGATTACCCTACTTGAGCAATCTTTTAAACAAAGAACCAAAACTGTTCTGTCTTGGTGAAGTTTGTCCCTTTAAAGGCAATCACTTATTTTCTTAGATTTATTAACTTCACTTACCATCACGTGGAGACGTTGTTAATTACTTCTTGACTGAGGCCAATTACGTCTTCATCTCCACTGTCATCTTCATGGTGCCATTCTACAACATCACCCAGCCTATCCTCATAGTAACCCTCATCTGGGATAAAAGGAATGTCCCTACCCAGAGCAATGTTGTGCTGCATACAACATAGAACAGAAATTTGGCACACCCTGTCTGGAGAGTAGCTGAGGAAACCACCAGTCTTATCTAGGTAACTGAATCTGGCTTTCAGGAGTCCAATGGCCCGCTCTACAATTCCCCTTGTTTTTGCATTGGTCTTGATGAAGTGGATTTCCCCTGGTGTGGTTGGATATTCGGAGTCTCCTGCAAAACATATAGGAATGAATATTAAAATGAAATACATTTTATCCAGAGTGTGAAGAAATGACAAGTTTTGTTTTCTTTGTGTTGTATGTGTTCCTCGCTTACAAATAAGCCAGGTCCTCATGCTTGTAAGTTATGCCATCTGCTGTGGTATGTTGCTATTCTGTAGCACAAAAGAGTCATGGCTGGATCCTGGGATTCATGCACATAAACAGGTGATGTATAGGTCCATAATGCAAACTACCTGTATATTGATGGAATTGAAGTTTTTCCGATAACAGAAAACGCATTCTCTGTCATGGGATGGTACCAGTGCAATATGTGTCCCATCGATGGCACCAACAACATGAGGGCATAAAAATATCCCTATATAGTGTTCAGGGTTCCCACATCAGTTGGAAATTGGATGTAGACAGTTTGTCATTCAGCATCACACTGATGAACTCTTAGAGCATGCATGGAAAAGTGGTTTGTGGTATTCTAGCACAATCTCCAACTGTGTACTGGAATGAAGCAAGCAATAGCTGCAAAATGCAAGACTACCATCGTTTTTGCCAGGGTGGTGACTGAGGTAGGGTTGCGAGTTTGTGGCTCCAGTTCAGAGGTTACTTGATGAGCCAAGTCCAAAATTGTCTGTAGTGTGACCATGACATCTCATTCCTGCATGGGAGGCAGGCAGTCCAGGATGCAGCAGCAAACCCATGTCTGCTGTCTTTGCTCTCTGACTTGCCCTGTGCCCATGGTGTTGCCTACATTTGTGGATTTCAAAACATAATAGAGTCATTGTTTAAATTGTACATTTGTCATAGTTCTATATCTTTACATTTCAATTTTTTTCATTTTTTATTCTATGCAGTGTTAGTGATATTTCTTTTAATGAACACCTTTTTCATATATTTTTTCCATCCACCAATGGAGGTTTAAAATACACCACCTGCAATCTATACACAACAAAGAGCATTCGTAGCTGATGTTTAAGCCTAACGTAATACCTCTGATGGATGGTTCTAATAAACTGCATCATCATATGTACACCTTCACCATTGTAGCAATATCCGCTGAATGTTCTTGATTCCAACATGCAGGGTACCTAAAATGGTAGAAGCTTGATGTGTTCGCCATGCGATTGAGACATACTCTGTTATTTAAGACAACCCACTGTCTATAAACTGCATTGCCATTGGTTCACAATCTGTGATTGACTTCAAAACATACAATGCTTTGCAGAGATCAGATCACTTGCCTCCTAAACCTTTTGCAGGGATCAGATGACTTACCTCATATCTTTTTGCTTTGGCACACCTCCTTCAAGGTTGCTGCTCACCAACGTCTGCATCCAAACATGGCTAAGTTTCTGGAGACAGACCCCTCAATCTCAAACCAGAAGAGCTGGAAATGCATAAAGTGGAGGCCCTGCCCCACTACATCCCGTTGTATAGCTCTGCAGAGCCTCAAGTAAGGGACCCACATTATTTCAACATTTTTTGAGACTCAAATTGGGTTTCACCTCGCCTACTAAAAATGTATTGCAGCAGAGCACATTTGAGAGCATCCAGCCTAATATCTTACATGGGGCATCAGATATAAAATATCACCTCTCAGATATTAGTAGAGGGATCGAAGAAAAGATACAAAGTCTATGGCAACTCCACAGAACCCAATTCGGATCGGAAATATCAACAAATTAAAGAAACTCTAAGTTATTAGCCCTGAAGAAGTCGCAGGACTATTCCCTGTTAGCTGTTGGGCGACAAAACACGGAATCTCTGTAATCAAGTGGAGGGCGAACAAACACCTTCCACTGAAGAAATTGAAATAAAACTACCATGCAATGAAAAACAAATACCAGTGTGATTCATAAACGTTACCACTTATGTCTGGATTTAAACAAACGTGTGCATAGTAACAACATTTACTGGATTTATTAATAGTCAGAGCAGTATCCACTGGCATAGACCCTAAAGTGTAGGCAAATCTGAATAGAGAGGCAGTGGTTGCATCAAATTGAATTGTTCTGACCGTCCTTCAGTGCCCCCAAGTGGACCTCCTGTCAAACAGTACCCCCAGATAGGTAAAAGTAGGGACGCATCTGAAGACCATGCCGCCAATATGAAAATGAGTAATCCTACTCTGGTGCGAGTCAGAAACTATAGTAAAAGACTTAGTTATATTTTTGAGGAGGCCTAAGTCCGACATAAAGGATACAAACGTGTCTAACAATATCTGAAGGGCCTGTCCTGTCCTGACCATGAGGACACAGTCGTCCGCATGCATCAAAACTGGCAGCTGATTGCTTCCAGGCTGTGGCGGCAATAAGTTTCTCGTTCAGGTAAAAAATCTAGAAACTGAAAAACAAGAAACCAGCACACAGCCCTGCCTAACACCTTCTCTGATCTTTATTAAACTGGTGCTTTCCCCACTGGGGCCGCATCTGATACTTACCTAAACATCGACATGTAACTGAGCAAGAAGATGGATGATTTGTGGTTTAGCGTCCTTAATTAATAACACATTCCACAACTTTGACCTGACTACATTATTGAATGCTGCACTAAGGTCCATAAAGGCCAAGAAAAGACAACCTTCTTTGATCAGGACATATTTGATCATAATTAGGTGGAGGTTCACGCACTGGCCGGCCATTCTCAGTCCAGGCCCGAAACCGTATTGAATTGGAGTTAAGATGTTCCTCTCGAGAGTCCAACATTGTAGCTTGTCCAGCAGTACCGTGCCCAAAACCTTATCCTTGGCCTCTATTAAAGATATGGGCTGGGAGCAGTGAGCATCACTCCTGTTCCCCTTTTTGAAAATTGGGATGATAATCGCCCTGAAACAGGATTTAGGAGGGCCAGACAGGGGCACACTTGTGAATAATCCCATCAGTATGGGGGCCCAGAATGTCAGATTGCTCTTGAACGATTAATGGGGATACTATCTGGCCCGGGTGCCTTGTCGCATGAGCACCTATTTATCACCACTGTTACATTTTTTACAGTAAACATTGAATCCTCTGTATTGCCCAAACCGGTTGTTACAAGCGCACTAGCACTCTCGCAAGAGGTCGGATAATGAAAGTCATATAGCTTGGTGAAATGACTAACCCAGACTTGACTGGTCATGTTTGTATCAATACTCAAAGAAGGACTAGTGGTAAAATGGTGCATTGATTGTCCTCCAGAAAAGAGCAGAGTCATTGCTAGCAGATGCAGCAATCCACTGCTCCATGGGCTCCCTCCTAATACAATTTTTCCTTTCCTTTATCGCATCTTTATAAAGTTTCCTACACCTTCTCATTTTGGTCTCTCAGGGAGGTTGTATTGCTTTGATGAGACTGCTATGGGCTTGTTTATAGGATTTATCAAGCCATGCATTTAATTTTGGTGCTTGCTGGCACTAGGGAGCCATTAAATAAACAGATAGATACCTGCTTACAAATTTTCAGCGAACGCTCCTAAACTGAGTCAGGGTCAGATTCCTTGTTCAGGCAGATATCAAACTGCTCCTTCTAAAGAGAGCATTTAGCTCCACTTCCTGCCATTTCCTCTGTGTACTTTTTGTATTCTGTTGCTGACAACCCTACACTGATTCTTATGGCTAGGGGGTTGTGATCACCCAGCAGAATGGGCAAAACCTGAAACCCACACACTTTCCTCAACCAGCTTCTTGAGAGTGCAATAAAATCAATCACTGACTCAGTGCCTCTCCCCGCGTACTTTACCCTTCTGTGAGCTTCATTGGCAACCAAATCAACAGTGAGAATCAGAGCATGAGTTTTCAACAACATGTTTAGTCTATCACCACAGGGATTTGAGTGAAGTGTGAAAGAACACAAAAACCATTAACATCCCCACCACAAACATTATCCACCGAAATGGGACACAGTATCATATTATAGTCCCCATCTGACATGAAAACATGATCCTGTTCCAGGCCTAATGCTGCTGTGTTTAAAGTTGAGGCAAAAGATTCAATTACATGTGTATTATTGGTGGAAAAGTTATTGTGGGAAAAGTTAGCAATAGACCTGGGCAAAGTAAAAAGTTACGGCGAGTGTGATGGAGCACAACTCAGACAGATACAGGTACCAGATTAGGCTTGGTCACAATTTTCCTTTGATCTTAGAAAAATCTCTGAAGACCAAGTCTTGGGAAGATAAGTCTATGCAGGCCAAGGCTGCTGGCTGCATCCACAAAGACGTCGTAGATGACAGGGAACCGCTGGCCCATGTCTGGGTGAAGCAACGCGGTTGAAGCATGGATCTCCGTCCAGAGAGTGTTTCGTAATTGAACCTGTTGAAGATTTCAATCTTCATACTTTATTTTTTGGAATTCGGATTCCTTTACTGGGACCTGCAGCAAAGTCTATCCCACCAGCGAAGCGCCCTCATTGGACAGAAGGTCAGGTAGGTCTTTTGTTGGTTCTCTGGGTGATTTCCTGAAAAAAAGTTTTTATGTCCCACTTTTTCAAAACTGGATGAGAAGTACAATTTAGCACCTCACCAAGGGTCTTGAACCTGAGTGGCACCTCTTGTGGGGGTAAGACTTATTAAGGCAGAGGCCATGGAAGGGGCCACAGTAGGTTACAGGACATGCTTTAAGTAGCCAAAGTAGCTGAAAAGGTTTGAAATGTTTGTAGAAGTTTGAGAAGTTTGAACCTCTGGAGACTTGTTGTATCCATGTAGCTTACAGAGGAGGACAGCTAACTGACCCTTTGGATCACTTCTGGGTATGCCGGAGAAAAAGGGCAGGAAGTCCAGTCTTCCTGGCAGATCAGCAGGGCAGTCCTTCTTCTGGTCTTCACAGATCCAGTAGTGTTCTGAAAAGTCTCCAAGAGTGTCACCTTTTCAGGCCTGTGCCATCCTGTGAGTGGTTGTCAGGCCAGTGAGGCCACAAGCCAGTACTGGTTATTGGCCCTTTCCTTCCTGGCCTTGACTCCATCCTGTCTGGGAATACAATGCCCAGGGCAGGCCCGGTGTCGGATTTGTGTGTGCGTGATGGGAGCAGAGCCCTTTGAAGAGTAAGTAGGGCAAGCCACAGACCCTCCCCGCTCATCTTGGCAGGATAGCCCAATGTGCCCCCCAGTGAGCCCTTTTGTCCTTTGCCTGGCTGTAATAGACAAAACCCAGAAGGAGAGCAAATCACTGCCAGGTGCAGCTGAAAACTCACAGGAAGGCCTGAGAAACTGCAACTTAACAATGGACTTTACCATTCATTTCAGAGGCATTTAATTTACAATTACATTGAGTCGAAGATGTATTTTACTGGCATCCACTAAATGTATTCTAGCTCTTATTATTTGTCGAACAATTTTGTCTACGGTAGCCAGGCATCCACTAGTGAAAATAGTTTTTAGGGGGTTTTCATTAGT